>NC_088685.1:15172737-15492737 GCF_028017835.1 Emys orbicularis | reverse complement strand
TTGGTTGAGTGGGAAACCCAAGAATGCACTCTTTGTAAATACCAGGCCAGAAAATATGTGGACTGACAAATTTGAAATGGGCATATATCCTGTGATTGCAGAATTTATGTTCATGAAAATTAAGGAATATTTGTGTTTTTAAATAATGGATCTAAAAGGAAACAAGATGGCTCTCACTGAATTATCATCAACAAACTTACAACTCTTCATGTAATGGACTCTCCCAATGATTCCCTTAATTATATAGATGCTAACAGTACACATTTATTGATGTACAGTCATAGGGTCCAAGTCTGTGAATGGGCAGTCAGTAGAGCAGCCGCCATTTACATTAGCGCAGAATTTGGTCCTGAGTCTACTCAAACTTTAGAAACAATAAACTATGAAAGTATTTATCAAATAACAATTCCATCTAAAATTGTGATTTAAGTCTCAGAACGGGATGGTTGAGTGTTTTGAATTATGTGTGGAGAGGCTTGAACAGGCCAGACAATATCTTTGGCTGGGTAGAGGTCTGCTACTCAGACCCCGACATCAAAATGGTTATTATGTTCATTCCCCTCCTTCATTCTTGTTTCATAAAGGTGTGACCTGTGCCCCATAAACTATTTGTACCTTGTGAGAGATCTTTGGGGCAGGATCCCCATGACAATAAAACTTGTAATAGCCAAGGAGATTATCAATTGTTCTTTACTTTTTCAGAGATGATTCTGCTAACTGCACTTGTGTGTCTGGCCACTGGGCTACAGCAGTCTGTTGGACAGGTATGAGCCTTAAACTTTATGTCCCTCCAAATGCTTTGGTTCTTGCTTAGAAGCCCACAGATAAAACTGATACTTGACCACCAGCACCATTAATTATAACCCCTCCTTTTTTCCTGCTGATATTGGAAGAATCTCTGTTCTATGTCTGCACCAAGCACAAATTTCTTGCTGTTGTCGTTCTTACCAGCAGCTGGTCTCAGCAATTTCTACCTTTGTCCTAAAATACTTCTTCCTAAGCATCCATTTGACTGATTGGACAAGGAACTTATATTCTACCATCACCATACTATCTGAGCACTTCACAATCCTTAACATAGTAATTCCTGAGGTAGGAAAGTGTTATCATCACTACTTGGCTGATGGAGAACAGAGAGGCTATGTGACTTACCCAGACAGAAAGTCTGTAGTATACCAAGGAATTGAACCCACAGCTCCTAAATGGAAGGGCAGCACCCTTATCACTAGACTATCTTTACTCTCTGTAGGACACCAATGCACCATAAAGATAAATGATAATTCCAATGTTCATTGTTCCCTAAATAATGTGTTTAGTGGTGATAAGAGTGAAGGAGGAATATTTTTGGTACATAAATATATAGGGCATCATCTAAAGCTCAGTGAAGTCAAAGGCTTGTTCTACACTGGGGAGGTATCGATCTAAGTTACGCAACTTCATCTACGTGAATAATGTAGCTGAAGTCGACGTACTTAGACCTACTCACCGCGGTGTCTTCACTGTGGTGAGTCGACTGCTGCCACTCCCCCGTCGACTCTGCCTGTGCCTCTTGGGGCGGTGGAATACAGGAGTCGACAGGAGTGTGCTCGGGGGTCGATTTATCGCGTCTAGACTAGACGCAATAAATCAATCCCCGCTGGATCGATCGCTGCCCACCGATCCGGCGGGTAGTGTAGACCAGTGGTTCTCAAACTAGGGCTGCTGCTTGTTCAGGGAAAGCTCCTGGTGGGCTGGGCTGGTTTGTTTACCTGCCGTGTCCACAGGTTTGGCCGATCGCGGCTCCCACTGGCCACGGTTCACTGTTCCAGGCCAATGGGGGCTGCGGGAAGCGGCACGGGCCAAGGGATGTGCTGGCCGCCGCTTCCCGCAGCCCCCATTGGCCTGGAGCGGCAAATGACCAGTGGGAGCCGCGGATCAGCTGAAACTGTGGATGGGGCAGGTAAACAAACCGGCCCGGCCCACCAGGGGCTTTCCCTGAACAAGCGGCGGCCCTAGTTTGAGAACCACTGGTGTAGACATACCCAAAGGGAGTCTCCACTGACTTCATTAGACTTTGCAACAGGCCCAACGAAATAACCATTTCATGGCATTCAGTGTTCCTAAGGCACAATTATCCTCTCTATTAGGATATAACTAAAGCATAGATCCTGCCCTCCTATTTTTAGCTTTTATCATAGGTGGGGTGAAGTTTAGGCAAAAAAAAAAAAGATTAAAAAAAGCGTTGAAAACAAAACTGTAAGTAACTGTGTGTATTTTATTTAGATCATGGGTCCATTGTAAAAAGCAAACCATAAATTGTTGCCATTTAATAGTTGTGTCCTAATTTATTTATTTGTAATCAGGAAAATGTTTCTATTATTACTTTTTTTTTGTTTTCAGGGCTTTCTTCAAGCTAAATGTTTGCCTGAATGTCCCACAGGGGTATTTTTAAACAAAATCCAAAGCCAGAATGACAGCTACATTATTGCTTTGTATCATCTGGGAAACCTACGTTGCATTTAACCAAACAGATCAGCCCATACTTCTTGAGGCACAATAGAAAAAATCAGTTTATGATTACTAAATCATGTTCATGATTTTGCAAAAAATCAGTCGTATAGAATGAGTGTTTTAATTAAGTCCAGAGGAGAGCAACAAAAATGATAAAAGACATTGAATACCTAACCTATGAGGCATATTTAGTCTTTAGAGAAGACTGAGAGGGGGGGACCTGATAGTCTTCAAATATGTTAAGGGTTGTTATAAAGAAGATGGTGAGCAATAGTTCTCCATGTCCACTGAATGCAGAACAAGAAGTAATTGGTTTAATCTGCTGCAATTAAGGGAGATATAGGTTATTAGGAAGATATTAGGAAAAAATTCTAACTAAGAATAGTTAAGTAGTAGAATAACTTTCCAAGGGAGATTGTGTAATCCCCATCATTGGAGATTTTTAAGAGCAAGTTGGACAAACACCTGTCACTTGTTCCTGCCTCAGTACAAGGGCTAGACTAGATGACTTCAAGGTCCCTTCCAGCTCTACATTTCTATGAGTCTAAGGCCTGGTCTACACTGCTGCTTAGGTCAATGTAAGTTACATCGCTCAGGGGGGTGAAAAAATCACCACACCTGAGCGATGTAGCTTACATCGAACTACTGAGGTGTCTACACCATGCTATGTTGATGGGAGACACTCTCCCGCTGACTTAGCTTCTGCCTCTCGGGGTGGTGGAGTAGTGAAGTCAATGGGAGAGCGCTCTGCCATCGACTTATCGTGTCTTCACCAGACCCGCTAAATCAATGTCACTGCATCAATCGCAGCGGTGCCGATTTAGCAGGCCAGTGAAGACAAGCCCTAAATCTTATGGCTGGGATTTTTAAAGATGTTATGTCCCCAGCTCCTACTGAATTTCAGTAACAATATTGCATTACAAATTGTCAGGTTAAACACCTTAGATGTTTTAGATAACAAGTTTCCTTGCATGTGGCATTAATATAGAACTCTTAAACCTGAAAGATTTTTGTGTAAAATTTAACTCCTGTCCCTGAGTGCTATTTGCTTTACTTAGGCTAAGGACAGACTACAGTTTAGGTCAGTATAAGTTATATCGCTCAGGGGTGTGAATAAGCCAACGTAAGTTACGCCTACCTAAGCACCAGTGTGGACAGCGGTATGTCGGTGGGAGATCTTCTCCTGCTGACGTAGTTACCACCGCTCATGTCACCGTAAGAACTCTCTCCCATCAGCTTAGAGCTTCTGCACTATCAGGGCTACAGCAGCACAGTTCTGTAGTGTAGCCGTAGCCTTAGTAATTAATTCAGCGCCCAACCCTGAAACCGGATCCACATAAGTGCTGCCTGCAGGCCAAGCATTGGGGCCTCAGTTAGTAAAATTACACTAGACTAGTCAGTTTTATTTGTAGTCATTTTTAAATTCATTTTCAGGGGCTAATGCTGTAGTATAATGCTGCACTATTTCTGTTCACCCTTTTAAAAATATAAATAAATATTCCCATGCAAATTATTTTCTTCCCATTTCTTCCTAGAAATCTTTCTATTATCTTATATTTTTGTTTTTACAAAAGCTTATATTTACAAAACCTTAAATTGTGGGCCAGTTTTTTTTGAAAGAGAACCGTACAAATCACACTTGTAAAATCTGCATGATTGGGACCATTTCAGACACTGGCACACATTTTATTTTATGAACAAGTACATGGTACGTTATTTCATTTTAGGATCCAGCTCCAGTATATGCTGCTTTGTCTACTGACTTGCCAGAAGTGCAAATAGAGATCACTGACAAGCACAATGCGCTCAGGAGATTGGTAAATCCAACAGCTAGAAACATGCTGAAGATGGTAAGATTGTATATAAGAACCTCTTAGTGTTACGATTCTAGCAGTGGTTTTCAAAGATCTCCATAATGGGACCCACCAAGAACTCACTCCTGGTTTGCTAGACGCTAGCTGGGACCTCCATTAACCATTCAACACATTTGGTTGTGATTTCCGGACTCCTACTTGTAACCCAGTTCGGAGCTACCACATTCAGAACGAGAATCCATGTGTCAGCGATTGAGAAGCGGCTCTTTGCTGCCATAGTACAAATAGTTGAGCTGGCTGGAAATTTTGTGACAGAACATTTTTCTCTTGTAAAATGCTGACTCATCCAAAATGAAACATTTCATGGAAATGTGTCGGGTTTGATTAATTTTTTGAGGGAGTACCGCCAGGTACTCCAGGGCTTCCAGGGTCTACAGCTCCAGAGCAATTCACTACACAGATTGCCCCAGGATTGGAGACCCCAGGAATTCTAGGATCCCTGATACAGAGCCGGGAGCTCTGACGCCAGTAGGTACTCTCAGAAACTAAGTACCAACACCGCAGCAGGGAGCCTGGAAATCCTGGGGGCCCTCAGGGCTCCCTGCCATGGAGCTGGTAGCCTGGAAGACCTGTGAGCCCCAGTTCCTAGGCTCACAGCTTAGCTGTAACTCATAGACCTTCTAAGCTTCCAGCTCCCTGTCAGCCCTGATGCTGATGGGGAGCGGGTGACTAGAAGTGCTGGGAGCCTTGGCTGAGCCCATTTTGGAGATTGGTCTCTGAGGTGGAAGTTAATTTTGAAATTTTCCAAAGGAAATGTTTCAGTTATTTCTAAATCAGTCTCCTTCACTTCCCTTCCACGGGGAAATTTTGAAATTTCTACTTCTCACTTCAAAACAATTTTTTTCAAAATTTTGCAATTTCCCAAGGAATGGAAATTTGGACTTTTAACCAAGTAGCTGAAAACATTATCTAATGTATCTAGGTGGGGAGACCACATAGGTTTCCAGGGGAATGGAAGGAGAGGACAATAAGAAAAGAGAGTAGATGGGAGAGGAGCTGTGAAAAGTGAATGCTAGAATTATTGATGGCCATTGAACAGGATGCTGTGAGTATGAAAACAGACTTTCATTTGGTTCTATACAAAAGCATCTTACTTATTCAGTTAGTTGCACATTCCATGATTCTCTGTATTCCATTCAAGTATAATGTCCAGGACAATGAATCTATTCGATTGCAATATGTTTTGCACCCTTAACTTTTGTAATACCGAAGAACCAGATTGTTTTAAAGTACTTGTGAAAACTAAAACAATGAGAGCATTACAATGGAAACTGAAGTACTCTGGCCACAAAAAAAGTGCATCATTTAAGCAATGTACCTATTCTGTTGGTCATTATGGCTCCATCCTGGAGAACCACCCTGAGGGGTGAGAAGCTCTGTCTTCATGCAAATTCATTTAGTTTGTTTAATTAGGTTCCCAATCATGGTGATAATGGTGAAAATTTGTGCCAACATTAGTGGTGCTCTTTGTGGAGTGGACATTTATTCAATAGGTACTGAGTTGAGACCAACGACCCATTTAGCATAGATCAACAAAGAGACACATCAACATCCTCCCAAGGCATCCTCACCACCAATATATTGACAAGCCTAGTTCTAAATTCTAAGAACACTGCCAATTATGTTTTTAAATTATACTCAAGTTTCATAATCAAGCCAGCCTGGATCAACTCAGAAAGGCTCCCATACACTCCGAAGGGAGGGACACACCTAAATATCCATCATGTGTAAAGTCTTTTAAATAGACAAATATAAAGGATTAAGAACAGATTTGCCTGTATTTCTTTCAGAACGAGGAAAAAAAATAGAGGCTTATGCTCTTATTTGCAATCAAATTCCATTATGTGCAGCTGACAAGAGGTCTACAAAGAAGACCGATAGAATCCCTGATCCTGGGGCCAGTTCTGTGCTGGCCCTATGCTGGCCTTGGGGTGCTTTGAAGTACACCAGCTGGCTATAGGACCCAGGAGCTGGGGTTCGTAAGGCTTAAGCAGCATGCAGTTCCACTGATTTCAGTGGGAGCTGAGATAATTCAGGATCTTTCAGGAAATACTTAGCTCGCTGCAGGATGAGGTTCTAAAGGACTGAGTGTCAACGCCTGTTCTCAGAACACACACCGGGACATTTTCTGTGCTCTCCCTCCAAGAGGTCCAGCCAAGTAGAAGTCATTTTCTCCTGCCCCTTATGAGCTGTTACAGCCACCTATATGCTGTCTGAATGGTGAATAGGGGCTGGAGTGTGAGGGCAAATTCAGTCCCTCAGCATGACAGCAGAAGAGTTTTTAAACCATTTTCTATAAGAATTCAATATATATTTTTACCAGTATTGGGCAGGAGTCTTTGGTTCAATTTGCACCAGTCAGGTAGTGCAAAGTGTTTTGCTCTTTTGTTATCCCCTTTTAACTCCTGCGCCTATGAGACCCTTCAGTTAAGGTGAGAGAAGAGATCATACAAATCTCTGAGGCTATGTTTTCACTGCAAAAAGGTGTGTTTTTTACATCAAGATAGCCAGCTAGTGGAGATGAGACACAGGGCAGTTTTTATCTCAATGTAACTCGCTGAGGTAAAGCCTAAATAGTGGGTGTAGGGTTGACCTCAACTCGCTATGATGAGGTAAAAATGACCTGGGCCTTGTCCCACTAGGGTTTTACATAGACAGGAGCTATTTTGATGTAAAAACAAATAATTTCTTTTTTTCTTTTTTTCTAGTGAAGAAAAAACCTAAGGCTCCCAATAGCTTTTCCAGCAAATTGCTGAAGATCAGACTTTCACATTCCTGATATTTCTGAAAGTAAAAAAAAAAAAAAAACAGAAATCCCTTTCCCCTTCTTTTTAGGTTGGTCGGAAAAACAAAAACAAACCCCAAATAAACCCACACCTTCCATGCCATCTTCAGATTCTTTGCAAGTCACCTTTAAAAATGGGTGTCAGAGTCTATCAGTGGTGGGGACCTCATTAACCAGAATAGAAATCAGGGGACAGAAATATTTGGACAGGAGAAAGCAGGGTTTATACCAGCCAGGAAAGAAATACAGGAGCATAGTTCAGGCTACAGATAAATTAGACTCCCCAATATTTCACATAAAATATTTTGTAAAGTAACCAGGATCGGTGAATATGTATAAATGTCAATTAAAGGCAACCACAATGTGAAATTAGAGAGGCATTCTCAGGGATACAAGCCAATGTCATCTTACTTGCAGTCCAAGGATAGGTTTCCTTTCCACATACAAATATTTTTGGACAGAATGGTACAAAATTTAGCCGATATTCTAGTGACAAACACGGCCTTCAGCTCCCAATTTGAACAGATCATCTCAACCTGGAATTGCAAAATGATGCCATGGATAAACAATCCCACCTATCTTACAACAAATTGGTTTCTAGAAACTGCCAAATCACAAACTGTAATGGAACTCCTTCAAAAAATATATATCCTTCAGATACTGTTTAGAAACCAGGGCGAGCTCAGCACGTACAGGGAAGGCGTCTCAATTCTGCCAGACATGAAGAAGAGCTCTGTGTGGCTCAGAAGCTTGTCTCTTTCACCAACAGAAGTTGGTCCAATAAAAGTTATGACCTCACCCACCTTCTTTTTCAAGAAGAAATAAAATAAACAGCACATTTTTGATTGGATTATCTGATCACTGGAATAGTGTAAAAAATAGATGTAAAAAATAGTTTCTTACAAGTGGTGGAGACTGCTAGTGGTTAGAGAAGGAAACTGGTAGGAATCCTTTGCCCTATTCCAAGGGCTTTACCTGTGATTCACTCTAGCTCAAGTCAATTTGGTCAAAGTTCGGTGATTAAATTCGTAGGCAGATTGTCATTGGTGCCATTTAGTTAAGTCCTCAATGTGAATGGCCTAGCTTTAGACATCCACATTTGAAAATGTTGACCTTAATCTCACTGTTTCTCATCTTACAAATGTGTCACATGGGCAAATAATACGTATCCTGAGAAGCTTCAGTAATTAATGTCTGTAGAGTGATTAAAGATACTCAGATGAAAACCTCTGTAGAAAAGCAAAATATCAATAAATAAGTGAAAGCCACAAAGCAATCCCTAGACCTTACATAGAGGGGGAATTTCAATATGACTCCAGTAATGTAAGTCAGATGGGGATATTTTTACCTAATACAAATTCAGGGCAGAAACTTTAGCTCCCTAGCCAGCCAAAACTTGCAATAACCCGTATTGGGAAGACATACTGTACCTTATGGGGAGACAAAGTCAACAGAAAAGACTTCCGGGGATAGATTGAAAAGGCAAGGCGATCCCAGCAATGAAAAGTCCAATGATGTGAAGGGTCCAACGACTGAACTGAAAAGCACTTTATACTTGAGTGTACACTATTTAATACAACGAGGTCACTGTTCATGTTCTTGCATGGCTGGCGTTGGCTTAAGTTTGTGTATTTTGTGCTTACCTGAACTATGTCGGCTGATTAAGATAAACAAAAAGAGAATCATAGAATCATAGAATATCAGGGTTGGAAGGGACCTCAGGAGGTCATCTAGTCCAACCCCCTGCTCAAACCAAGACCAATTCCCAACTAAATCATCCCAGCCAGGGCTTTGTCAAGCTGGGCCTTAAAAACCTCCAAGGAAGGAGATTCCACCACCTCCCTAGGTAAAGCATTCCAGTGCTTCACCACCCTCCTAGTGAAATAGTGTTTCCTAATATCCAACCTAGACCTCCCCCACTGCAACTTGAGACCATTGCTCCTTGTTCTGTCATCTGCCACCACTGAGAACAGCCGAGCTCCATCCTCTTTGGACCCCCCCCCCCCTCAGGTAGTTGAAAGCAGCTATCAAATCCCCACTCATTCTTCTCTTCTGGAGACTAAACAATCCCAGTTCCCTCAGCCTCTCCTCATAAGTCATGTGCTCCAGACCCCTAATCATTTTTGTTGCCCTCCGCTGGACTCTTTCCAATATTTCCACATCCTTCTTGTAGTGTGGGGCCCCAAACTGGACACAGTACTCAAGATGAGGCATCACCAATGTCGCATAAAGGGGAACGATCATGTCCCTCGATCTGCTGGCAATGCCCCTACTTATACAGCCCAAAATGCCATTAGCCTTCTTGGCAACAAGAGCACACTGTTGACTCATATTCAGCTTCTCGTCCACTGTGACCCCTAGGTCCTATTCTGCAGAACTGCTACCTAGCCATTCGGTCCCTAGTCTGTAGCAGTGCATAGGATTCTTCTGTCCTAAGTGCAGGACTCTGCACTTGTCCTTGTTGAACCTCATCAGGTTTCTTTTGGCCCAATCCTCCAATTTGTCTAGGTCCCTCTGTATCTGATCCCTACCCTCCAGCATATCTACCACGCCTCCCAGTTTAGTGTCATCTGCAAATTTGCTGAGAGTGCAGTCCACACCATCCTCCAGATCATTAATAAAGATATTAAACAAAACCGGCCCCAGGACCGACCCTTGGGGCACTCCGCTTGAAACCGGCTGCCAACTAGACAGGGAGCCATTGATCACTACCCGTTGAGCCCGACGATCTAGACAGATTTCTATCCACCTTACAGTCCATTCATTCAGCCCATACTTCTTTAACTTGGCGGCAAGTATACTGTGGGAGACCGTATCAAAAGCTTTGCTAAAGTCAAGGAATAACACATCCACTGCTTTCCCCTCATCCACAGAGCCAGTTATGTCCTCATAGAAGGCAATTAGGTTAGTCAGGCATGACTTGCCCTTGGTGAATCCAAGCTGACGGTTCCTGATCACTTTCCTCTCCTCTAAGTGTTTCATAATTGATTCCTTGAGGACCTGCTCCATGATTTTTCCAAGGACTGAGGTGAGGCTGACTGGCTTGTAGTTCCCCGGATCCTCCTCCTTCCCTTTTTAAAAGATGGGCACTACATTAGCCTTTTTCCAGTCATCAGGACCTCCCCCGATCGCCATGAGTTTTCAAAGATGATGGCCAATGGCTCCGCAATCACATCTGCCAACTCCTTTAGCACCCTCGGATGCAGCGCATCCAGCCCCATGGATTTGTGCTCATCCAGTTTTTCTAAATAGTCCTGAATCACTTCTTTCTCCACGGAGGGCTGGTCACCTCCTCCCCATACTGTGCTGCCCAGTCCAGCAGTCTGGGAGCTGACCTTATTTGTGAAGACAGAGGCAAAAAAAGCATTGAGTACATTAGCTTTTTCCACATCCTCTGTCACTAGGTTGCCTCCCTCATTCAGTAAGGGGCCCACACTTTCCTTGACTTTCTTCTTGTTGCTAACATACCTGAAGAAACCCTTCTTGTTACTCTTAACATCTCTTACTAGCTGCAACTCCAAGTGCAATTTGGCCTTCCTGATTTCACTCCTGTATGCCTGAGCGATATTTTTATACTCCTCCCTGGTCATTTGTCCAATCTTCCACTTCTTGTAAGCTTCTTTTTTGCATTTAAGGTCAGCAAGGATTTCACTGTTAAGCCAAGCTGGTCGCCTGCCATATTTACTATTCTTTCTACACGTCGGGATGGTTTGTTCCTGCAACCATAATAAGGATTCTTTAAAATACAGCCAGCTCTCCTGGACCCCTTTGCCCTTCATGTTATTCTCCCAGGGGATCCTGCCCATCTGTTCCCTGAGGGAGTCAAAATCTGCTTTTCTGAAGTCCAGGGTCCGTATTCTGCTGCTCTCCTTTCTTCCTTGTGTCAGGATCCTGAACTCGACCAGAGAAGCGATGCGTAGAACATCCTGACAAACCTGACCACGGCTATGGATCCACAGTGTTTGGAAATACCCAGAGACACCATCAAGAGCCAGTCCCAGAGAGAGCACAATATTTCACTCTGAAGTTGCATCTCATAACATTTATTTCCCTCTTTGGTCTATCAGAGGCTCGATTTGTTGACCTTGACGCTAGGGCAAATTACAAGGCTCTCGTTTTTGCAGAGTGGGATGAGGTTTCGTTTGAGGCCACTTGTTGATATGAGTTTGTACTTACATTACTTGTCCTTTATCTGTATCGGGCAAGTGAATATATGGTTGTTGGGAGTTTGGGCAGCAACAACAATTAGTAACAGCAAGTTTTTAGGGCTGTTACTTTAATTTTGTTACAGCTGCTCAGGATCAAAATGGCCTATCTTATAAATGAAAATAACAGGTAAAAACAGAGACTCTTATAAGCATCCCTCAATGTTCAGAAAATAATTAAGTGAAATTATTACACGTATAGCATTTTGCGGTGCTCTATACTACCCTGTGAAAACTCCATAGAGTGATTTACATGAGACGTACTGTAAACATTACATCACATCTATAGAATCCAAGGCCAGAAGGGACCATTGTCCTCCTGTAGTCTGACTGCCTGTACACAGGTCATAAAACTTCCCCAAAATAATTCCTAGAGCATATCTGTTAGAAGAACATCCAAGCCTGATTTATAAATGGTCAGTGATAGAGAACCCACCATGCCTCATGGTAAGTTGTTTCAATGGTTTATTACTCTCACCCTTAAACATTTATGCCTTATTTCTACAACACTAGAAGTATGCCAGCAGGAACCCAGTTGTCCCCTACTCTGCACCCCATGTCCTTATTTACAGCTGGGCAAATTGAGTGCAATATGTTACCATTTTGATGTGATATTGCAGTGATCCTTCCCTGTCTTCTCCACCCAGTTTCTGTCAGTTGGAGGTTTAGGGTTGCCCTGATCATGGGGTTGTGTCCTTGACCATCCTGGCAGATAGCCACTGATGAACCTATCCTCCATGAACTTATCTAGTTCTTTTTTGAACCCTGTTATATCTTCGGCCATCACAACATCCCATGGCAATGAGTTCCACAGATTGACTGTGATGTGTGAAAAAGTACTTCCCATTGTTTGTATTAAACCTGCTGCTTATTAATTTCTTTGGGTGATTCCTGGTTTCTGAATTGTGGGAAAGGACAAATAACACTTCTCTATTCACTTTTTCCACACCATTCATGATTGTATAGACTTCTATTATATCTCCCCTTAGTTGTCTCTTTTCTCAGATGAACAGCCCTAATCTTTCTAGTTTCTTCTTGTATGGAGCCATTCCATGTCTTTGATCATCTTTGTTGCTCTTCTTTGCTCCTTTTCCAGTTCCACTATATCTTTCATTGAGATCCATCTATCAGAACTGGACAATTCAAGGTGTGAGCTCACTATGGATTTATATAGTGGCAATATGATATTTTCTGTTTTATTTTCTATCCCTTTCCTAATAGTTCCTAATATTCTGTTAGCTTTTTTTGACTATTGCTGCACATTGAGCTGAAGTTTTTAGAGAACTTGTCATGTTAACTGCACAAGCTCTATCTTCAGTGATAACAGCTAATTTAGAACCCATATATGTGTAATTGGGAATCTTTTTTTGCCAGTATGCATTACATTGCACTTATCAATGCTGAAGTTCATCACCACTTTATTGTCTATTCACCCAGTTTTCTGAGATCCTTTTGTAACTCTTCGCAAGGAGCTTTGGACTTGATTATCTTGAATGATTTTGTATCATCTGCAAACTTTGCCACTTCATTGTGCACTCCTTTTTTCTTGATCGTTACTATGTTGACCTGCACAGACCCCAGGACAGTTCCTTGGGGGAACCTGCTGTTTACCTCTCTTCATTGTGGAAACCTACTCTTTGTTTCTATATATGTGAAATTGAGGAACTATTAACTATGGTTTGTAACCTGTCCTTTAAATCAGCTTCTGTACCCAATGACTGGAAGATAACTAATGTAACACCAATATTTAAAAAGGGCTCTAGAGGTGATCCCGGCAATTACAGACCGGTAAGTCTAATGTCAGTACCGGGAAATTAGTTGAAACAATAGTAAAGAATAAAATTATTAGACACATAGAAGAACATAAATTGTTGGGCAAAAGTCAACATGGTTTCTGTAAAGGGAAATCATGTCTTACTAATCTATTAGAGTTCTTTGAAGGGGTCAACAAACATATTGACAAGGAGGGTCCAGTGGACATAGTGTACTTAGATTTCCAGAAAGCCTTTGACAAGGTCCCTCACCGAAGGCTCTTACGTAAATTAAGTTGTCATGGGATAAGAGGGAATATCCTTTCATGGATTGAGAACTGGTTAAAAGACAGGGAACAAAGGGTAAGAATAAATGGTACATTTTCAGAATGGAGAGGGGTAACTAGTGATGTTCCCCAAGGGTCAGTCCTAGGACCAATCCTATTCAACTCATTCATAAATGATCTGGAGAAAGGGGTAAAGAGTGAAGTGGCAAAGTTTGCAGATGATACTAAATTGCTCAAGATAGTTAAGACCAAAGCAGACTGTGAAGAACTTCAAAAAGATCTCACAAAACTAAGTGACTGGGCAACAAAATGGCAAATGAAATGTAATGTGGATAAATGTAAAGTAATGCACATTGGAAAAAATAACCCCAACTATACATATATGATGGGGCCTAATTTAGCTACAACTAATCAGGAAAGAGATCTTGGAGTCATCATGGATAGTTCTCGGAAGACGTTCACGCAGTGTGCAGTGGCAGTCAAAAAAGCAAACAGGATGTTAGGAATCATTAAAAAAGGGATAGAGAATAAGACGGAGAATATCTTATTGCCCTTATATAAATCCATGGTATGCCCACATCTTGAATATTGCATACAGATGTGGTCTCCTCATCTCATAAAAAATATACTGGCATTAGAAAAGGTTCAGAAAAGGGCAACTAAAATGATTAGGGATTTGGAATGAGTCCCATATGAGGAGAGATTAAAGAGGCTAGGATTTTTCAGCTTGGAAAAGAGGAGACTAAGGGGGGATATGATAGAGGTATATAAAAGGGGCCACCAAATGAAATGAATGGGAAGCAGGTTTAAAACAAATAAAAGGAAGTTCTTCTTCACACAGCGCACAGTCAACCTGTGGAACCCCTTGCCTGAGGAGGCTGTGAAGGCTAGGACTATAACAGGGTTTAAAAGAGAATTAGATAAATTAATGGAGGTTAAGTCTATTAATGGCTATTAGCCAGGATGGGTAAGCCTCTGTTTGTCAGAGGGTGGAGATGGATGGCAGGAGAGAGATCACTTGATCATTACCTGTTAGGTTCAGTCCCTCTGGGACACCTGGCATTGGTCACTGTCGGTAGACAGGATACCGGGCTGGATGGACCTTTGGTCTGACCCAGTATGGCCATTCTTATGTTTTTATGTAATGAAGTGGTTCAGGACTATTTAGAAAAGATAAACGAGCACAAGTCCATGGGGCCAGATGCACTGCATCCAAGGGTGCTAAAGGAGTTGGTTGATGTGATTGCGGAGCCATTGGCCATTATCTTTGAAAACTTATGGTGATCGGGGGAGGTCCCGGATGACTGGAAAAAGGCTAATGTAGTGCCCATCTTTAAAAAAGGGAAGAAGCAGGATCCGGGGAACTACAGGCCAGTCAGCCTCACTTCAGTCCCTGGAAAAATCATAGAGCAGGTCCTCAAGGAATCAATTCTGAAGAACTTAGAGGAGAGGAAAGTGATTGGGAACAGTCAGCACGGATTCACCAAGGGCAAGTCATGCCTGACTAACCTAATTGCCTTCTATGACAAGATAACTGGCTTTGTGGATGAGGGGAAAGCAGTGGACGTGTTATTCCTTGACTTTAGCAAACCTTTTGATACGGTCTCTCACAGTATTCTTGCCACTAAGTTAAAGAAGTATGGGCTGGATGAATGGACTATAAGGTGGATAGAAATCTGGCTAGATCGTCGGGCTCAATGGATAGTGATCAATGGCTCCATGTCTAGTTGGAAGCTGGTCTCAAGCGGAGTGACCCAAGGGTCAGTCCTGGGGTCAGTTTTGTTCAATATCTTCATTAATGGTCAACTCATATCCAGCTTCTCGTCCACTGTAACCCCTAGGTCCTTTTCTGCAGAACTGCTGCCTAGCCATTTGGTCCCTAGTCTGTAGCAGTGCATGGGATTCTTCCATCCTAAGTGCAGGACTCTGCACTTGTCCGTCTTGAACCTCATCAGATTTCTTTTGGCCCAATCCTCTAATTTGTCTAAGTCCCTCTGTATCCTATCCCTACCCTGCAGCGTATCTACCACTCCTCCCAGTCTAGTGTCATCTGCAAACTTGGTTTTTCCCCATCTCTTTGCCTCTCGGTGTCCTTCCTGTATAGTTTGTATAGTTAGATGTTACAGTATCCCAATTTTTTTTCATTCCACCATGGTCAGGGCTGGCTCCAGCTTTTTTGCTGACCCAAGCGGCGAAGCGGAGGGGTGGGGGGGAAAGATAAAACCACAGCAGCAGTTCGGCGGCAACTCTACCGCGCCGCTTCATTCTTCAACGGCAATTCGGCGGCGGGTCCTTCACTCCCAGAGGGACCCGCCGCCGAATTGCCGTCAAAGACCCTGATGTGCCACCCCTTTCCATTGGCTGCCCCAAGCACCTGTTTCCTTTGCAGGTGCCTGGAGCCGGCCCTGACCATGTTTCAGAAATGCTGGTTATGTCAAGTGGATCTTTGTTATGCTAGTTAGCAAATTATGATCTGAAAACTGACTCCAATCTCTAATATGATAATATTCACCCTTCCTTTTATTGTCAGACATTGGGTCAGTTGTTTACTTAAGATGCAGAAATGGAGAGGCACTGGGGAACAATTCTAGATCTAATCGCATTGGTGCTGGGAGATGAGTACTCTGACCCAGGATGTTAGATAGTCAAGGAGGGTGAGACAATATCTTGTATTGTACCCACTTCTGCTTGTCTCTCTCACCAACTGTTGGGTCAGTAAAAGATATTACCTCACCCACCTTGTCTCTCAAAACACAGCGTGGCAGTCTTGTTTTGCTGGTGATATTATTTTTTCTCAGCCTGCGTTTTTGCCAAGATCATTCCAGAGATCAAACATGATGATGAGGCCAGTTTTTGCCCTGCTGAACTTTGAATTGCAGTGTCTGAGACAAACAGGTTTTGCACACACAGTAAATCAATCATTAAGGACCTGAAAAAATGTCCTTTAAGATCAATGAGTCTTTCTATTAACTTCTGTGACTTTGGATTGGGCCCTACATTCTTAAACTTAAAAAAAAAAAAGTTAAGGCTTCAGGAAAATTGTAAAAATAAATGTAAAGATATGTTTTACTTTTGGTGCATGCGGTTCATTTCCTACTTGCCTGGAGTCCACCTCCCAAAACTTGGCATCTCAGTTAGCTGCTGATTTAAGACAGAAAATGCAAACGTTTAATGCTGTAGAAGCTCGTGAACGCTCACTAGTGACTGGGAGGCCAGTTACAAATTATTGGTTGTGATGTCTGCCTGTGAGGTCAGGAGCCCTAGTCCATGGCAGCAACCTGAGAGACGTGCTGAGATTTCTGGGTACTAAAGATGCAAGTGTGCCCCCAACCAAAGAGTCCCAAAATTGTTCTGGATAATGAGCTGGTCAAAAAAAAAATCATCAAATTCTTTTTTGAACAAAAAATGGCTTTTGTCAAAGAATTTTTAATGAAAATGGAAGGTTTTCATCAACATTTTTGGAGCTTTCATTGAAAAATCAAAAGCTGATTTATTTTGGGTGGGGGTGGGTGGGTGACAGAGGCAGTGTATTGGCAAACAAACAGAAAAATTTCAGTTTTAATCTGAAGTATTTCAGTTTTCTGTTTGGCAAAAATGGTGATTGTTGGAGAATGGGGGGGGGGAGGAACGACAGAAATTTTTAATAGAAAAATTTCAATGAAAAGAAAAACATAGTTGTTGTTGTTGTTTTTTCCCTGCAAAAGAAAAATTCCTGACCAGCTCAATAAATAAGCAGTATCCAAACATACAGAAATGTATCAAAAAATATCCAAACCTCTTTGATCTCAATTTTGCATTGGTAGTCTCATAAAAGGTTTTCTCAAAGTTTTCTGGTTCAGAGCTTTGTTCACATTTTGAGATTTGAGCTGGGGCTGGGGGAGAGAGAGTGTGTGTGTGTATATGTATTAAGACCTAGAAATGTGGTTGGGGCCAATCTCTGCTAAACACAGATCTAACTGACATGTTTTCATCTCAGTGCAGACAACTCCTTAATGATGAAGTATTGTAAGCATCAGTGAAGGCAAAGAACTAACACAGAGGGACGTAGGGAGGTTAGAAATATGGCTAGAAAGTTCAAAAAATATCATGATAGCCTTAGCCTGAAAAAAATAATATAGTGCAAATAATCCGACACATGGGTATTCAGTTAGACAACTAGAAAGGCCTGACACTGAAAGAGCCCTAAATGTAGCACTTTACGCATTGATATGAGTTTGTAAGGGGAATCGAATTAAGCACACACATGAATCCATATTTAAGTACTTAAGGCAATGGGGCCTAACCTTCTGAGAAGTTGAGCACCTTCAGCTCCCCTTGAAGCACTTTGAATGCCAGGCCATCCTTACATGGGTGCTTGAATAGAGTTTAGGTGCCTACTTCAGCCAACAAAATGTGAATTTGGCCTTAGAGTGTATTTTATTTTTTAGATGGGGCCGACAGAGTTCTAAAAATGTCATGGATTTAAAGTCCAGTGATGATCATCTAGTTTGATCTCCTGCCTAACATAGGCCGTAGAATTCCACCTAAGAATTCCTGTACTGAGCCCAAAAACTTGATATGGATAAAAGAAGCGGTAGTTATCAGAGGATGGTTTTGATCTATAACCCATTGGATTAAGGGCGCGGTACATTCCCCTTGTGCCACACTACTATCACAACAGAGCCACTTTTCTGGCCCATCAGTGCTGCTTCACAAAACCTCACACCCAACCTCCCTGTCCCATAAGAGTGGTTTCATATCTGCATCCCTACAGAGAGCAACCTCCACAAAATCTGACCCTGGCACTGTCATGACAGCTTTCTCTTGTTGATAACAGACATTTCCTTGACAATTTGTCCCATTGTTTCAGAGGGCAATATTTTGGTCTTTTTAAATTTTTACTCAGTCCATTCTCAGGCAGAACTCCGACTGGTTTCAATGGGAGTTTTGTCTATGTATGGACTGAGTGAAAAAGTGGGCAAAACTGTGCCCCAAAATACACAAATCTGTCAGTGTTTGTTTTCAGTTGTTTCCAAATCTACTGTCACATTGATATCACGTTATCCCATAATCCACTTGCACAATTTTTCCCTATTGTTCACTTTCCTCCTCTTTCAGAGGTACTTGAGAAGGTGTTGCCAGCTAATCATAAGAATATAAGAACATAAGAACGGCCATACTGGGTCAGACCAAAGGTCCATCTAGCCCAGTATCCTGTCTTCCAACAGTGGCCAATGCCAGGTGCTTCAGAGGGAGTGAATAGAGGAGGTAATCATCAAGTGATCATCCCTTGTAATCCTCTGAATCAGCTGTAATTTTTCAGATACCTACCAATAGTGAAAAAACCGCATGATGATTCAGCATGGATTTACTGTAGTTGGTACTGACTCATGATTATACAACATGACTTCTTCCCACTGCTCCACCAATGTTCTTCAATCCTGTTCTGGTAAAATGACCAAAAGATTTGAGATTACACTGACAGGGAGGCAATCTTTAGCCTCTCTGCCAACACTGATGACAAAAATTGTGGAATACCGGGATCTCCCAACAAGAAGGTGGAGAGTTCAATTCAGTTCATGTAAGACAGGAACAGCTATTAGATGATACATTTGCTTTCCTGCCCAAGTTGGCCTGCATTAGATTATCTGACTTAAAGGTACAAAGTTCCAAGTCACAGTACACTATTTCTATAGCTATAAAACCCAATTTTCAACTTGAATTCCAAAAGTTAGGCATTTCAATACTTGGCTTAGACACCATAGGGCTGATTTAGGGGATGAAATGACTCAAAATACTGATACATAGTAATTTTAGGTGACCAAATCAGCAGCTGGGTGCCTACAACAGGTATTTGGATGCCCAACTTCAGATACCCATGTTTGAAAATTCGGCGTCTCAAGTTAAATTTAGGTACCTATAGACTCTATATTTTTAACATAAACTGAACAAAGATTTTCTATTCCTTCACTCACTCTGTGAGTGTAAGAAAGACACGTAAGTAGTACAATATATTCTTATCTCAGTGCATAGGGGCTGTGTGTCAGTAATTCTAACTCCCTCATGAATAGGTGGACGAATAGATTATGAGCAGTTGATACATAACAAGTTCAGAGGTTTGGTTTCAATTTAATCATAACTATCGGGCTCCACCTGTTAGGCTGGAAATCATCGAAAACCAGGCTTTTCCCTGAGATTTCCAGTGCTCCCTTGTTTTGGTTGGCCCAGCGATGCTGTGAGAACGATATTTTTGTAATGCCTGTGTCAGAATGAAAGCAGGTTCTGCAGCAGCCCATTAAAATACGTTAAACATTTAATCAAAACTTCTCAGAGTCCAAAACAGGCTTGTACCTTGAAAACTGACTTAACGAGCTTTGTAAGGATGCCTAAAGGGCATTTCCAGGAGTAAGAGGACACAGCTATATGTCTAGTGATCCCTGGTCACTAGTATGGTCCCATAGGGTTGTGGGTACCTCACCATAAATGTGGGAACATGCCAGAGGTTGCTCTCTTACACTGTGGAGCAGAGTGGCCCCTGGCCAGTACCAAGATTGAATTTTAAGCCACATTTTCTTTCTCTCTCCTAAGCTGTGCCAGACACATACTGGCCCCAGCTCCGAACTGAGCCTTGTCTGTTCTCAAAAGCTGAAGTTTCCCCTATTCTGCCTTGTCTACGTGGTAGACATCATTCAATCTCGAGAGACCATGGGTATGCGCCCCCTGAGAGGTAAAGAATTTACTCAGTTGGTTTTATGGCAGCTGCGGCAGTAGCTGAAGAGACCAAATCTCTTGTCTACGAGGATCACGAATAGACCTAGGGCCTGAACCTACACCCTTTGAAGACATTTGGAATTTTATTATTCCTCTCACTAACACAGGACTGGGCTCATAATCCCCCTGTATCTATCTATGGGACTTATACGGCCCTCATTGCCATTCCATTAGAACACCTCAGAGTCTTTTATCCTCACAACAGCTGCATGAGGTGGGGAAGCTCTATTATTCCCATTTTAGAGATGGGGAATGGAGGCACAGAGAGGCTAAGGGCCAGACTTTTAAAGGTCATTAGGCATTGCTGCACTCAACATTGCAACTCCGAACCGATTTATGAGGATGTCTAATTTTCAAAAGTGATTTAGGCACTTAGGAGCCTAAAGCCCATTGACTTTCAATGGGATTTTGGCTCCTAAGTGTTTAGATCCTTTTTGAAAATGAAATTTAGCCTCCTAGATCAGTTAGGTGTTGCAATGCTGAGAGCAGCAATGGTTAAGTACCTTTAAAATCTGGAACCAGAACCTGCTAAGGCCTAGGCTAATACCCTAAGCACTGGACCATCTTTCCTTTCTAAGAGGCTTGTTTTATACTGGGATGGGAACTGTGCTTTTTGCACTATGGTGAACCGCACTGAACCTTAACAAATATAGATTTAAAATAGCTCAGCCTGACCTAAGTCCAGATTCTGATATCCTTACTGACACTGAGCAGCACCTTACTACACAAGCAGCCCCCCGCTATGGAGCAAAATGCGACTCTAGGTGAGCAAGGGTATCCACTTCTGGCCCTTAGTTTAAGCATGGCTTTTTCACACTGATCAGGCAAACCACCTGGTTTTTTAAAGCCAGATTGTTCTTTCAAACTAGGTCAGCAAACACGGTTTGAGCTTCAGTGATGACGTGGCCCCATGTTGTATAATTACTGTGGGGCAGCTGCATATCGTGTGTTCTTTAAACAAATTATCTGAGTCCATTAGCCTTGCTTCCATCATACAGAATGGCTTTTATACTTTTATCTTTAGCAGCAGAACTGGGAATACAGCTGCAATCCTGGCAGACCATGTGCCAACTTATCCCAAGGCCCTGGGTCTGATTGAATACTGACAAATTCATAGCTGGAAACCAGTCTGGCTTACCTGTATGTTAGTATAGTTAACATAGATATTACAGTTATAAGAATGAGTTAGACTTTATGGAATGCTTGTAGGATGATGCATGCCTTAGTCCTGCTTATAATATCTGTGTCCACAGGCGCTGACTTTTGGTTTTGCCGGTGGGTGCCCCACACTGACCCTGCCCCCTACCCTGAGGCCCCACCCCACTCCACCTCTTCCCGCTCTGCCCCCTTCCCCCAAGACATCCTCCCCTGAGTGCCACCCCACCCACCGCTCACCCCTTTCTGCCCCCTCCTTCTTTAAGGGCAGTGGGGGGGGAGGGGTCAGAGAGTAGCAAGTTGCAGGGCAGCCCCACTCAACAGCTGATGGGTGGGGCAGCCCCACTCAACAGCTGATTGGCGGTGCAGCCGCTGAACAGCTGACTGGCGTCCAGCCCCAGGGCCTCCAGAGCAGCAGCCCTGGCCAGCCCCATTGGTGCTGAGCACCCCCTAATTTTTCTGAATGTGCTTTAGCCCCTGAGTACCCATGGAGTTGGCACCTATGTCCGTGTCCCATGTTATAAGGTAATACTAACTGTTTGCTCTATATCTGTAAAATGCTTGTTCTGAAACTCTGTACTCACCAAACAGGAAAAAAAACCTTCACCTAATGCAAAATGCTGGATGCCTACAGAAGGTGTTATCTCCTGCCCATCGCGAAGGACTATTGAATCTAAATGGGGAACGAAGACTTCACCCATTGCTCACCCCATCCATCTATGAAGAGGTTACATTACATCCTAACGGCGTGGACTCCAGGGAGTTGGTGATAAAAATCCCTGACTAGAAGGAACTGGTTTTTTTTATGCTGTTTGCACTCTAAGCGGCAAACATTCCTAAACATAAGCAAGAGATCTCTCAGGCTAACCCAGGCCTAATGGGCATATTTCAACTGCTCTACCACTGTCTGAAACCTCAGACTACAACTCATTTGTGCGTGTAGGTTTATCTATTTTAACTTTGTAAATAACTCTTTTATTTCTTTTTCCTAGTTAATAAACCTTTAGTTAGTTTATTACAGGGTTGGCTACAAGTGTTGTCTTTGGTGTGAGCTCTAACATGCAAACTGACCTGGGATAAATGACTGGTCCTTTGGGACTGGGAGTAACCTCAATATTTTGTCATCTTTGGTGGGAAGTGACCATCTATCACAGAGTCAAGCTTGCCTGAGTGGCAAGATAGATAGGAATGCCCAAGGGGACTGTCTGTGACTCCATGTTAAGCCTGTATGGTGCCTGTTACACTTGTTATTCATTGGTGAAATCTAAGTAGAGAATTCACAACCAGCTTGGGGTTTGTGCTCTGCTTCTTAATAGGCTGGAATTCTCACTCATGAGCCACTCCAGACAGCATGACAATGGCCTTAATGCATTTTAAATTCATTTCAATTTGGAAATAAAATGGATTTAGCCAGAATTGCTGCAAAAATCTAGCTGTGATACATAGAGAAAAAACAAGTGAAAAAGTCTTAATCAGACACAGCATATACGAAATGCTCTGATGTTTCAGTCTACTTGCACTACAAAAATATATTATTTTAAAAGGGTGTGGGCATGTTTGCTATCGGATTATTGTAAAATTAATTTAGGATTAGTATCTATAGAGCTATTTCCTGAATAACTGGTTTTCTTTAGCTATTTGTCCATGTGTTAAACTTAGAGCTGTGTAAAGCACCTGGGTTTTCCTTTTTGGAAATCTTGCCCGGAAAACTGAAACAACTGGCAAGAAATCTTTCTGTTTTAAAGGAAGAAATAATTGGAAATGGGACTGAAGCATAATATTTATCAAACAAAACCACCAGAAGCTAATACAGCTACTTAAGAAACCACACCAAGATGTCTAGGATGACAGTGATTCCAGTAGCTGATGTTACAGATAAAAACCTTCTGTAAAGTGCAAAGTATTATTCTTGAGAATTGAGTGAGCTGCAGAGTTGGCTTCTGAAGTTGAACTCTCTCCAGTACTGGGGCTGTTCAGATGTGGGGTGTTGGTTTGTGCCCATTGTCACATGTCAGGCTTCCCTTGATGGCAGCCCTCCACATTGTTGTGAGGGGATGCAACCACTGGATCCTCACAGGGCCGCCCAGAAGATTCAGGGGGCCTGGGGCAAAGCAATTTTGGGGGGCCCCTTCCATAAAAAACAAATTGCAATACTATATTCTCGTGGTCCAGTCCCTGCTGTGTCAGTTTCATGTCAGGAGTTGTAGCTGAGCTGCTTCTCTGAGCCATTGGCATCACCGAAAGGGAGAAGCTGAAACTCCCCTGGGCACTGTGTTGATAAGAGTATTTGGTGCACAGGTTCATTTGAAAGAACCTCCTAATGCTCCTTTATGTGGTAGCAGGGTGTGTTCCACCCCCCCCCCCCCGCCCCCGTTGCTGGTACAGTCACCTGCTACCGTCTTCTGAACTTGAAAAGTATCTGGGGTGTTTGTGTGGATCAATATTGCAGGGAGAGATAGGAGCCAGAAAGGGCGAAATCTATATAGACCGTCCATTTAGATCAGCGGTAGGCAACCTATGGCACGCGTGCCAAAGACGGCACGTGAGCTGATTTTCAGTGGCACTTGCACTGCCTGGGTCCTGGCCACCAGTCTGGGGGGCTCACGCAAAACCTTAAATTAGAGTGAATAAATGAAGACTCGGCACACCACATCTGAAAGGTTGCCGACCCCTGATCTAGTACCTCCTCCAGAGAGCTACGGCCTAGTCCCTGGAACCGTCCTTTCCCAGAACTCCACCAAAGGTGTGAGCCTCCTGATTTATCGCTTCACGGGGCCACTTGGGAGTTGAAGCATATAACACACAGGCACTTTGCACAGGATTCTAACACGTTTTCTCTTTATATAAAGATAAAGCACAGAGAGTACAGATCATTTAGAAAACAACAAACATTCTGAACCCAATGCCCCTCACTTTAGCTCACCCTCCCCTTGAGAGTCCCTGGGGGAACAGCTGCGTTCCGGTAGGCAGAATTCCCCCCACCTCATCCGGCTCCTGCAGCAGCTTCCCTCAATTTCAACTGGTGAGGAACTTCCAAAAAATAACACCACTCCCCCCCTCCAAATAAAGCCATTCCTCTCCTTTATAACCTTGGAGTCTCTTCTGGTAAGCTCAACAAGTGACCACAGAATCCTACCAGGTGATTCCACTTCCAGACAACCTCTCCCCTGACAAATCAGTTCTCCAGAGTAGAAGAAGCCACTCTTTCATCTAGGATCGGACAATAGGGACCATCCAGCTTTAATGACCCTCTATTATAAGTCCTGTACCATTGCCCTGTTGGAATTTCCATCCAACATGGAAGTAAAGAGGCAACAGAAAAGGTAAAGAGCCTCCAAAAGGCAGTCTGCAGTCTGACACAGATACATATATCGAGACCCCAATATCAAATGGAATTCATAAATTGTACAGAGAGATTCCCAAATCATCACACCCATCCTTCCAGTTATTCTGCAGACACTGGGCTTTTTTGTTTGTTTAGACCAGGGGTGGACAAACTACGGGCCGCGGGCCGGACCCTCCTGCCCGGCCTCTGAGCTCCTGGCCCAGGAGGCTCGTCCCCGGCCCCTCCCCTGCTGCTCCCCCTCCCCCACAGCCTCAGCTCACTGTGCCACCGGCGCAATGCTCTGGGCAGCCGGGCAACGCAGCTGCAGAACCATGCCTGAGCCGGTGCTCTGGGTGACGCGGCTGTAGCACTGCCAGCCACCGGGGCTCCAGGCAGCGCGGTAAGGGGGCAGGGAGCGGGGGGGATTGGATAGAGGGCAGGGAGTTCGGGGTGGGGGTGTGGATAGGGGTCGAGGAGGTCAGAGGGCGGGGAACGGGGGGGTCGAATGAGGGTGGGGGTCCTGGGGGGGCAGTCAGGAAGGAGAGGTGTGTTGGATGGGGTGGTGGGGAGCAGTCAGGGGCAGGGGGTCCGGGAGCAGTCAGGGGACAGGGAGCAGGGGGTGGTGGATGGGGCAGGAATCCCGGGGGTCTGTCAGGGTACAGAGAACAAGGGAGGTTGGATGGGGTAGGAGTCCCAGGGGGGCTGTTAGGGGGCAAGAAGCAGGGGCGGTTGGATAGGGGTTGGGGGCCAGGCCACTCTTGGCTGTTTGGGGAGGCACAGCCTCCCCTAACTGGCCCTTCATTCAATTTTGGAAACCCGATGTGGCCCTCAGGCCAAAAAGATTGCCTCCCTCTGGTTTAGACCTTAAAGCTAGATGTAATCAGCCAACAGTTTAAGCAGTTGAACAGCTTTTCATTATTAGAGGGTATGTCTACACTACAGGATTAATCCGAATTTATATAATTCGAATTTAGGAAACCGATTTTATAAATTCGAATGTATTCGGCCACACTAGGCACCATTAATTCGGTGGTGTGCGTCCAAGCTACCGTAGTAGCATCGATTTCCAGAGCGTTGCATTGTGGGTAGCCAATAACATCTAATTGCCAATAACATCGAATTGCGGCCACACTAACCTTAATTCGGATTAACAATACCGATTTTGACGCTACTCCTCTCGTCGAGGAGGAGTACAGAAATCGAATTAAAGGGCTCTTTAATTCGAATTAAATGGCTTCGTTGTGTGGACGGGTCAAGCGTTAATTCGAATTAAAGCAGCTAAATCCGAATTAAAGTCGTAGTGTAGACCAGGCCAGAGGCTCTTCACTCATCTTTTAATCTACCTTATATTCAAAAGTAGTAAACTTCCACTGGAAGAATCCTGGTTACAATCTTGACTTGGATAAAGTTAGTCCCCAATCCATTTTATTTACTTATTCTGTAATTTATTAACTAATAATGAGGTACAAGTTTGCCAGGGTTACCTTCAAATCCAGGCAGCACATTGTAATTTGAACACTAATTGCCCAAGAATAGGATTAAAAATATAGGATGCACAAGAAGTACTGGAGTTCTGGCATAATAGCTCTCTCTGTTTACTGATAGAAGAAAGAACAGATGAAAAATCCAAGCAACAAAGCCAGAGACAATATAAACAATGATTGACAAGCCAGTAATTTCCATGGCATTGCACAAGATGTACATGCACACAGGTTCTCAGGGCTCTTGTGTGTTAGTGAAAAGGTCATCTGCAATTAATGGCTAAGCAGAATTTCCACTTATAGCTTCTGCTCTTAAACTCTTCCTCCTTTGACTGAAGAAGCTCCTCATGAGAAATCAAACAAACCAACTAAAAGGTCTACAAGTGACCTCATCTGGGATGCCCTTTTGCCTCATAGGGTATCTCTACACTGGAGATGGAAGGTGTAAACTCCAGCTTCAGGAGACATACCAGTGCTAGCTCTGATTGAGCTAGTGAACTAAAAATAGAAATGTAGCCACAGCAGCATGAGTGGTGGGAGGGGCTAGCTGCCTCAAATATGTACCTATGGTCTCGGATGGGATCTTACTCAGGGTGGCTAGCCCCTTCCACCATTCATGGTACCATGGCTACACTTCTATTTTTAGCATGCTAGCTTGATCACAGCGAACATGGGTATGTCACCTCAAGCAGGAATTTACACCTTCCAGCTCTTGTGTAGAATAATCTTGGTTGCAAGATCAGTTGGCAGAAACAGAATAAATGAATTCAAACTGATTCAAAAAGTTGTTCATTAAAGAAAAATGTAGGATGTTGCACTACCCTGAGTGCACAGCTTCCTCTGCACCACCGCGTGTCAACATTCCCCCAGTTCATTTTCTGACTATTGTAGCAAATTCTAACGAATGTGCGGTTCAAAAACCTAGGCATTTGCTACTTGAGCCAAAGGAGCTCCTCCTTTAGCTGACACTAGGAGTCTGGTTGCAGTGGAGTTATTCCTTGATCCAAAGCCCATTGAAGCCAGTGGAAAGACTCCCATTGAATTTAAAGGGCTGTGGATAAGACCTTAAATGAGAGGTGTCTCTTGGCTTACCTAAAAAAGTTGTTACCTATGACCCATGAAGATTCCCATTTGAAGCTTAGCTGCCCTCATGCCCGGGGGACAACTATGCACAGAGATTGGCTGTTAGGTGGAGACTAATTTGTTAATTCTGCTTTAGAGTTCAGTCACTAGCTGCAAGATACAACCCATGATTATTGTACATTAGCCTTTTATTTCCCCCCAGGCCTTGCCAAAATACTGTATTATTTATATCAATATTTTTGTTACCCTGTCCTGCCCCCACCCTACTAACACTTGTCTTTTAGATTATAGGGTCTTCGGGGCAGGGGCTATCATTTACTATACATTTGTACAGCTCCAGGAACTATATAGCCCAACCTGGCTATTGCCATTATTATTTTTACTGCTACAGTGGTTAGAAGCCAACCAAGTTAGCACCCCATTGTGCCAGGCCTGTAGGCACTACTGCAGCACGAGTGATACCTAAAATAATCACTAGAGCTGGTCACAGTCAGGTGCTGTTCACTGAAAATCTTGTGACTAAAGCGGGGCAAATAATTGATTTCTCTGTTGAGTGGCCAAACAAAAAAAAAAATATTCTGTTCACTTCGAATCAAAACTGATTTTTTGTTTGTTCCCTCTCCCCTCGAAAAAACAAAATCTCTCCAAAATAAAATAAGATTCATTCAGATCAAATGAAATGCTGATTCAAAAATGACATCAATTCAAAAATGTCATTTCAAGTAGACGTTTCCCAAACTTTTGTTTTCAGGTTTTTTTCACCTGAAACTATTGGCTGAATTCAACCAGAAATCACATAGAATTTCAGTGCCCAGAAAAAAGCTTTTTTCAACAAGTTTACTATCTTCTGCAGGGGAGTGTGTGGGGGGGGGGGGGGGGATTCCCAGATTTAGGTGCAATACCTATAAGACACTCCACAATGGCTAGGCAGGTAGTAATGTGTTTGTTGCATCCCCCTGTTTTCTATCACTGTACACTTGGATTGTAAACTATTTGGGGTAGGCACCATATTTTTACTTCATGTGTACAATGGGCTCATGATCCCTGTCTGGGGTGTTTCGGTGCTACTGCCATACAAACAACAATAATATGCACCAAAAAGTCATGGATGGCTGTGGTGTTTCAGGTGAATGTAACTCGCATACATAACATCCCCTTCAAGTAAAAAGCAAAGAAAATTAAATCCCTCCCGTACTTGTCTAATGAGAAAGGTATATTAGAAATTGATTTTTCATCCTTTATAAATCACATGCTTTTTGATGCAGGAAGTTATTACAGATGCAGGGTCTGATGGTCCATCACTGACACCTTACAAGTATGCAACGGGAGTGCAAATCAGTGAGTGGAGAATTCTGGTCTGATATCTTTTGCACCGATTGTACACTCACTTAGCAAGGTGTAAAAAGATTAGACAAGGTGAAGGAGAGTAGAGAGTCGGGCCCAAACTCTCAACTTCTTTCATAATTAAAGGATTTGTAACCTATGGATTTATGTCACCCTTTCTGGCTTAGTTAGCAAAACAGCTGGGAAAAGTTCCATTCAAATACAAATAGAGTGACTAAATCACTTCCCCCGTTTTGGTTGTAACAGGATTACTGGGGGAAGGCAAACAAACATCAGAGAATTAGCTTCTTTTTCTAGAATTGACGTTTCCACTTGAAGCTCACCCTGTGTTTACTTGGAGAGAAAGTAAGTTTTTTTCCACTGCCACTGTTTTTAAACGGGATTTTTTTTTTTTAATCTCAGATTAAACAAACTGTTATTATTGATTCTAGTGAAAATGAAATTTTGATTTTCAAAGATGTTTGTGAATAGTTTTCTCCACCTCTGGTTGATCAGAACCCTGCTTGTCTTAAAAATGCAAAACTCCCTTGTATTTCAGGCCAGCGTGGGAGTGCTTTAGTCACTTTGACAAGCTGTTACTGACCAAGTAGTCTAGCTCACTTCAAGGGAACCACCTATGTGAGCAGCTACTTATACAAGGGCCAGGGTATCTATAGTCTGGTTCTTAATGAGTAAGTGGGGGAAGTAGCTGAGAGACTTATCAGTTAGGGCACATTTGTCACACATCTCTTAGATTCAATGGTGATAGGCTTTTTAGAAAACATGGGATGACTGATAGAGTAAAAAGGATGGAACATAAGTCCCATTTTCTGTTGCTTCATCAGTTCATGAGAGACAAGAGATTTCATTCTTCTCAGCGGAGAATATGAGCTCTCATGCTTTCCTATGTGTCTGCAAAGTAATTAGCCTACTTGGGCCTCAATCCTGAAAGGTCTTTGGGTGCCACTGCAACACAAATAATAAAGAATGGCCTTGAAGACCCATTTGTCTGTTTCATCTCTGTGCTTCCTACCTTCCTTTCTGTCCCAGCTCCTGCCCATCTGTCATGTTTCATGCATTCAACGTTTGCAGCCTTCAGAATTCTGGGCTCCTGTCTCTGGAACACAGAGAAAAATGGAGGGACGCATATGGAGTGAGTGGCTTTGCAGTAGG
The DNA here is from genome assembly GCF_028017835.1 of Emys orbicularis. Classification (NCBI taxonomy): domain Eukaryota; kingdom Metazoa; phylum Chordata; order Testudines; family Emydidae; genus Emys; species Emys orbicularis. The sequence continues at coordinate 15,463,055 of NC_088685.1, read as the reverse complement.
CAATGTGCCTTACAAATCATCTTATTAAAGATAAGGTTAGTAGATGACTTGATCACAGTCTTTAAGTCTAAAACAGGAAAATAATTCATAGAATCATAGGATTGGAAGGGACCTCAAGAGGTCATCTAGTCCAGTCCCCTGCACTCATGGCAGGATTAAGTATTATCTAGACCATCCCTGACAGCTATTTGTCTATTCAGACAAATTCAGATAGCAGATGGCTCTGTAATCTACCAGACAAAGGCATGACAAGGTCCAGTGTTTGGAAGAAGAAGCTAGACAAATACAGATTAGAAATAAGGCATCAGTTTTTTAATAGTGAGGGTAATTAACCATTTGAACCACTTACCAAGGGATGTGTCTTTAAAGCAGGATTGGGTTTCTCTTCCTAAAGGATGTGCTATAGCTCAACCAGAAGTTATGGGCTTGGAATTACAGGGTGCCATTCTCTGACCTGTGCTATGCAAGAGGTCAGATTTGCTAATATAATGGTCCCTTCTGGCATTAAAAACTGTAAGCTTGCCCCAGATGTATAGTGCTCCCAATACATGCCAAAAAGGAATGAGATGATATGGTAAAGGAGTGGCCTTAAACACAAATAAAGCAAGTGATAGCTCAGTGGTTTGAGCATTGGCCTGCTAAACCTAGGGTTGTGAGGTCAATCCTTGAGGGGGCCATTTAGGGGTCTGGGGCAAAAAAATTAGTTGGGGATTGGTCCTGCTTTGAGCATGGGGTTGGACTAGATGACCTCCTGAGGTCCCTTCCAACCCTGATGTTCTATAAGTGGCTGCTCAGGGTCCTGCTCTTCACAACTCATGATCTGGTCCTATTTCCTTCTGCACTAATGGAATAAAAAGGAATTTATTACCTGGTCTCCTCATCCCTTCTGGAACAATGCAGGAGGCATCTCATCACTTCATTTCTTCACTTCCAGAAGCATAGGGCCCTGCAAATCGCAAGGCTGGTCCTAGGATAGTTTGTTGCCAGCTGCAGAATGCGACTTCCACAGTACAATTTTTATGTATCTTTACTGTAGGTAAGAAAGCAGGGGAAAGAGAAGGGTATCAGAGTGTTACCCACATTTCTCCCCCTGGGAATAGTTGTTATTCAGAGACTGACTTGTGCAGGAAAGGGCAATCCAAAGATGTCCGGGGATCACTTGGGCTGTGATACCGCAGTCCTTCTTATTCAGCGTCTAGAAGAAATAATGAATGAAGTTTCCAAGTGTAAAACCAGTTATCAATACTAAGGCAACAAATGCTAGTGCCTCGCAATCCAATACTGTTCACAGCATTGCACAGGGGTACACCATGAAAACATTTCCAGGGGCACATGTAAAGTTAAATGATGATTTTTTTTAAAAAAAGAGTCATAAGTACCATGGCCCTAATTCAGAAAACCACACCTGTTCAGCAAAGCGCTTCAGCATGCTTAAGCATTTTGCTGAATCAGGAACTTCCTGTTTAAACAGGATTTCATTGTATAACTTACTCCCGTAACGATGTTCTCCTCTTATATAAGAGGATGCATTTCATAATCCAAGAACTGGAACAGTAGTTCTTATTCCCCAGGGCAGACATGTAGTTCAAATTGTACGCTAGCCCCTAGACATTTTGTAAACAGCATTTAGTTCTGTTCCTTATTGGGCAGTTCTGCACATACATGGCCCCACTAATCATGAATACAAACTATATTTGAGTGGTTATACCTGATACTGAAGAGGAATAAGTTAGGGCTAGTCTACACTTACCCGGTAGTTCGACGGCTGCGGATCGAAGTTCCGAGTTCGATTTATCGCGTCTGGTGTGGACGCGATAAATCGAACCAGGAAGTGATCCCCGTCGACTGCGGTACTCCAGCTCGGCGAGAGGAGTACCGCGAAGTCGATGGGGGAGCCTGCCTGCCGCGTGTGGACCGCGGTAAGTTCGAAGTAAGGTATGTCGAATTCAGCTACGTTATTCACGTAGCTGAATTTGCGTACCTTACTTCGACTTGGGGGGTAAGTGTAGACCAGGCCTTAAAAATATAACAGCAGTGGTCACTATTAAAAACCTTACAATTTTACTTTTGCAAGTAGAAATCATCATAATATTCACAGTTTCCTTATATTTCAAAATGCCTAGCGGATACCACAGTAATATTAATTATTCCCATAAGGCCTGGTCTACACTTACCCCCCAAGTCGAAGTAAGGTACGCAAATTCAGCTACGTGAATAACGTAGCTGAATTCGACATACCTTACTTCGAACTTACCGCGGTCCACACGCGGCAGGCAGGTTCCCCCGTCGACTTTGCGGTACTCCTCTCGCCGAGCTGGAGTACCGCAGTCGACGGGGATCACTTCCTGGTTCGATTTATCGCATCCACACCAGACGCGATAAATCGAACTCGGAACTTCGATCCGCAGCCGTCGAACTACCGGGTAAGTGTAGACTAGCCCTAAGTGATTGTAAAACTTTAACGGGGACTATTGTACCTCAGAAGAGAGGTTGAGGACTCTGAGACCTGGTCTACATATAGATTTAATACTGGTATAATTGTTGGGTAAGGGGGTGATTTTTTTTACCAAAATATTTATCCCACTACAACCCATAGCATGGGCACATTTATACTTAAGCTTGGAAGGTTTTTATCTGTAAGTGTCTATTTCCCCACACACAAACAAACCGACAAAAACATATTTCCATTGATAATAACTGAGATTTACAGCTAGGCAAAGTAATAAAACTGCTGCTTGAGAACTTGTTAGAATTTGATTTCGAGGTATTTACTTTGTATAATTTGACATGAGATGCTGACAATTTGTGTTTTGATGGTTATAACATTTTAACATTTTGAATCTCAACATCTGTCGTGAAATAATTATTGTCTGACCCACCACCCAACCCTTAATTTCCTACAACTGTGAAAATTTAAATAGATACAAATTGGGGAACAAAATGCTTAAAGTAAACATCTGTCGAAATTGTACAAAAAATACAAAATTCTGCCAAGGCTATTTATACTGGTATAAAAGTGCTTATACTAGTATAGATTATTCCCCTTCCCCTATGGGAATAAACTGTACCTTTATAAACACATTTATCTACACCAGGGGGTTGTGTGTTTACACGAGGCATCACTGATTTAAAGTTGAAGAGGCCGATAGTTCAATTCCAAACTGTGCTTGAAAGGAGGAACGTAAACCACAGCAATCTCAAGAGTGCTCCCCCATGCAATACCCACTTACTCTTCCTTTTAGCGAAGTATCTTTTTATAGTCCAGTAGCCAAATGCAAGTTTTTGGCAGTACCTTGTTTTAGTGTCCATACAATGTTGTTGGGGTTTTTTTTGGTTGTTGTTGTTATGTGTAGCGGGGTAGTCTCCTGCTCCTGCCTGGAAGGGCGTAAAACAGCCCTGGAAGAGGGCTGTGGCAGGGAAAAAGCTGGGTTGATTGGGGAAGCGGCCGCAGCTGGGCCACGCCCCAGTCAGGCCATAGCTGGCCTGTATAAAAAGGCTGTGAGCCAGACGCCCAAGGCTCTCTCTGGTCTGAGAGGGAGCAGGGCCTGGCTGCCTAGCAGAAAGGGTACTAGGAGTGAAGCAGGGCTGGGGAAAGGCAGAGGAGCTGGGGAGCTCCTGGCTGGCAACTCCCCAGGCTGCAAGGCCTAGTTTAAGGCCTAAAGGGTACTGGGTGGTAGAGGAAGGCAGCAGGTCCGAACTCCCTTGCCTGTGATGAGTGGCTTATACTGCAGTCTGCCCCAGGGAGGGGGGCTAGATGGTGACTGGCAGTGGCCCATAGGCTGAGGCAAGGTGGGGATAGAGGGTTGGGGGTTCCCCTGAGTGGGGAGACCCAGAGCCTGAGAGTGTGGGGGTACTGCCAGGGGGGAAGCAACCCAGAGGAAGGGGCACCGGGGTCCGGGAGGGACACGGGGACCCAGCAGTAGTGGATCACCGGCCGACAGGGGGTGTTCTGATGGCTGGAGAGCTAATTCCCGAGATGACCAGCAGGAGGCGCCGCAGGGGCGAGTCACTGCACATTTACATTATGGTTGTTGTTTTTGTGGATTCTGAATTTCAAGACCCTAAATTCAAAGAAACTATGACACCTCTTCACTGATGAGCATTTTGAAATATGAGCACTCATTACTACTCACCTCCTAATTCACAAGCCAGGTCACAGTGAAACAATGTTAATTGGATTTTAATTATTTTGAAATGAAAACCTCACACTAATTTTATGGTATGGGACATAATTAGCTAGAAAGTACATATGTTATGTCTGTATTAGCTGTATATCTTGCTAGTATACCCGTACCTCCTCCACCCGAACCAAGACACAAAGTATATTCTTCTTGTACGCTCATTGCATGCTTATTTAACAAACGTACCTATTTACGCAGGAGAATTAATTTTTAGACAGTTATAAACATTAAAAAATTATAAACCAAACAGATGGTCAGCTGTTTTCTTCATTCACCTTTTGTTTTCTTTTCTGCTTCTCACTGTTGATTTTCCATGCTAGCTATTGCTTCTTGGTTGCAATTCATAGGTCTTTTACCCTTCACTTAGTCTTAGCCTCCACACATGCAGCTGGCTGGTGAAAGACATTGTAAACGTAGAGGACACCAATGAGGCACAAATACAAAAGAGCCATAAAGAAGAAATGAAGTCAAGGATTGCTGCAGATGCAAAGGACGGAAGAACTATTAGTAAGAAGCTACAAGCACCCAAAAGCAACTGTAAATCTCATCAGTGGTAGAGTGGTACCATCATCAATCAACATAAAGGAAGCACTTACAATTGGAATTCACCAAATGCAAGAATTTGAATGGAGCAAGCCACAGGGTTTTATGACACAATATCAAGAATAGTAGAGACACTGGCAGGGACAAAAAAGCCTGCTCAGATTGGTCCAAAAAAGGTATTCACCTCTAACCTTATATATTCAAGAGGGACAGGACTACAAGCAAGATCACAAGAGGCTGACATCAAGAACATTTTGTCATGAGTTGGTTCCTGTAGGAATATCAATGTTCACTGGCAACATCCTTATACAACAAGGTTTTGGTACCAAAAGAGAAACTGGTGGGCATATCAGTATTTTCAGATCACACTGACATAATTGTCTTATTTTTGCACTTCTACCATGAACAGGGCCTAAGATTTTTAGTGATTACAGAACCCTGCATCCAAGAGAGCAGTAATGGATGTGCTACTGCAGAGCCACACCGGAACATTGTACTGGGACTGTTAGCTGCCCATGTACTCTCAAAGGTACCATATCAACACTAAAGCTCAGCTTCCTACCTCGAACAACTGAAGTGTTTATAGAAAATGCAAACCAAGCACATCTTTGGCACGTGTGTGGAAAAGTGCTTTGGATCCAGACGCACTACCACTTGATCCACAGTAGTATGGGATGGATACACAATGATGGTTCTAACCCTGTTTAAAAAAAAACTGTACCAGACAATGTTGTGCTTGTTCTTCCAGATATTTTTAAATTAATCAAGTGCTTTTGTGAGGCGGATGCACCTTGCAAATCTATGAAATGTGTATGTAACAGTGCCAGACTGCCATGTATCATACACTGTGCACACTAAGGAGGTGTGGTGTGTTGCAATGACCTGACAAAATCAGCTTTAGCATGTGCAGATGAAAACGGTGATGACAAGCAGTGACCTTTATTATGCATATTAGGACACTCAGCTATAGTTTGAATGAGAAAAAACAGTAGAAATCGCTGATAATGATTCCAAAATGAAGTATTTGGTTAAAATTTTATTATTATAATTTTGCTGAATATATGTATCTATAATTTGTTGAACATTGTTGACATGAAAAAGAGCAGTCACTGTACCAAGTGAAAATTGAGATCCGTGCTATGCTCAACTTCCCTCCTTTTATGCCCCCATTATTTAAAAAGGTATGTTTATTGATTGATATTGCACAGCTTAAATACATTCATTTCATGTATTAGAACTCTTCTGACTTTATTTTCTATGCCCCCAAATCATGCAAACTCTTACTTATAATGAAGCCCGAGCCCCACTGCCCTGGTCGGGGATAAAAGGGGGCTGAAGCCCTAGCCTGAGCCCCACCGCCCTGGGCTTCGGCTTCAGTTCCAGAATCCAGTGAGTCTAACGCTGGCCCTGAAGACCCCATTACAATGGGGTCGCAACTCACAGTTTGAGCTGCTCTAGAACAATTACAATAAACAAAAACAAAGTAGAGTTTTTTCCCTTTTATTAGCTAGATCCCTGGCAAGCAACCAAATGCCCAGTCTACTGAAAAGCCAGTTTAGAAAGACTAGATAGCAGGTGTCTAGTGGAAAGTACCTGATCAATAATTCACATACTGTTAGCCTGACTGTTCCGTTGAAGCCACTTGAACTAAGGCAAAATGATAATTATTACGACGATCGTATATGGGAGTGCTGCAAGAACGGCTGGCATTGTACGCTGGGTACACGTAACACTGTCCCAACATGCTTACAGAGGAAAGGCCTGATTGCTGAAAGGGGCATTATACTCACTTTCATTTTTCACCCACAATTTTGCATCTGCAAATTGTGGAAGCAAAAGAGGAAAGCCGGGAGGATGCCCCTTTCAAAACCAAGAATTCATATTTGTTTAGTACATACGCCTCTTGTATAATGCCCTGTTGATGTCATCTGGACATCCACGTACCCGGCTGCACCTGTACATCAGATGTGTGTACGTGTCCAAGTGACATCAGCTGTGTCCACACATCAAGAAAACAGAGGAGGAGGAGGCAGTGTTTTCAAAGCTGGCCCTACAGGCGTGAGTTGCTACAATACAAAAGAGGATAAACCAGAACAAACAGAGGGCAGGGTGTGGACTTGTTTCTATGTTTTTTGTATCTCTTTAAAGTTATGAAGGGCAAATGAAAAAAATGACTTGTTTAAAGAGTTCATGTTGACTTACTTCACAGACCACTGAGCATTCCTCTTCTTAGGGAGTCCAGGCCTAAAAGGCAAACCTAGGTAGGTGTATAACCGAGTTCTTTTGCAGCTAACACTAACTAGTGGAAATATCAGATATCATCTCTGATTTAAAATAAACTGATGTCCGGTCAATGAGGGCCTGTTGAAGACTTTAAAAAACAATGTTACAACCAATGAGAGAGAGAAATTCTAGATTGAAGTAGATTGACAAAAGGATTTTTCATCAGAAGATGTTCGAGAATGGAATTTCTGATAAGAGAGAGACACCCCTTTACATCTCCCCCATTAATTCTTTAGACACTCACCTGGGATGGAGGAGACCTAGGTTCAAGACACTGCTCTACCTGACTTGACCCCATCCCAAATGTGTGCCCTAACCACCAAGCTACTGGCTTTTCTGGGATGTGCCATTCCCCCACCATTCCCTGTTGGAGCTGTCCCACCTTGTATATATAATAACACATTAATTGGCCAGAGAGAGCAAGAGCGAGACAGACTGACTCAAGTGCTCTAACCACCAGGGCTATAATCTGGATGTGGGAGGCACAAGGGCCTGAATATGAGCATCATAAATGATACTCTCAGCCGCTGGTATATAGAGTTAGATTCTCTTTAGCCCAATGAATAATTATTTATACAAAGGGGAATAGCTTCAATTGGGTGGGGAGAAGAAGAGGGGGTGAGGGAGTAAGAAAGATTGACTGTATAACCTCGGATATTAGAGACACAGCTTCAAGTCCTTGCATCTCCCAGCCAAGTGCCGAAACCAACTGGCTATTCTGGTGTGGGGGGTCACTCTCTTTGGTTTTACACAAAAAACCTGAGAGGTCTATGTTTCATCCCAGTGTGGAATGGGAACAATTTTGAAATCGCAGATACTTTTACAGGACACGAAACTCATTGGCTACCCAGCTGTAGTAGCGCATAGAATAATCTTGTTCTAAAATGATTGTTAGCATTTGGTCTTTTTAGTATGCCTAGATCCCTAGCTATGGTTGAGTGAGCCTCCTCAGAATAAGACAACCTAGTAATAGATATTTTAAGCTATGTTCTCTGGCCTTTGTGACTTATGTTTGTATTAAATTTACCAGCTATAACACTTCAAAGTCCTATGCAATTGCTGCTGAACTGGAGTGTTGAAAACTTGAGGCTAGTACAGACTGGATTCAGGTGCCATTACAAACAGCAAACATTTTTGTGGTGCAGTATACATGCCTCATGGAAGTATCACTTCCAAATACAGGAAACACCACTATAAATTTGAGCAAGATGAAAGCTTTTTTCCCCCATGCCACATACTAATATACCATCCGAGTACCTCATATTCATACAAAAAAACCCTGTGAAGTTGGGAAGTATTTTTATCGCAATAGGAAACTGAGGCAGAGAGATTGTAGTGGCTTGTCTGAGGTTGCACAGGAAGTCAGACCTCAGGACTGTGATTTCCTGAGTCTCAGCCCTGCCTCTTACCGGCAACTACTGTCTCAGTGTTGACCAGAGCAGTCATGTAATGAATAAAAGGAGACGGATGAATGTCCTTAGAAATAGTAGATTTTCTTACTAAACTGCAATCAATCAATTGCTCTATGGACATGAACCTACAGACCACACCCAGCAATATTGTCAAACATCCTGGCTGTCCTAACAAACAGGCACATTACCAATGACAATCCCAAATTCATCTATTTACCACCTAGTAAGTGATTAAATAAACAGCCTTCAGACAATTCTTCAAATGACATTATATAAACCCTACACAGACAATATTTTGTGCTCTCTACACATATGATATTTCATACACTCTATGCACATGTACACTGGCATTCAGCTGAGGTTTATGATTTCTGTAAGACTTGCCTTACAACTTGACACACTCCCTGGAGTGTGTATAATTTTCTCCTACGTAGTCCATAGCTGCAAGGTCTTTATTTAAACAAATAAACTAAAAAAAGCCACAGGGGCGAGTTGCCTCTCATTTGCTCCCTTGTAACTCCACTGACTTAAATTGAACTACGGCCGTGTAAGTGAGAGGAGAAATGGACCCAGAGTTATGACATGGGGCGTGTTTATCAGGTTGATCACTACATTCAAACCAGCCAGGAGGCTTTAATCTTACGCTTGCTGAAAAATCTGCTTGTACTTGATGAATTTGAACATTTGCCAGAATTTGGCTTTTATTCAATGAGGTTTGGCCAATTTCACAATCATAACGAAACTCTATGAAGTAGGAGACACTACAATCATCACCCTTTGGAAATCAACCTGAGACTGATGGCAAATATAGTCATACTGGGCTCATATGTGCCACAGCTCTAGCTGGCCATGCAGGGGAGTAAGGCTAACCCACCACTCTCCTATATGCAGGCTCGGCAGGATTAGATTTTTATCAGTAAATGTCAATTTCTCCGTACACACACCATCAGCTGAAAAAAATATTTCCATTGATAATAATAGACATTTATAGCTAGGCAAAGTAAAAAAAAAGGCTGCTTGAGAATTTATTAGCATTTGATTTAAGGATAGTCACTTTGTCTTTTTTGATAGGGGATGTTGACAGTTTGTGTTTTAATGGTTATAAAGCTTTAACTTTTTGAATCTCAACATCTACTGTCATTATGTAATTGTCTGACCACTCCACCTGGTTTGATGCCCCTTCCTGCAATTGTGAAGATTTAAATTGATAAAAATAGAAAAGTGCATCAATATTATCCAGCAAATTATTAAAAAAATATAAATTATAATTCTAAAAAAGAAAATCAAAGTTCTTTCAAGCCTACCTAGATGGCAATACAGATCTTGCTTACATTGGGAGTCTGGGGAGCTGTTAAATGCCCCACACCTCACAAACCAGTGGGTGTGGAGAGACTGGAAGGAGAAAGGACAGGAAGTAGGTACATCCATAGCTCCATCTCCTATGCATTAGCCAGCAGAGCTGTGTTGGCATAGGGCTGGAGTACACTGAGTGCATCTGGCCATGGGCTGATGAAGCATACACTCTGCCTTGTGCTATACTGGTGTAGGAACTGTGACTCTCAGGATTGCAAAGTTATATACAGGCAGAATACATGCCTGGTCCACCCTCTCTACAGAACTGTGTTCCACATGTGAAGGCCCACATTTGAAGCTAAGTGTGCCCAGTCCTCATGTGTGTGAAGATAAGGTCGAAAATGGAAACAGAGTATGAACCGATAGCGTGACATCTGCCCAAGTTTCAGGCTCTCTGAAGACAATTCCTCTGAGGCAGGTGAACGGCCCCATTCACCTCAGTAGCGTGGGAACTCTAAAACCTAAAGTTGACAAGAGAAAATAGCACCATTGTTAACTATTTCAATGCTGATCACTTTAAGCCATTCATGCAGGTAATGTGTTCCTCTCAAACTCTCTGCTGTACCTCCCCAGGTGTCAAAGCCCCAGCTATTCCCTGTGCCAAAACCTCTAGCTTCCCCTGAACAGCTTCTATGATGCAGTTCTGCATTAGAGGTCCCAAAATGTGTGGCACATTGAAAACTGAAGATGTGGACATCAAGTCAAGCAACCTGACTGTAACATCAAAACAAACAACAGGAGATCCTGTTCTGATTGAACATGAGCTGTGGAGCCAGTGCTCATGGTCGGGGAAGCATGCAGAGCCCCCCTGGCTGTCCCTGAGCCCAGGACCCAGCAGGAGATGTTGCCACTTCCGGGGAGCTATGCGGAGCCGGCTGGGTAGGGAGCCTGCCAACCAGAGGCCTGGCACTCCTACAATATTGGGACAAATGGCGTCGCAATCGTACATCGGTCGGGATGTGGGACATAGAGTTCAATATCGGGACAGTCCTGATTTTATCGGGACATCTGGTCACCCTACATCATTGCCTTCCACTTCTGTGTGTGTTTGTCTACATCCATCTGTTAGCTTTTGGTTTTTACTTACATTGCAAGCTTTTTTGGGGCAGGGGCTGTACTTTTGTGCTCTATTTCTACAGCCCCTAGCACAATGGGGCCCTAGTCCATGAGTAAGGCTCCCAGGTCCTGTGGCAACACTATCCTTCCACAGAATACGCACCGCCTTACAATAGGCATACACTGGACAAAGAACAGCACGTTTATATGAAACCTTGTATCTTAAGTCTCTCAATAGATTCTCAGTTTTAGGACTAGCACACACAGTGTATGAAAAGGCAAGGGAATAAGTTAATTTTTAATCAAATATTGGACTAGAGATTACAGACCAGGCAATGGAATACCTTGTCTGCACCAACACACTTAACCCTAGGTTCGGATAATCTTATGAGGAAAATAAATTGGCATTACTCAAATGTTAGCAAGAGAAAAGCATGACTTGCCAACCGAATGGCTTGTTTGGCCAGGACCTGTTCTGTTTTCATCACCACAAAATGCAGATTATATTCCTTTCATGCTGGCAATCCAATAACTAGGCCTGATCACTCTTGGCACTGCCAGAATTTTGTTATACCTCCCTAATATGCCTTACGGGTACTTGTTGATATCAAGAATTGAAACAAAGCTTATGCTTTCAGCTGCCAAGTTACTGCAGCCAACTGGAAATATCTGTCTGCTCCTGGTTCATATCTGGAGCCAGCAAATATTATAGTTGCAACTGAAATCTGAAAGTGCAACATCAGTGCCCTTGTTTTGCCTTAGCATGGATTTTGGACGTCAAACATCACATTAAAGGGCTCAAGCTTGCTCTCATGAAAGAGATGACTTGAACACAGCGTGTGTCTAAGTACCTATAGGTGGAGAAAATACCAGATACTAAAGGGCTCTTTAATTTAGCAGTGAAAGGCGTAACAAGCACCAATGGCTGGAAGTTAAAGTTAGAAACAAGACATGCATTTTTTAACAGCTCAGGTGATTAACCATTGGAACAAACTAGCAAAGGAAGGAGGTTTTTAGCTATCTAAAAAGCAAAAGGGATACATACAGGAAATGAAAAGAGGGGCATGTCACCAAAGAAATATATATGGGAATAGTACAAGCGTGTAAAGACAAAATCAGGAAAGCCAGGGTAAAAAAATCAGTTACAGCTGACCAGGAATGTTAGAGAAAACAAGAAGGGGTTCTTCAAATATGTTAGACAAAAAATAAAGATCAGGGATGGTGTGTGTCCACTGCTCAGTGGAGAAGGTGAGCTGGTTACAGAAGATGATAGGAAGACAGAGCTCCTCAATGCCTACTTTATTTCACTCTTCTCACAAAAAAATAACGTGATCAGATGACTAACAAAGTTACCATAGACAATAAAGGAGAAGGGATGCAGAGCGGGATAAATAAAGAACACATCAGAGATCTTCTGACCAGTTTGAATGAATTCCAGTCAGTGGGGCCTGATGCTATTCACCTCAAGGTACTGAAGGAATTAGCTGAAGAAATCTCAGAGTCACTGGCAATAATATTTGCAAATTCATCACTGACAGGAGAGGTTCCAGAAAACTGGAGAAGGGCTAACATAGAGCCCATCTTTAAAAAGGGGGTGGGGAGGAGGAGTCAGGGAACTATTGACCAGTGAGCCTGTCTTAAATACCCGGGAAGCTACTAGAGCAATGTATAAAACATTCAATTTGTGAATACCTGGGGATGAAGAGGTGATCACTAGGAGCCAGCATGGATTTGCTAAGAACAAATTATGCAAAGCCAGCTTGATTTCCTTCCTTGACAGGGTAACTGGTTTGGGATAGGGAGAATGCGGTGGACATAATATACTTGGACTTCAGCAAGGCTTTTGACACAGTCCCACATGACATTCTCATAAGTAAGCTGGAGAAATGCGGGCTCAGTGGAACCACCATTAAATGAATACATCATTGGTTAAACAACTGCAAACAAAGAATAACTATTAATGGAATGATGTCAGATTGGAAGGAGGTCTCAAGTGGGGTTCCACAGGGATCTGTTCTGGCTCCGGTGTTGTTTAAAATGTTTATCAATGACCTGGATGTAGGAATAGAGAGAATACTGATCAAGTTTGCAGATGACACAAAGCTAGGGGGGCGGGTTGCCAGTTCTTTAAGGATAGAGCTAAAATTCAGAGGGTTCTTGATAAATTAGAGAATTAGGCTATAGACAACAAAATGAAATTCAACAAAGACAAATGAAAGGTGCTACACTTAGGGAAGAAAAACCAAATGCACAAATACAGAATGGGGAATAACTGGCTTGGCAGCAGCACGGATGAGAAGGATCTGGGAGTAGTGGTGGGTCACAACCTCAACAAAAAAAGAAAAGGAAATTTGAGGTTGCATTAACAAAGGCATAGCATGCAAGTCACGGGAGGTGATAGTACTGCTTTACATGGTACTGGTTAGACCTCAGCTGAAGCACTGTGGTCCAATTCTGGTCACCAATGTATAGAAAGGATGTAAAGAAACTGGAAAGGATCCAGAGGTTAAGATGATCAAAGGGATGGAATACAAGCCATATGAGCAAAGGCTGAAGGAACTGGGTATGTTTAGTTTGGAAAAGAGGAGATTAAAAGGGGGGACAAGATCGCAGTCTTCAAATACAGTACTTGAAAGGCTGCCATAAAAAAGATGGAGAAACGTTGTTCTCTTGCCACAAAGGGCAGGACAAGAGGCAGTGGGTTCAAACTACAGCGTAGTAGATCTAGATATATACTGCTTACTGTATTTTTCACTCTATGCATCTGATGAAGTGGGTTTTAGCCCATGAAAGTTTATGCCCAAATAAATTGTTAGTCTCTAAGGTGCCACAAGGACTCCTCATTGTTTTTGCTGATACAGACTAACACGGCTACCCCTCTGAAACAGATCTAGATTAAATCTCAGGTAAAACTTTCTCACTGTAAGAACAGTAGGACAATGGAATACAATGCTTAGGGAGGTTGTGGAAGCTCCTTCACTGGAGGTTTTCAAAGGGAGGCTGGAGCCATCTGTCTTGGATGGTTTAGACCAGGAGTGGCCAACCTGAGCCTGAGAAGGAGCCAGAGTTTACCAATGTACATTGCCAAAGAGCCATAGTAATACGTCAGCAGCCCCCCATCAGCTCCCCCACCCTGCTCCCAGAGCCTCCCACCCACCAGCAGTTCCGCCGATGAGCACCTCCCCCTCCCTCCCAATCAGCTGTTTCGTGGCGTGGAGGAGGCTCTGGGTGGGGGAAGGGCGGAGAAGCGCGGTCACTTCAGCCTCAGGGGAGGGGGTGGGAAGGGGTGGAGTGGGGGCAGGGCCTGTGGCAGAGCCAGGGGTTGAGCAGTGAGCACCCCCGGCACATTGGAAAGTTGGCACCTGTAGCTCCAGTCCCAGAATCGGTGCCTATACAAGGAGCCGCATATTAACTTGCGAAGAGCCGCATGCGGCTCCGGAGCCACAGGTTGGCCACCCCTGGTTTAGACACAATATATCATGCATCTTCGCAGGGAGTTAGACTAGATGACCCTTGTGGTCCTTTCTAACCCTACAATTCTATAAGTTGTGGGATTCTCCATCTCTTGATGTCTTCAGATCAAGGCTGGATGTCTTTCTCAGGATATGCTTTTAGTAAACTAGAAGTGATTGGGCTCAATACAGGGGTAACTGGATGAAATTCTATGACCTGTGTTATACAGGAGTTAAGACTGGGTGATCTAATGTTCCCTTCTGGGCTTAAAATCCATGAATCTGTTAAGCTAATCACAAAATTATTATTGACTTCAATGGGAGCAATGGCAGGTCCTAGATCATTTCCCTAATTTTTACTGTCTCTACAGGAATCCTTATTGAGGTTGCAGGAACAAACCATCCTGATGTGTAGAAAGAATAGTAAATATGGCAGGCGACCAGCTTGGCTTAACAGTGAAATCCTTGCTGATCTTAAACACAAAAAAGAAGCTTACAAGAAGTGGAAGATTGGACAAATGACCAGGGAGAAGTATAAAAATATTGCTCAGGCATACAGGAGTGAAATCAGGAAGGACAAAACATCCTTGGAGTTGCAGCTAGCAAGAGATGTTAAGAGTAACAAGAAGGGTTTCTTCAGGTATGTTAGCAACAAGAAGAAAGTCAAGGAAAGGGTGGGTCCCTTACTGAATGAGGGAGGCAACCTAGTGACAGAGGATGTGGAAAAAGCTAATGTATTCAATGCTTTTTTTGCCTCTGTCTTCACGAACAAGGTCAGCTCCCAGACTGCTGCACTGGGCAGCACAGTATGGGGAGAAGGTGACCAGCCCTCTGTGGAGAAAGAAGTGGTTCGGGACTATTTAGAAAAGCTGGATGAGCACAAATCCATGGGGCCAGATGCACTGCATCCGAGGGTGCTAAAGGAGTTGGCGGATGTGATTGCAGAGCCATTGGACATTATCTTTGAAAACTCATGGTGATCGGGGGAGGTCCCGGATGACTGGAAAAAGGCTAATGTAGTGCCCCTCTTTAAAAAAGGGAAGGAGGAGGATCCGGGGAACTACAGGCCAGTCAGCCTCACCTCAGTCCCTGGAAAAATCATGGAGCAGGTCCTCAAGGAATCAATTCTGAAGCACTTAGAGGAGAGGAAAGTGATTGGGAACAGTCAGCACGGATTCACCAAGGGCAAGTCATGCCTGACTAACCTAATTGCCTTCTATGAGGAGATAACTAGCTCTGTGGATGAGGGGAAAGCAGTGGATGTGTTATTCCTTGACTTTAGCAAAGCTTTTGATACGGTCTCCCATAGTATTCTTGACGGCAAGTTAAAGAAGTATGGGCTGGATGAATGGACTATAAGATGGATAGAAAGCTGACTAGATAGAAAGCTCAACGGGTAGTGATCAATGGCTCCATGTCTAGTTGGCAGCCGATATCAAGCGGAGTGCCCCAAAAGTCGGTCCTGGGGCCGGTTTTGTTCAATATCTTCATTAATAATCTGGAGGATGGCGTGGATTGCACTCTCAGCAAGTTTGCAGATGACACTAAACTGGGAGGAGTGGTAGATATGCTGGAGGGTAGAGATAGGATACAGAGGGACCTAGACAAATTAGAGGATTGGGCCAAAAGAAACCTGATGAGGTTCAAGAAGGACAAGTGCAGAATCCTGCACTTAGGACAGAAGAATCCCATGCACTGCTACAGACTAGGGACCGAATGGCTAGGCAGCAGTTCTACAGAAAAGGACCTACGGGTTACAGTGGACGAGAAGCTGGATATGAGTCGACAGTGTGCCCTTGTTGTCAAGAAGGCTAACAGCATTTTGGGCTGTATAAGGGGCATTGCCAGCAGATCGAGGGATGTGAGCATTCCCCTCTATTCGACATTGGTGAGGCCTCATCTGGAGTACTGTGTCCAGTTTTGGGCCCCACACTACAAGAAGGATGTGGAAAAATTGGAAAGAGTCCAGCAGAGGGCATCAAAAATGATTAGGGGGCTGGAGCACATGACTTATGGGGAGGGGCTGAGGGAACTGGGGTTATTTAGTCTGCAGAAGAGAAGAATGAGGGGGCATTTAATAGCTGCTTTCAACTACCTGAGGATGGATCTGGACTGTTCTCAGTGATACCAGATGACAGAACAAGGAGTAATGGTCTCAAGTTGCAGTGGGGGAGGGTTAGGTTGGATATTAGGAAAAACTTTTTCACTAGGAGGGTAGTGAAGCACTGGAATGGGTTACCTAGGGTGGTGGTGGAATCTCCTTCCTTAGAGGTTTTTTTAAGGTCAGGCTTGACAACGCCCTGGCTGGGATGATTTAGTTGGGGTTGGTCCTGCTTTGAGCAGGGGGCTGGACTAGATGTCCTCCTGAGGTCCCTTCCAACCCTGATATTCTATGATTCTATGCAGGGCCGGCTCAACTGTTTTTGCTGCTCCAAGCAGCGTGCCGAATTGCCGCCATGGACGGCAGGGGCTGTCCGTGTGCCATTAGGGCGGCACGTGCATTTCCGCGATGGCGGCAATTCGGCGGCAGCTTCTGTCTTCAGCCGGAAGACAGAAGCTGCCGAATTGCCGCTGCGGGCAGCTGAACATAGAATTGGCCGCCGCCACGGAAACACGCGTGCCGCCCTAACGGCACACGGACATCCCCCGCCATCTGCGGCGGCAATTCGGCACGCTGTTTGGAGCGGAAAAACACACGGACTGCCGCCCCTTGCAGATTGCCGCCCCAAGCACCTGCTTGGAATGCTGGTGCCTGGAGCCGGCCCTGATTCTATGATTTTGGGAATAATATTTCTGCTTTGTAATTTGAGTGATAGATATATAAAAGGACAATGATGTAAAAATAGGACAAAAATATTGATTTTTAGTATGTTAACCTTGCTCACTAAAAGGAGGTGTTGTTGTAACACTGACAAACCCTGGTTGCTGGCGGGCAGAATCGAACCTGGACCTCTGGAGCTTAGTGTATGAGCCTCTACTGCATGAGCTAAAAGCCAACTGGCTGTTAGCTAAGGCTATAGAGGAGACTCAATCTCTCTGTCTAAGTGGTCTTGGTGCCACTAGATGGGACAGAACACCACACCCAGGAGGTGTGTGGGTTACACTATCACTATACTAAACTTGCCAGTAGGAGAGGAAAATTCTTTGCAAAGAATTAGCAGGAGCCTCTTAGTTAGAGGGAGATGTTCAAGTGAAAGAGACTTAATCTGTGACCTACATCATGTCATCACAGGATTATTAGTAGGTCTCCTACCCCAGCTCTATCCAATAGTTCTCCACACCCTTGTACTATAATCTCCATGTCTCCTCCAGCAGGCAGAAGGGTTCCAGCAATTCTGTTTTCACCAACAAGCAAAACCAGGACTGACGGACTGTGCCAAGATGTGGGCACAGACCGATTTTATACTCATGCCTATCTGGGGTCATTTCCGGATGCTGTTACAGACTTCTTATGTGACTCTGGAAAAGTCACTTAATCTCTCAGCTCCTTTTCCATAAAGCGAGGGAGGTAATATTTTCCCCACCCTTTCTCAGTCTTCTTTATTTAGATTGTAAACTCTTTGGGGCAGGGGCTATCTCCCACTATGTGTATGTATGATGCCTAACACAACAGAACCCCAATCACAAGGACTCCTCCTTGTTTTTCCAATCTCTACAGTAATACAAATAAATATATAATGCAGAACTCCCACTGGATGCAGTGGGATTTTCACATGCAAAAGAAATACAGAATCAGCCCCAGTCCCTATAATTAGCCTTCTCACATTACTCTACATCCAGAAATATTCTTTGATTTGTTTTAAAGTCCTTGCAAATGACCCTGTGAAACTAAAGGTATGTCCAGACTACCTGCCGTATCGGCGGGTAGCGATCGATTTATCGGGAATCGATATATCGCGTCTCGTTAAGACGCGATATATCAATCCCTGAACGCGCTCCCCGTCAACTCTGGAACTCCACTGGAGCGAGCGGTGGTAGCAGAGTCGACGGGGGAGCTGCGGCCGTCGATCCCGCGCTGTGAGTACGGGAGGTAAGTTGGAATACAATATGTCAACTTCAGCTACGGTATTCCCGTAGCTGAAGTTGCATATCTTACATCGACACCCCCCCCCCCCCCCGCCCCCAGTGTAGACCAGGCCTAAACTGAAACTACAATTAGAAAAAGATGTGATCACATCATTCTGAACAACAGGCATTTTAACAGCAGTGAAGTGGCTCCATCTAGTGGAACCGGATTGAGTTTACATATAGAAATCATCTATTATGCCAAGTCTGTCTCTGCTGATATTATTCAGATACTTAGGTACCATGGCAAAGGTGCCATCATGGATTTTCATGACAAAGGAAATATACTATTCTGTCCCTTCTTCCATTTAAAAAAAATCATGTTTTTCTTTAGATTAGGGGATTTGGGCTTCTTTGCCATGTTTAAATAGTCAAATAAGTTTGCCTGAAGGCAAAGCGTCCAGTCTAGCTGTAAAAAGGCACCATTGATGGCAGAAATCAATCACTTGCCTTGCCAACCCGGGCAGGTTTTCACCCTCTCCCAAGCTGGAGGCCTGGATGACCTACATTGGCTTGCTTCCCAACCACCTGGTGGCCTTACATACCCAGGCTACTCCACCTCAGCCTCGGAGTCTCCCCTACCCACCAGGTAGGGTGCCCCTCCTAGTCAGTGGCCTCAGCATCTCACAGTGTGGGGAGTCCCTCCTCCTCTTACCTTCCCATCTTGCATTGGCAATTTAGTACAGTGCGGCCATGGGATTAGGAGGCTCCATCCACCCCTGCTCTGACACCCCTTGCCAACACCACTCCAGCCCTGCAGTGATCTGTTTCTTCTCATGCCCTGGCACTCCATCCAGGTCTCTTATAGTCAACCTGCACCCCGCTGTAACAGACTTCCACCAAACAATAACCCAGCGACCTCACACCAGGTTTTCAGCCTGACACTGGGATCAATAGTCCTTACATCCTTGTATCACCTTCCTCAGAGGCTGATGGGGGGACCCAGCCACCCATCCCCTGGGTTCCTGCCAAGGGATCCTGTAGCAAGCAAGGTCTGCTTCCTCAGACTCCTTGCTTCCTCCCTCAACCACTTCCTACCTTGGCCTGTGTATAGATCCTTAGCCACAGCTCCCTGACTTCTGGCTCTTGTACAGAAAAATGCCACTCAGGAGATCCAGCTCGTTGTCTGCCTCACCTCAGGGTTTGTTTGTGTCCATCTCTACTGGATCTTTGCCAGAGCTCCCTTCTCAGGAGAGGATTCCCAGGCCTACTCTCCCCTGAGCCTCCTACCTACCATCTACTGCTCTGAGGTCCTTCCTTTATCAGTCACCCAGCTCCTCTCCAGCTGGGCTTAAGACTAAACTGGGTCTGGCCCACCCTCCAGTGCAACCAGATGCACTAACAGTTCTCTGGCTCCAGTCACTCCTTTCACCGCCAGTGTTGGGTACACATCCCATCAGAGGTGTGTATCTACCGGCTGCACTGAGCCACTATTTGGAGCTTATCCTGTTTGTTTTGGTTATGTGTAAACTAATTTAAGTGCATCCTTGCTGAACCCCCAGTGAGATGATTGCCCACTGAAGTGCATTCAATAAAGAGCTACATCTGCCAGACCTACCACCACCTCCTTTTCCCCTCTTGCTGTGATGCTCCTCTGTATATAAAGTGGTGCTAGGGACACAAATCAGGAATTCTCTCCCAGTGGCTCCCTATCTCTGACTCCTTATCTTGACCTGCAGAGCAGAGGTCAGGAGTGGTAGTGTGCTTGTAAGGCCAAGCTGCCTTTTGCAGGATGGTTCTGATTTCATTTTGTTCTTTCTTGGGATCCCATCACTGGTGTCACAGTTCAGGGTAACTGCACCTGTCTTCCCCTCTATGGCCTATCAAGGGCACCCGCTGTAGACCTCTGGCTCCCCAGCACTGTCAATCTTGGGTGGAGACATACATTTGTCTCCCTCCTGATTGGGGTATTTCTAGGCCGCACAGCTCCCTGTCTACACTGTGATGTCCCCAGCAAAAGACAGACAGTCTAAGCAGGCTTGCCTTACCTTCTCGTCAGAAATGGTGAACAGTGTAATTACCACTGTTAAGTTACCACACAGCTTTCTAAGCAAGCACATTTTATTCTTAAGGTGAAATCATTACAGAGAAAATAGTCAAAAAGACAATTAAATAACCTACAGGTGGTCAAATAAGCTTACCCAAGGTCACCCCAACTCCAACATGGGCTGTGGTAGGTGAGGAGTCCCTCAAACAGGTTTTTTTTTTGTGTGGTTTTAAGTTCATCATACCCTTTGCTCAGAACAAGGCACAGTCTCATGGGGCCTCTCTAGGCCAAGTCCTTTCAACCCTTCACTCAGGATCAGGGCCCTTCATGGACCAGAGGTCCTGCCCATTTGCTGGATCAGGAAGAAGGCCCCGAGTCAGTTTAAATTCAGGCTATTTAACAAAGTCCTTTCTTTGTCTGCTGGGTCCCTGGAGAATCCAGTCTGAACCAGTATATGTGAGCCTCTGCTCAGGAGGTGGTAGCTCTCTGGAGATATTATAACTTGAATGCATTTGTCTAAATCCCGCCGCCCCCCCCCCCCGCCCTCGCTCAACCTCCATCCCTCCACACACTGTTCTTAGTTCCTGGAGGGCTGTGGTCCCCCTCCCCCAGGGAAGTCCATATAATCCCTCAAAAACACATAAACATTTGCATTTTTAATACAATGAACTCCTAAAATACTTAAACTTCATTCAATAAGCTTTGTCCAGGAGATTGTCATATCTGTCACAGTGGGCTCCAGGTCCCTTCCCACCTGAGCACATAAGCCAGAGCAGTTGGGAGATAGCATCCCTTCCATTCTATGGGCTTGATTTCCTCAGTGTGCTGCTGGCAAAGGCCTCACAGAGATGGCTGGTACCTAGAACCTCAGCTGACTATTGCTTCTAGAATCCATGAGGGGCTCCTGTTCTGAGCTCTTCAGTCAGCTAGAAGACTGCAGGGAGAAGCTCGTGCCACTGTTTTCAACGGAAAACCAGACTGAATTTTGATTCTCGCCTGTGCAGGGCATCCACTTTAGATCAGCGCCTTGGTACAGATGATATTTGAAATGATAACGGCGGTACCGTAACTCAAAAATGTTAAGGACATAATCAGTTCAAATTTTGCATATGAAACACAGGGAGAAGGGGTCCTGTTTGCCTGCCAGCTACAAACTGAATATCAAGACTTTCTCCAGAGCTCAAGACATTTTTAAAATGAAAACACCTTTTGTCCATGACACTGTCACATAATTACAAAATCAGTGCTTCATACAGTTTGATAGGTGAGATTAAACAAACAACTACCCAGCATCTGTTTTTGAGGGGTAGGACTGCAGGGTGTACTTCTATGGAAAACTTTACCCATAAATCCTATGCAAATCTCTGTCACTTAGGCTATGTCATCCCTGCAGAAAAGGTGTGGTCTTTATATTGAGACAGCTAACTCAAGACAAAAACCGAGTGGGGACAAGGTGTTGTAGTTTTTACCTGGACATAGCTAGAAAAGGTAAACCAGAGGTGGGGGATATAGGTTTGACCTCAGTTAGCTACACAGAGTTTAAAATGAACTGTGCCTTGTTTCCACTAGGATTTTACATCAGGATAGTTATCTTGATATTACAAAAGCATACCTCCCTCCCCCCACCCCGACTAAAAACAAGCACTCAATATTGTTGCACTTTTCCTGCTCTGTAGAAAATGTTTCCATTCTGTTCTTACAACACTCACCGTGTTGTAATAATTCCCCTAATAAGTTTATTATGGTTTAGCATGACTCAGTTTCCACACTACCATTCCTTTATTAGTCCAAAGGCCACTTGGTATTGGTTACATCCAAAATACCAATATGAACATATACACATTTACATTCTATACCATAGCAACACATTTATAAGCATTGGCCAAAATACTTACAACAGGATCAGGCCTGGGAGATACTTTTCCATAATAATGTGACTCCAGATCATAGAATACCAGGGTTGGAAGGGACCTCAAGAGATCATCTAGTCCAAGCCCCTGACAGATTTTTGCCCCAGATCCCTAAATGGCCCCCTCCAGGATTGAATTCACAATGCTGAGTTTAGTAGGTCAATGCTCAAACCACTAAGCTATCCCTCCCCCCAGGAGGGTAAGGAAGATAGTCATCAGGGCCAGCTTTAGGCCGATTCCCCCGAATCGGGCCCCGCGCCTAAGAGAGCCCCGCGCCCTAAAGAAGAGCGCCTAACTTAGGCGCCTTTTTAATTTTTTTACTCACCTGGCGGTGGTCCGGGTCTTTGGCGGCACTTCGGCGGCGGGTCCTTCACTCACTTCGGGTCTTCGGTGGCATTTTGGCGGCGGGTCCTTCAGTGCCGCAGAAGACCCGGAGCGAGTGAAGGACCCGCCGCCGAAGTGCCGCAGAAGACCCGGACCGCCGCTGGGTATTTGAATCAGGCCCCACACATCTTAAAGCCGGCCCTGATAGTCATCATCATCATGTGCCATTACACCTCTGGCGTTTAGGGCAGCGACGAAACTCCTCCACTCCTGTCTGTTTCTGGCAAGTCTTTCAATGGTTCCCCAGCTGTGCCCCAGGTTTTTCAGCTCGGCTTCCACAGCTCTTCACCATGTTGTTTTCTGGTTGCCTCATTTTCACTTGCCTTCAGGTGTCCATCTTATTGCTACTCTGGTGATTGAATCAGTTTCCATCCAAATCTCCAAAGCCTCCTGGCAATGATGATGCTCAGATCTTCTTGGCTGCACGGTGTCAATAGATCCTGGTTTGAGATTGTTCTCGGTCAAAAGATACGGAGGATTTTTCTGAGGCAGGTTGTATGGAATGAAGACAGTTTGGACATGCCATACTTTCTCATTCCCCAGCATTATGCACTATAAAGTAATGTTGAAAGTACCAGCTCTGATAAATCTTTACTTTGGTTTTGGTGTTGTATTTTGATGATTTCCAGACTGTATTTAAGCTCCTGAAGGTGTTCCTGGCTTTATTGATTTTGTTCCAGATGTCCTGGCTTGTTCTACTGTCCTGGCTGATGGTGCTGCCCAAATATGTGAATGTTTCTACATTAGTGAGCCTGTAATGGGGGGAGGGACAGCTCAGTGGTTTGAGCATTGGTCTGCTAAACCCAGGCTTGTGAGTTCAATCCTTAAAGGAGCCACTTAGGGATCTGGGGCAAAAATTAGTACTTGGTCCTGCTAGTGAAAGCAGGGGGCTGGACTCAATGACCCTTTAGGGTCTGTTCTATGAGATATATATTATTATTATAATCCTCTATCTGATGGTGAGGCAATATGAAAGGTCATGATATCTGTCTTGTTGCGATTGATTTTCAGTCCAATTTGCTGGCTGAATGCGTTAAGTCAAGTTGTTTTTTCTTGTATATGGCGTTGGGTATGTGATAGGAGAGCGAGATCATCTGCAAAGTCCAGGTCTTCAAGGGATGAGAAGGGTGTACATTTAATGCCTCTTGGCATGTCTTCTGTTGTACTCTGCATTACCTAGTCGATGGCAATGTTGAAGAGGATTGCAGACATGACTACTAACAACAGAAAAAGAACAAGAAATACGCTGGACAGGGCATTTCAAAGAAATGCTGAACAGAGAGCCACCTATAGAGGAAGCAAACATTCAGGAGGCAAAAGAAGATCTACACAGACACCTCAACTAAGGAAGAGATCATTCAAGCCATCAAATCCTTAAAACAGTGGTTCCCAAACTTGTTCCGCTGCTTGTGCAGGGAAAGTGGCGCAGGCCGAGGGATGTACTGGCCGCTGCTTCCAGCAGCTCCCATTAGCCTGGAGCAGCGAACTGCGGCCACTGGGAGCCGCGATCAGCCGGACCTGCGGACGTGGCAGGTGAACAAACCTGCCTGGCCCACCAGGGGCTCTCCCTGCACAAGCGGCGGAACAAGTTTGGGAACCACTGCCTTAAAAAAATAGGAAAGCTCCTGGCAAGGATAACTTGAATGCAGTGGAATGGTAGTGGAAACCCCTAAAAACCTTGCTTTTTATACCCGATAAACAGATTATGTCACTGCTGGTTACTGGACCTTAGCTAAAGACAGATGAAGCGGTTTAGGGGTGACCCCTGCTCACTTCAAGGTTTTCTTCTTTCCTCACTTTGCCAAATTTCTCCTTAATTGCTGGATTAAGCATTTCTTTTTAAACAAACCCTATATAACCAATTATTTACTGCACTTGGTGCCCAACTAGCCATATTTTCTTTATGTCTATTGCCTTTGACCAAACCTTATATAATGCTGGTATTTTAGTATAACACAAACAACTCTTCTTTCTCATTATTTTTTTTGGTCACTTTGGACCTATCACCCATGCTAACATCCAAACTCAATTTAAAATCACAATTCACCAGGCCCAGGCTAGGCCTATATTCCTACACACCACCTCCGTTTAGACTTCGTTCATACTAGGCTTTATGTTGGCTAGCTTGATCTAACATCCTCCAACTCTACCAAGACAAGGAAAGTTCAACTTTAGCATGTGCTAAGCTGGTCAAACTGAAGCTATAGGGGAGCCTACCTTTAACTCAACCAGCTTAGCATGTGCTAAAGTACAATTCACCTTGCCTTGAGTTTTAGGTGTTCCTAATGTTTAAGGCCAGAAGGGACCATTATGATCTTCTAGTCTTACCACCTACATAATACAGGATGAATAACCTTACCCAGCTATTTCTGCATCAAACCCATGACTTTTGTTTCAGTGATAGTATAACACCCAAAGACCCCAGTCATCAGCAGGCAGGATTGAACCTGGGAACCTGTGGAGCTAAATGCTATGTGCCTCTTACCTAAGGCCATAGAGCAGACTCATTAAGGTCTCTCTAAATGGCTTCAGTGCCACTAGATGGGACAGAACACCACACCCAGGAAGGTGTGTGGGTTACATATTTCCCCTAGTTGAGGAAGCGCGTCCTGAGCCTCAGAGACTTCCCAGCTGAAATCCCAGACGAGCCCCCACTTATAACACTGACAGACCCTGGTCACTGGCAGGCAGGATTGAACCTGCAGGAGGAGGTGCAGGGTGTAAGCTCTGGGAGGGAGTTTGGGTGTAGGAGGGAGCTCAGGGTTGGGGCAGGGGGTTGGGGTGCAGGAGTGGGTGTGGGGTGCAGGCGCTGGCCAGGAGGCACTTACCTTGAACAGCTCCCAGTCGGTGGTGCAGCAGGGCTAAGGCAGGCTCCCTGCCTGCCCTGGCTCCGTGCCACTCCCGAAAGTGGCCGGCACGTCCCTGCGACCTGTGGGGGGAGCCAGGGAGGCTCTGAGTGCTGCCCACACCTGCAAACACTGCCCCTGCAGCTCCCATTGACCGCAGTTCCTGGCCAATGGGAGATACAGAGTCAGCACGGGGGGTGGGAGCAGTGTGTGGAGCTGCCTACCTCTCCCCCTCGGGGGCCGCAGGAGACATGCCAGCTGATTTCAGGAGTGGTGCGGAGTCAGGGCAGGCAGGGAGCCTGCTTCAGCACTGCTGCCCTGCTGGACTTTCAGCACCTAAAATCTCCTGGTTTGGCTTCAGTAGCCTCCGGGAGATAGGGCCTAGTTCCGGGAGACTCCTGGCGAAACAAGGAGGGTTGGCAACCGGACAAACAAAAACAGAAATTGGGCTTGTTTTTGGCTTAATTGGCTTGTGAGTTGCTTGTTGGCTAGTTTTTGGCTTGTAGCCTATTGTAGCTTGTTGCTTCTTTTTTTCGATTGTCTCCTGGCAAGCAGGGCAGGGGGTGAAGCAAGGGCTGGGGCAAGGAGGGGCAAAGGGGGGAGAGAGTCAGGGGTGCACAGCGGGCCCACCACAGTTCCAGACTGTATGCCGGGGGGATCTAGCCACATAGAGTGTTGGGGTTCTTAGGGATTGGCTTGTTTTGGCCTTGTTTTGAAATGGGATTAGCTTGATTTTTGCTTAGCTTTGATTAGTTGATTTACCATGTGAAAGTTAGCAACAGTGTTGGCAACCCTTACCTTGTAATTCAAGACAAGATGCAGCAAATGAGTATTTTAAATAGGAAATGACTCTACAGTTTGTTTCCTCTCCAATTACCTCTTAAGTGTATGTAGGGACCTTGTTCTGTGGCTCTCTCTTCTCTAAAGGTGCTTATTCATAGATTCTAGGACTGGAAGGGACCTCAAGAGGTCATCGAGTCCAGTCCCCTGCCCTCATGGCAGGACCAAATACTGTCTGACCATCCCTGATAGACATTTATCTAACCTACTCTTAAATATCTCCAGAGATGGAGATTCCACAACCTCCCTAGGCAATTTATTCCAGTTTTTAACCACCCTGACAGTTAGGAACTTTTTCCTAATGTCCAACCTAAACCTCCCTTGCTGCAGTTTAAGCCCATTGCTTCTTGTTCTATCCTTAGAGGCTAAGATGAACAAGTTTTCTCCCTTCTCCTTATGACACCCTTTTAGATACCTGAAAACTGCTATCATGTCCCCTCTCAGTCTTTTCTTTTCCAAACTAAACAAACCCAATTCTTTCAGCCTTCCTTCATAGGTCATGTTGTCTAGATCTTTAATCATTCTTGTTGCTCCTCTCTGGACCCTCTCCAATTTCTCCACATCTTTCTCGAAATGCGGTGCCCTCTTCTGCCAACCTCTTGTCTTTAACTCTCAGTTGTATGGAGCCTTCTTTATGTCTGGGAGTTTGGTCTCTATTATTATTGGCCTTTATTCAGGACAGCATGTTGTCACAATAAAATTGCTCCCCCCATCCCATGGGGTCCCCTGGGTAAGCACCAGCATTGTATATTGCTAATGCTTTGAGACGCACTGGAAAGGATTTTGGGGAGGGCTGAAGGTGTGAGTGTGGAGTGAAAGATTGCGAGAGGCTGAAGGGGGAGGAAGGGAGAAGAGAATGGGTTAACTCAACGCCTCAGCTAAGTCCGAAGATAAGACGCGGGCTCCAGTCCAAGGTCACGGCGCTCGAACAGACTCTATGCAGCCAAAAAGCCTGCAGCCATATCTGTATCTTACCCAACCCCCAGCCAACCATAAGAAAAGAGAAGGAAGCTGAACAAAACTGCAGGGGATGGCAAAAACTAGTGAGCCGGTGAAGGCCAGCGAGGGGGAAAACAACTTTTTTGCGTCCCTGAAGCTGGTGTGTTTGGGGAAAGTTGAGGAAGCCACAGAAAGCCGGTTTGTACTGGAACAAAGAGCGTGGGGGACAGAGTTCCCTGGACGAAATGCCCCCAGAAGAACCCAGGGCTTAAAGCCCTCCCGAGAGTTGAAGCAAGTCGGAGATCAACAGTGGACCCTGGGTGGCCTGTGCACAGGACAGAACTCTCGTCCACCCTTCCCCCTCTTCTTCTTACGTTACACCCAGGCTTGGCCAGCCTCGGGTTGTGCGTGTGTGAGTATGAAAGTGGGTTAGGGCTGGGGCACTAACTCTTCCTTCCTTCCTCTGAGGGAAGCACCCCACCGCTGTTATTTTATTAATAAAGCTTTAAAAGTTAGTCACTTGGTGTGCTCCTTCATCTCCTCCCCTAACAATTCTGCAGCCTCAGCCTGATCACCTAACGCCTCAGGCAGGTTGGTAACAGAAATCTCTCACAATGCCTATTCAGGCCAGGCCTTGAGCATGTGCTTACCTTTAACCACCTTGTCCTCGAAGGGCTCCTCCTCAAGCCCCTGAGGGTGGCAGGCTGCAGTACAATAGTTGCTCCTGCCTCACTTTCCCCTTCATCCACATGTACAAAGGAATATTGTCTCCTTTAGCATCAAACTCAACCCTCCTAATATAGACTGCCACAATCCACAGATCCCTCCTGAGAGAAACTGTTCTTATTAAATCCCCAAAGTAAAACAAGGTTACAGAAAAGCAGATCTTCAATCCCATTCAAAGGTCGCCATTCCCAGGTCACCCAACCAGGAGTCATGAAGCACTCTGTCCCAGTGACTTTAGCCCCTGGTGCTGGGCCTCACTCTCCAAGTTTCCTGCTTGAGAGTCCAAGATGCAGTTCTCTCCCATAGCCCCAAGTCAGATCTCCCACGAGAAGGCTCCTTGCAGCTTTTCACTCCCCCAGGCCTCCTCACCAGTGAGTCCTACCCCTGCTCCTTGGGACCACCCTCCAGAATCAACCCCTTGTTTTTGGACCAGGCTTACACTGACCATGCTTGTTCTTCCCCTTGTTCCTAGGGGCCTCTGCACAAGCATTCCTGCAACTTGGCAGGGCTCCCCAGCTCTAGCCAGTCCTCCAGTTCATCACCAGCAGCCCA
This sequence comes from Emys orbicularis, assembly GCF_028017835.1. Classification (NCBI taxonomy): domain Eukaryota; kingdom Metazoa; phylum Chordata; order Testudines; family Emydidae; genus Emys; species Emys orbicularis. Next base: position 15,434,526 of record NC_088685.1, on the reverse strand, counting down.
CGATTACTACGCTGCTAATGGTTTCCTGCAGCTCTGTCCTTCAGGCAACTCCACTGCTTCTTCTGTCTCTCCTCTGCTCCCAGATATAGCCCAGGAGCCTTATCTTAAACCCAATCAGGAGGCAGGTAACAAAACACAGGTGCACTGGACCCCACTCCCTCTAACAGGGGCCAGTCAACTTGAGATACATGTGCTTAAGTTGCTTTGAAGTCAATGAATATTATGCACATTCTTAAGTGCTGATTGTTTTAGGCATGTGCTTAACTGCTTTCCTCAATCAGGGCCATCGGCCATTTTTATTATTTATTACCTATCTACTGTCATTGATGTGAATCATGTTTGGAAAACAAAGTTGTCTGACAGAGCAGATGACAGCGGAGTGAGGAAAGGGAAAACCCGAATAAACTCAAAGAACCAAACAGCAAACTACATGTTGACTGCAGCTGAGCCATGTTTCTGTGCTCTTTTCTAACAAAGTCTGGTTCTTATTCCTTTTGCTAGCTCTGTTCCTGGCCCCTTTCCCTTCAGCCAGGAGTTCTGACCTGTTCTTCAATCATTTTTACTGTCCTCATGTGGGAAGGAAACAAGGAGTTGAGATCCTACATGCAGACTTTGATACAGGACAGTCTGGGCCCTTTGTGGGATCCTTTATACACCAGAATGTAGTGCAATGACAGATTGGTGTTAACTTGTCAATGATTCGGATTTGATGCCCAGTAGAAAATACTGGTTAGGGACAACTATATAGAACATGTAAATGTGGCAGTTTTAAAGAGCCTGAGCTTAATTCAATCTAGTACCTTTTGTCAGGGACAGCAAACATTAAAAAGGAGAAACAATGAGGAGTCCTTGTGGCACCTTAGAGACTAACAAATTTATTTGGGCATAAGCTTTCGTGGACTAAAACCCACTTCATCAGATGCAAAAGGAGATTTATTAGCATCCCCAAAAGATTTCTTCAAACCACAGATAATCTTCCAGAGGGCTTGGGGGAACACTGTGGATCTGGTCTGAAAGTCCTCACTTGTGTGGATGTACCTTCAAAGAAACATTTGGACAAATAAAGATGGAACTGGAAAGGAACTGTGAGGAACAGCCCTGTGTTAAGGTGGGGAAGTCATTCGGTATGATAATAACCCCAGCACATCAGGGAAACCTGAAATGTTTATACGTGGCCTGTGAAGGAAAATTTAAAGAACAGGTAAAAGAGGTAGATGACTGACAAGCTGGCTAGCCAAGTGGATCAGTGGAGACAGTGCTCTCCACTGTAACCAAACCGAAGGTGAATCTAACCAGAGGAGTTTTGCAGGGTGTCAGACTAGATGTGTCAGAAAGAAGGTTTCTTCCGTTTTAATCTGACTCTCTGTTCTTAATAAAATCTGGTGTAAACTAGCAAAACTACAAAGAAGTCAAGGGAGATATAGCGTTTTACACCAGATGAGGATCTGGTCCTTTCATGGTTGTTTGTGGAATTTGCAGGAAAATCAAACCTTCTTCAGCTCTGAGAGAAAGTAGTGAAAGATTCATATCCGCAGCTTATTTTGCTTGGGATTGCTCGGACCTAGGGTGACCAGATAGAAAGTATGAAAAATCAGTATGGGGATGGGGGGTAATAGGCACCTATATAAAAAAAAAAAGCCCCGAATATTGGGACTGTCTCTATAACATTGAGACATCTGGTCACGCTACCCAGAACTGAAGAAGAGCTCTGTGTAAGCTCAAAAGCTTGTCTCTCTCACCAACAGAAATAAGTCCAATAAAAGATATTACCTTACCACCTTGTTTATTTTGTTTGGGATTGGCAGTCATATATTCATAAAATCATAGAATATTAGGGTTGGAAGAGACCTCAGGAGGTCATCTAGTCCAATCCCCTGCTCAAAGCAGGACCAACACCAGTCAAAAGGTCATGAACTAGGGAGTCCTCTTCCACAAGGTGTGTTGCTTGTAGAGCTGTTATCTGAGGGATGAAAGCAAAATGCCTACTGACCCTGGGTGAAGACAGAGGTTAAAGAGTGAAAGATGATAGTTACTAGAAATCTTATGTGTTGCTTTGTTAAGAAGGAAGCGTGTTAGCTGCCTTGCCCCAGTTACACATTATAAAGTCAGAGCCCATTTTTGAGCAGAAACTTCAGTGCAACTTTAATACAATTTCCTTGGGAAGTTGCTCTCCGAGCTGGCTTCATTACACATTCAATCACACCAACATCACTTTCCAAATACCATCTCTTACAAATGGATGTTGTTAACGTTCCCCGACAGTAAAGGCACAGCATGCGATTTTCATCAATCAGAGGAGGCTTAATAAATCAACGAGTACATTACAGCTTCGCGCCAAGTTAGCACCTTCATCATGGAATGAAATTAGCAGAGCAAAGACACTGGCTAATTATGAAATGTGCTAATTACCATCTCAGCCCGTGAAATAAGGCATGAGTGATGTGTGATGAGCTTTGTATAGAATCATGAACACTTGGAAATGCAACATTTAAATACAGTCTAAAACTGCTTAGGCAGAGAGAAATGGAGAACCAGCAGGACAAGGGAACATACATAGCTGAAAATGGCTTTTTATAGGAAGTTTGAAACTTTTCACTTCTCTTACTGATGTAATAGATGGCTAAGGGGTCTTGTAAAAGTGTACAAACCATTTTACATGGAGGCTAATTGGCCACCAGTTTGAAGCAAGGTCAGTATTGACTAGAACTGGGCAAACAATTGGGGCCAAATTCTTGACTGCTATAAAAAGCCTGCTTGACGAGAAGTCAAGAGCTTTACTGATTTATACCAACAGGGAATTTGGCTCTTTTTTGGGAGAGATTTAGACCCTTTCCTGATCACAAATTATCCCTAATGAATGCTCTCAATTATTCCACAGATGAGGCATGTAAACATATTTCAGCCTAGGGGTTTCTCCAACATTCACTGCAGCTACTGTGTTGAATTTTCCCTATTTGCTATTTGGGCTGTGGAATCGCTCACCTAAATCACACAGTATTTTCCCTGCCCTTTCTTTAACATGTATTACCCATTTTTCACCATGCATGGATGGGACAAAAACAGCAGGCATGAAGGGAGGCATGACACTTCAGTGAGGACTTGCAGAATCAAGACCATCATTAGTATGGTTTCTAATTGAATACCCCAATCCTGATGCAATTCGTTACCTGGGGGTGGACTGCTGCATCTGCACAGAGCCCATGGCTGCCAGGGTAGAGTAGTAGGGAGTGCGGAGCGGGCTTGGCATTAGTCTCAAATGATTAGTGAAACATAAACTCAAGATGTGGCTGTCTGCCCCTTTAAACTAACAAACAAACACAAAAAGTGACTCCTTAGTCACAGTGTTCCTAACCTAATACAGAGGAGCTCATTTCCTGTTAAACCGCACACAGCAGCACTGTCTTTTCCAGAGAGAGCAGGCCAGCATTCTTGACAGGCCTGCGGGCTCTCTATTGATCAGCGTCTCCTTCTAGGCCTCTGGAGAACTAAGTCTCATTGTTAGCCCCGTCTGAGCACGTTTTCTTTAAGGGGAGAGGGGTGGGTATCAGGGCACTGATGCCTCCAGCAGGGGGCAGAGAAGGCCTGATGGACCCTGTCACAGAGCTGCATGCAACAAATGGCAAGATCAGGATCTTAGGCTAATATTAAGGCAGTACGGACCAGTGTTCCCTCTAATTTTTTCCCACCCATGTGAGGAATTAATTTTGTTATGTGCACCAATATGGAGGTGATGTGTGACATAAAATTCATGTGATGGGGTGAGGCCAAGGGGTTCGGAGTGTGGGAGGGGGATCAGGGCTGGGGCAGAGGATTGGTGTGTGTGTGTGTGGGGGGGGTGAGAGCTCCTACTGGGGGTGAGGACTCTGGGGTGGGGTCAGGGATGAGGGGTTTGGGGTACAGCAGGGCTCCCCAGGGATACAGTTGGGAGAGAGGACTCCCCCCCGGCTCTCTCTCCCCACACCCGGGCTGGGGGAAAGAGGCGGTTCTCCCCCGGCTGCGGCAGGTCTGGGCCGGTCGGTGCCGAGGGAGGGGCGCCTGTCCTCCGGCCGTGGCGGGCAGACAAGGTGCAGCTCATGCTAAGGCCCCAGACCTCTCTGAACACTGACAGATGCGTAGCTGAAAACCAGTCTGCCTTGCGCGTGTGCTAGTATTATTAAGATAAACATTAACATTGTAAGAATGTGTTTGGTGTTTAGCTCTTATGAGTATCTGGTAGGATGCTGCATGTATTGATTTCACTTATAACCCCTGTTGCCCATGGTATAAAGTTATATTGAGCATTTGCATTGTAAACCTCTGTAACTGTGTAATCCACCAATAGGGGGGAAAAAGCATTAATTAAGGTAAAGTGCTTGTCCTGCACACAAAATGGCCCACTGAAAGCAAGTGAGCCATCATGAAGCACCAAAGGACAGAGACCTCGTTGACTGCATTCTTCACCCACTCCAGGAAGGCGAGGCCTGTGCATGATCTTACTCCATCAGCTTGGACTCTGGGGTGAAGGGAATAAAAATCCCCGACAAGGAGAAAGTTGGTTCTTTGTGGGCTGGTCTACACTGGGGGGTGGGGTGGGGGGGGATCGATCTAAGATATGCAAAATCAGCTACGTCAATAGCGTAGCTGAAGTCGAAGTATCTTAGATCGATTTACCTGGGGTCCACATGGCGCGGGATCGACGGCTGCGGCTCCTCCGTCGACTCCGCTACCGCCGCTCACTCCGGTGGAGTTCCGGAATCGACGGGGAGCGCGTTCGGGGATCGATATATCGCGTCTTAACGAGACGCGATATATCGATCCCCGATAAATCGATCGCTACCCGCCGATACGGTGGGTAGTCTGGATGTACCCTGTGTTGCTTGGACTCTAAAGGTGCAAGAATCATGAAGCATAAGCAAAATAACCCCAGCTGTTTTGCCTGGGTTAGCCCAAAAGAACATGTAAAGCCTATTTATTATAGAAGTTTCGATTATCTTTTGGTACCCAGTACAGTATCTCATTTGTGAATGTGTATGTTACCTGCTTCTTTTTCCTAGTTGGATGAATCTTTAGTTAGTTTATTACAGGATTAGCTACAAGCATTGTCTTTGGTGAGAGATCTAGGGTGCAACTGGTCCTTTGGGACCGGGAGGAACCTGAATATCGTTGTGATTTTTGGTGCAAGGGACCATATAGCACAGAGTCAAGCTTGCCTGGGTGGCAAGACAGACTGGAGTGCTCAAGGAGGCTGTCACTGACTGCAAGGTCAGGCTGTTATAGGTAGGGCTCTACCAAATTCATGGTCCATTTTGGTCACTTTCACAGTCAGAGGATTTTAAAAATAGCCAATTTCATGGTTTCAGGTTTACATCTGAAATGTCATGGTGTTATAGCCATAGGGGGCTGTAGTGAGTTGCAAAACTGTGGTGGGGGTGGGTCATGGGACTGCCACCCTTACTTCTGCGCTGCTGCTGATGGGGGCACTAAAGTCAGCTCTAAAGCCAGCGCTGCCGCCAACAGCAGTGCAGACGTGAGGGTCGCAGGGTATGGGGAGTTGTCACTTTTTGGGGGGGGAAGGACAACGCCAGCCTTACCTTGGGCGACGCCCAGGGCTCCAGTGGTACAAGGATTAGGCCTTGTAATAGAGTCCTTGGAGGGCCAGTCAGCCTAGTAGGTAACACATCCTGTTCTCAGCCTTGTCTCCCCTCAGGAAGGCCTTTCAGACCAGTTCCTAACCTTGCTAGGGGGCTTAGCTTCACCGCAGGGTTTGAAATGGCAGTTCCCTCTCCTTACTAGATGGGGTGTGTGTGGAAATGAGGCTTATACCCATCCTGCAGCAGGGGCAGTTGTTAGGGGAGCCCAGGCCCTCCTACCATCCATCTCCCCCCACCATGCCAAGTCCACTATAAGGTAACAAAAGAAAAAATAAAGACAACTAACCCATCAGGCCCAACTGGGCGCAGCACATGCTGTGCAGGTCTGGAGGGGAGGGGCTACGTGGGCCCCGTAATTTCCTTTAACCTTTTCAGACCGAGGGTGGGGTTTGTACTCCCCATCACAGGCCTGAAGGACCCAAATCTCCTCTCACTTACTACCGTAGTACCAGCGGTGGCTCCAGGCACCAGCGCTCCAAGCGCGTGCCTGGGGCGGCAAGCCGTGGGGGGGGCGCCCTGCCGGTCCCTGCAAGGGCGGCAGGCAGGCTCCCTTTGGTAGCTTGCCTGCGGGAGGTCCGCCGGTCCTGCAGATTCGGCGGCAATTCGGCGGTGGGTACACCGAAGCCGCCGGACCGGCGGACCTCCCGCAGGCATGCCGCCGAAGGCAGACTGCCTGCGGTGCTTCGGGCAGCAAAAAAGCTAGAGCCGCCCCTGCGTAGTACATCAGGAGTAACTCCACTAAATTCAGTGAGGTCACAGCAATGTAACACCAATGCAACTGACAGTAATCAGGCATTGAGACTTCTACTCTCCATGAATTAGGTGAATCTGAAATAAAAAGTTTTAAGTCGATACAAAGAAGTACAGTCTGTTTAGAGCAACGTTACATATCCCACAGTGGCTTCCTCCTGACATATTGCAGTAATACAATGTGACAGCTGTCACTGTGTAGCATATTAGTATAAAACAATGTAAAAAGGGATGATACTCTGGTGCATTGGTTAAAATAAAAAATCACCTTTGCCAGCAGAAATGATTGCAAGGGAGTTTGGAAATCTGTCTCCACTTAACTTTAGGGATTAGTTTAGAATTAGTTTGAAGTGTTTTCATTCAGCCTGTCGACTAGCCTGAAGACCACCTGCTGTGAAATAAGGGAGCACAGACCAGCAGTTATTATAGCAATAGCCATAAGTTTATTGCTTATTGGTACTAAACTTAAATCTTAGTAATTTTGAATTACTGAGTTAGCTTAGATTTATGGAGATGCAGGATCATTTAGAACTGCAGTCATTCCAGAAGGTTATATTATCTAAACCAATTTTCTTATAGTGGTGCAATTGCAATACCATAGTTACGGTTGTATCAGCGTTTCCATTATAAACTCCTATTTTCACGGGTTTATAATTTGACCATAAAAATTCCCTCCTAGTTGAAACATGGCATGCAAGGTCTGAGCCAGAGAATTATATTTTTTTTCTTCAAAATTTGAAAGAAAAAAAATCTGATCTATTCAGCCATTTTTTTAATGCAGACAACAACCAACAACAAAATAGAAGTTAGCTAATTCACATGCTTTCCAGTACTTCTGCTGTAAATTGAATAGGACTTTGCTTTCCAAATGGAAGATGGGTAATTTGTTAGTGGAGTATGGGCCATTGATGGGGATAGCAACAAATGAATTTCAGTGACAACATCCATACTTGTGTATGTTTGGAAAATACCAACCACTCCTGACAATACTTTACCTGGATTTTTAGAATCATATAAGTTAGAGCTGGAAAAGACTGGTTATATAATGTATTCCTTGTTCCAGCCATTGCAGGATTGTTCCCTATAGGATATTCTTCAATGGTGTCTCCAGTCTAGCTTTAGATATCACAGGTAATGGGACTATGGTTTAGTCTATGTGTAACAAACCATGCCCTTATATTTAGTCCATGGTGTATTTTATTTGCCTGATTTCAAACCACTAAAGTCAGGAGGAGTTTTGCCATTGATTTAAATGAGCACAGGATGAAGTCATATAGCATTACTAATATCTAGTGTGTCTGATGGGGTTAACCAAAATCTTTCAGTTTCAATGGTTTATTAGCCCCTAGGGAAATAAACAAGAATAAAACAGTCCTTTCAATACTCCAGAAAACTGCTCGAGATGCTATTTTACAGCATTTGGGGTTTCAGCTAATGCACCATGAGTTAAAAAAGATTTAGCCAACCACCATCACGTTGCAGGTACTTTATTAAACTATGTGATTTGCTAAGCTCTGCTGTAGGTTTGCACATGCTGTGGCTTTAAGTATTTCTGAAGTACTGTACAGTAATAATTAGCAGCCAGAGGCAAAATAATCATTGCTAGTTTCACTTAATGCTAAAGCCAAAGTAGTACATTTTCTGTTGGCTGAAATGTCAAGCCTTATCTACATTACTCTAAGATCAGATGGAAGTAATGCACTTTTAAGCACTGTTCTGTATAATATCCTGCAGTTTGTAAATATATTAATTTGGTTGCAAGGTAAACCTTCTAGTGGATAGAAGTGTGTGTTTGAAATAACTAGAATATGCTAATCTATCCGTGGTGTTGATTTATGAGGAAATGTTAATAATAAATATAGGAACAGGAATATTAGAACAAATTAAATCAATATTGAATTAATTTAGCTAAATTGACTACATGCCAAATACAGGGTGGAAATTATAACTGTCTTTGTTGAAGGATAGAGACACGAATTTACGGCGAGCTTTTCAAAAGGACGAGCACAACTCTGGTCAGCTTTTCAGAAAAGTTCTGCCTCTACTCGGGCAACTACGTACGGGACAGATTTTCAAAAGTGCCCCATATATTGGGTGCTGAGGTGTTTTGAAGATGTGGCCCGAAATGTGTATGGTGAGCACTTGAAATCCGGTGCTCAGCCCTTTTAAAAATCTGTTTCAATGGGCCAAATTCTGCAGTCCGTAACACTGGAGTAAATCTGGAATTACACCATTGGCTTGAGTGGAATTGCTCCAGATTTCCACCAGTGTTAGGAGACAGCAGATTCTGGCTCTAAGGTCAATAGCATTTGTGCATGGAAGATGAAATTTACTTCCATGCAAAGGGCTAGCAACCAGGTCTATCCACCACTTAAGTCCCATGCAAACTCTATTTTGAGGACTTAAGACATACAAAGATTCACAGATAGTCCATAAAGGACCATTTTGATCATCTAGTCAGTCCAGCCTCCCATATAACACAGGCCATAGAACGTCCCCAAAATAATTCCTTTTGAACTGGAGTGTATCTTTTTTTTTTTTTTAATCCAATCTTGATTTTAAAATTACCAATGATGGAGAATCCATCACAACCCTTGGCAAATTGTTCCAATGGTTACTTATGCTTACAGTAAAAAATTTTTGTCTTGTTTCCAGTCTGAATTTGTCTAGCTTCAACTTCCAGCAATTCAATCTTGTTATACCTTTGTCTGCTAGATGGAAGAGCTCCCTAATGATTTCTGTTTCCCATGTGCAGTTACAGAGTGTGATCAACCTTGACCTTCTCTTTGTTAAGTGAAACAGATAGGCCTGGTGCCTGCTCTCTGCATGGGGCGAATTTCGCTCAGATGGAGGACAGCACAGTAAATGGATCAAAACAGATTTAAAATGAAGTAAATGTCAAAAAGAAAAAGTAGAACACAAGCATTCCTCCTATGCATTTCACATTTGGATGCTGTGCATATTGTTTTGGTTTATCTCCCAAAACAGCGTTTAAGCACTAGCAATACCCTATCATGCCTTGACAATCTTTTTTTCCAAAATGATACTTCTTTCCTCCTCAATCCCACAATATACCAGCTGTACGGGAAACCTGTCCACCTGTTATGTGATAGAGATTTGCAAGCGCTTAGGTTGTCTCTCCAACAAAACAAGGAACTACAGCAACCATGGAACCTGGCCTTCTACATCTGCACACACTTCCATTCCCCTCCCTGCCTCCACTGGTGCCTCAATCCACTGCTATAGGCTGCGTTCTTTTCCTTTCTTTCCAATCTGGGCAATACAGTGATTTGCTATTTCATTTTAAACTGCTGACCCTATCCCCAAAGCCCCATGCCTTCTTGTTTGCTAATCAACCTGGGTTTAATAAAGTCTGTTGCAGAGGCAGTCAGATTTAACGAATAAAAAGTTGGCAAACTCCTATTGGTCATTTTATGTCAACAAAACAATGCACTGAGTGGTCTAGTTTATGGAGCCCTGGACTAGAACCCAGGAGACATGGATTCTATTCCTGGCTTTGCTACTGGCCTGCTGTGTGACTTGGGCAAATCACTATACAGCTATGTGCCTCAGTTTCCCCATTATTTTAAAAAATCAGTATATTGAGATCTAATGATGAAAAGCTCTGTATAAGAGCTAGGTGTTATTACTGTTGTTGTTATATAGTGCAGAAGGGCACTAAAGCCAGATCAGATAGATAGTTGTGGGGAGATATGAGAGGAAGTGGTTTTGGCACCACTCATTATTACATAGGAGGATTATTGTTATAATTAGGGCCAGCAGACTTGGAAAATTCTCTCTAGACAGCAACTCTGGATCCTCCAGCCAAAAACGTGGCTTGTTGGCAATTATAAATCCAGCCATCCCTCTGCCAGATGTTCCATGTACAGTTGTGTATCCTGTCTGCCATCTGCAAAACACACCCACCTGTCCAATAGTTTATAGATGGGGTGAATTTGCAGGAGATTAATTAGAGAAAATAATCTATGGCTCAGTGCAAAAACCTGATTTTGTTGTTGTTGTCATCCTCTCCAGATGAAGCAGCAACAAATGCAGACAATAGCTTCTAACTCAGAGTGTGCTAAAGCTGCACACGGAATGTATTGCTGAACTGGCAAAAAATATGTGGATGATATTTTTCAGTTTCTTTATTTTGATAGATGGATTTATTTGAACTGTGTCTGGATGAGGGATGTACAACGGCAGAGCCATTCGGACTAAATAGGAACTGAACTAAACCTGCACCCAACACTGAAACTGGACAGAATCCAAAGCTTATTGAGATTTAAAAAGAGTTGTTATTTTTTTCCTGGAAGATACACAGAAGATGAACCTAAAGTATCAACCTGCGGCCAGTTTGTAAAACTGAAATATGAACTTCCTCCTTTGCTCCATGACCGAGTTTTATGGGCTTTGGATCAGGCCTGGTATGGATGGAAAAATACATTGAGGGAGATATAAGAGTGGGGAGAACGTTGCAAATAGGATGTAGGCAATGGCACCTCACCCATCCCAGATCCTAAAGATAAGTGTAAAGATTTTGAACACGTTTACAAAAAAATCTTCCAAAAACTGAAGCATTGTGTGGCACAGAACCAATGGGCTATATATATTTTTTAATCCCTTTACTTTTCTGAATTGGATCCAGCTCAGAGTCAAATCCTTGAGCTTGAATTCTTCCAAGGAGAATTACAAAAGAGGGTAGCTGAGATTTTCAAAAGCACCCCCCACTGAAATAACTCTGCTGCCCTTGAAGTCAATACAGTGATTTCAATGGGAGCAAAGTTAGGCCGGTGCTGAGGGCTTTTGAAAATCCCACCCATGAACTCTTACCTTGTCCCAACTGTCACTAAATTTAGTAAACCCAAGAGATTGAGAGGCAAAGCCAACAAACAATCAGCAGAGGAAGGTTTACGGTTCTCGTTCTCCCTGCTCTGATTAATTTATCGAGAAGTCAGATCTTAGTGGGAAATCTTGTATCACAACATTACAGAAAGACACCAGAAAGGTGGAAGTTTAAAATAAGATGAAAACCTGTGTTTTGCCCCAGGTAACTTTTATTTTGCTGCTCAGCTCACTAGTTCACTTTTAATGGTTGACTTAGTTGAACCTGTGCCTTTAAAATAATTAAAATGTATTTTACATATCTCAGGGAGTAATGACTTAGTTGGCAAATTTTGCTCTAGGGTACTCCAGTCGCTCCGCTTAGCTCATGTCTCTTGTGTCTGCCAGTCTGAGGATCAGCATCATTGCCTGTGTGTGCCACTGCCTGGATTTCCCCTTGGCTGGGTTCCTCACCCACACCAAGGTAGCTCGAATGCACCACAATTCCTCGCAATGAGTATTGGCCTGAGATTCATATCACTGTGATCGTCTGATTTTTCCACTTTAAATTTAGGTTCCCAATTCCCTGCCCAGTAGGAAAGGAAGAAATACACACGTGCAGGTCATTTGCATATTTTACCATATGGCACATCTTTTCCTGTGCAGCTGTCAGTGCAGAAGAACTATTCTTTGGGGTAATGCACTAGGTTAGCTAAAAAAGCCCACATAGAGTTCCACAATCCCTGCTCCCGTCTCTTCCACCAATAGGGATAGAAGAAAATAACACGGTTTGGTTTTATTTCTCCTCCTGTATTTGCAAACTTGGATTTCTCCGATGGCATCTCAGAAGCACCGCTCTCTCAGACGCTGGCGCCTACACTTATATTTTAATAATGCTGGGAACAGATGAATATACTCTGCAATTATTTTTTGCAATTAAAACAAATAGAAATGAATGAAAATTTGCACTAGCCCCATTAAGCCAGAAGTTTCTAAATCAATAGACAAGTAGACAGCAGCTGCAAACCTCCTCGTGGCATTTTTGGGATCAGTTTGAGAAATCAAGGCACTTTATCAGATTAAATACTATATTGAAAACTCTACACCGGCTCTCTTAAGCCACGACAAGAAGGAGAGTACAATGGATTAAAAAAATCCTAGAACTAGCATGATGTTTGCACCTGGTGTGCGATGCTGCCACCCCAGCGCCGGGCCGGAGCCCACACCCAGACCCCCTCCTGCACCCCACACCCCAACCCCCTGCCCTGAGCCCCCTCCTGCACCCCACACCCCTCCTGCACCCATCCCCCTGCCATACATTCATGGCCCTGCATGCAATTTCCCCAGCCAGATGTGGCCCTCGGGCCAAAAAGTTTGCCCACCCCTGTTCTAAACCATGATCAAGTTACTTTATATGTTTCTCCTCAAACAGCAAAATGTCCTGTTGTATATTTATTTTTCATTTATTTTCCATTTTTAAGATATGGCCATCATTACTATCTACTATTTTTAAAAACATAAATATTTAGTTGTAAGATGATCTGAGGCACCAGTTTTTAGTATTTTATTAAATCAACATCAGTCTCCAGTACAGTCTGTCTCGGCATTTGAATCAGCCAAAATACATCCTTACCCTTCACCCAAAATGTGTATAGCTGCCTCTTAAGCTAATTTGCACATTTGCCTGTCTCTATAACTAGCTTTAGCAGTGTGCTGTATATTTTAACTGCAATTGAATATTTCAGGCAGCTTTCTCCTTGAAGTTGCTAGCATCATCCTTAAATTCAGTCCATGACCTTTAGTCATACACGGCAGCCAGGGGCATGTGTCATCTTTCTCAATATTGCAAGAGGAACTGTGCCCCAGATTCTGGCACCACCAGAATATATGAATGCATGTGTGTTTTTCCACTGAATTTTGTATTCAATAAATAAATAAAACTTTACTGAAGTTGCAGAAGTTTCAAAGGTGCAGGAACTTGTGGTAGGAAAAAAGTTCAAAGAGAGTCAGACAGGCTGGCTGGGAGGAATGAGATCACAACTTGATAGGACCTAATAACACGGCAGATTTACACTGATGTAACTGAGGGAAAATCTTTCATAAGATCCAGATGACTAGAATGTGGGACTCAGTGCTTGGATCCAGCTGAACTATACTTGGAGGCGAGGGGGACCGACCGGGAGGGAGAGGCAAAGATGGCTGTAACATCCCCTGTGTGCCTCTTGCCCATGGGGCTGGTTTAGTTAACATTTCACTGATAGGGTGGGAAGTGTAACTCCTACTTCAGGGGTAATCAGTTACTTTTTGTCAAGGTGCACATTTCTTGGTCAAGGTGTAGTCAAGGTCTAGACTCCAGAGGAAAAAAAAATACAATACTAAAATAAATAAATAAAATAATAATCGTAAAAAAGACATTTAATATATGTTGAGATGGTCACGTTAAATTCTGGTCTCCCCTAACTTTATTGCCAGTGGCTTTGACTGTAACACCCCTCCCCACCCTCTGAGTCATTTCCCTGGTTCTCCATAGTGCTGTCCATCACATTTTAAATGCCTGGTCTTGCTCTTTAACTTGGTGCTGACCTCCCAGTCATCTCTTGCGATTATCAGCGATTTCTATGTTGGTCACATCTTGGGGGACCCCTGTCATGGACCAGGACCACAGTCCGCTAGGCGCTGTACAAATACAGAACAAAAAAATTGTCCCCCACACTTAATAACTTTGAATTTAAGTCTGAGGGGAAACAAGTGGATACTACAATCTGACAAGGGGATCACAAGAATGACCAGGATCATAAGCACTGATCGCAGCATAGCTCCCTTACTAGGGCTAATTTCAACCTTGGCTTTGTTTTGTGGTTCCTCTCTGTAAGGTGGTCACAGCTGTCCCTCTGTGTGTCCGGGAGGGAGGCTACGCCCCCTTGCTACAAGGCCTCTGGAAGGGCACAGTTCAATGGGATTAGCACCGGGGTCTTCACCACTCAGCGAGGTTGAGCAATAATGAGTGGGGAGGCTGCTACCCCCAAGTGCCCTAACTGGGTCCCAGCCCAGGGCCCTAACCGTGGTGGAGTGGTCCGCCACTGAGTCAGTGGAGAAACCTGACCACAACATGCTGGCCGGCTGTCAGTCAGCAACACAGCCAAACTATATTCGGCTCTGCTGGGCTACTTCCTACACTCCCGTTCGGGAGAGGCACCTGGGTCCTAGGGTCATCATTTGTCTTGCTGGGATAAATAGCTAATGGCAGCTCCAGCAAGTCCTCGATGTCTCCGGCGACTGGCAGCTTTGGCAGTCCCACCAGGTCTCGGGCGCTGTAATGGTTGCTGTCGGCTCTGAGCTACAGCAGCGGGTAGGAGACACAGTTCTTCTCCAGCGGCTTCTCTCCAACTAAGCTTGAGGGCCTGCCTTTTATACTTCCGGTTCCCATCCTGCCGTTCTTCTTCCAGCGTCGGTAGGCGTGGGTGTCCTGGCTCTGCCCACCATGCGGGTGGTTGTGGTTGTCCCTCCATCCATCTGGGAAGGAGGCCATGCCCTGTTGCTACACTCTCCAACACCCTTGGCTCTGCTCAGAGTGCTACCTTTCAAATTCTTCACTTTCTATTGTCTCTGTGTCTTCTTTCATGTTGCCCTGTGTGCTTGGCATGTCCTTCTATTTGTCTATCCTCCATCCTTGACTCATTTAAATCTTTCCTCCAAAACCACTGGCAGTGTTGCCTATGTAAAAAATGACTCAAGGAACACAAAAGAGAAGAAAATTAGGGATTAACAAAACACAGGCCTACCATTGCCCTGATCACTTGACTTACATTTTTTATCTCTGTTCTCTGTCCTTCAATTCTTTTGTGTGCCTGCAGTGTGTGAGTTTTCCAGGAAGATCAGGGACTTTGTTCCGTAAGTGGTGGGACACAACCTATCACATGTGGGGTGCTTTTTTTTTTTTTTTAAAAAATA
Organism: Emys orbicularis; assembly: GCF_028017835.1. Lineage (NCBI taxonomy): Eukaryota > Metazoa > Chordata > Testudines > Emydidae > Emys > Emys orbicularis. The sequence goes on along the minus strand of NC_088685.1, from coordinate 15,419,371 downwards.
TGGAGATATACCTATCTCATGAAACTAGAAGGGACCTTGAAAGGTTATTGAGTTGAGTCCAGTTCCCTGCCTTCACAGCTGGACCAAGTACTGTCCCTGACAGATTTTTGCCCCAGATACCTGAATGGCCCCCTAAAGGATTGAAATTACAACGCTGGGTTTAGTGGGCCAGTGCTCAAACCACTGAGCCATCCATCCCTTCAAATAATGAACAGCTAATGATTAATTTTACTCAATGTTTTTGCAGGTCACAGCATTGCCAGAAATATGTTTCTGCTTTATCCCTAGGAGTTATCTAGCTTTCTTTTGAGTTACTATGATAAAATTGATGTCTAGAATAAAAGTTTAGATTCCTTCTAGTCAATATTCTGTTCGTTACAGGCTAATGATAAGAGTTTCTCTCTACCACCTATTTCAGCATTGGGAAGATCTTAGCAATAACCCATTTTTTATGTTGTTTCACTGAGTTTTGCACTGGGACTCTAAAGCATGTCTTGAATTAAAATAGATCATTAGTTAAATCCAATTTCGGGTGGTTTTCTATTAAGGGAATTTGGCCCTAACCCGCCTTACCAAAGGAAAGTCCTAGCTGCCAAATGTTGCAGGACTTTCCTTGGTTTTAGACAAATTCTAGGCATTATTCCCATCTCCATACAGTTCTATTTCTACGACAAGTCCCAAGTTTGTCTTTGGCTCTACCTAGCCTATTTGCAACCTCAGACATCCAGTTGTATAGATTTGAAAGCTACTCCTGCACTTTAGTTTTTAATTGGTTGTATTTTTTTTTCTGTCTTAGAACATGAGATGTGCTGAGCAACAGCAATACCCATTGGCTCTGTTATCCTCTTCCGAGAAGGCCAGTGCAAAGTTTATGGAAGTAGTATGGCCAACTGCATAGGGTGCTGGGCTGGGACTCAGGAGAAGTGACTTCTATTCCTGGTGCTGTTACTAACATATTGTGTGATTTGGGGGAAGTCACTTCATTTCTCTATAGCTCTGCTTCCCCTTTTCTCTATCTTGACTTTCTAGATGGTAAGTTCTTTGGGTAGCAACTGGCTCTTAATATGATTTTGAATAGTGAAAAGCACAGTGGGGCCTGATCTCAGTTAGATCGCTTTAGACACTACTGTAATATGAATAATTAATAATAGCCCCTTTAGTAGTGAATGGGGCTTGTCCTGGCCCTCTGCAAAAAGACAAATTTCATCCATTGGGAAGACCTGCAGTTGAAGTCAAAGGGTCACCAAACCTTTGTGAACAGGAGCTGATGACTTGCTGACAGCTCACACTAATTTTATTTTCTGCTCTCAAAATAATAGTTTCTCTGGCATCATTCTCTGTTCTTTCTATGGTCAGATTGAACAGCCTCTATTAGCCATATGAATTTTGAATGGTTCTTTTACATCCATCTCAACTTCATCCAACTAAGGGGGGAAAGGAAGGGAAAAAAAGGCAAACAAATCCATCAAAATGATAATTGGTGCTAACTTATCATTTGTTCATTCTTTTCCAGTTTAGCTGCTGCGGCAGCTCATCTCTGCTCTTCCACTCTGCCTTAGCTCCCAAATGGTGTCAATTATCCACAAATCTCACAGGGCCTGCACCATCTGAATAACAATTCATTAACCTTCACTTTCCTCCTGCTGATTAACTCGCCTCCACTGTCTCCCCAATGCAGGAGACGGCATGTCGGAAATTCAGCCAAACTTTTTAATTATGCAAATAATACAATACCCGGAGATAATTATTTAGCCCAGGACTCTCGGCTGCACTTTCTACTCTCTGTTCTGCTCTCATAGGTTTTTCAATTCTACTCTCCTTTTTATATCATTGTAGCTCTGTCAAGGAGAATGAAGGATTTTCCACTTCACTCAGTGTAGGTGATCACTCAGAGAGACAATACAGATGGGCCACTGTTTTGAGAAAGAATAAGGTTGCTGCAGAGCTGGCCAGGGAGAATGAAGGCCCAAGTTAGGTTCCCAATTTCTTCCTTTTAGCCTGTAGGCTGCTCAAACAGTCTGCAGATGCACATTGTTTGAATTTCAAAGTTCATATATAGGACCAAATCCTACACCAGTTTACACCCGCTGAGGATCAGGTCGACTGAATTTATAGTTTTCGTGCCATGCATGTCCTGCATGCAACTGTCAAACTTTGATGAAAAACAAATTCTTTTCCCAGCCAAGCAAACACACTATTCCTCATAAAAGACTAATTACAAGCCAAGTTTTCAGCTTTCAAACTTCAGCCATTTTTGACACAGCCTGATTTTTAACAAAGAAAAATGATCATTGTCAGAATTTTGTTTAAATAGAGTGGTATATGATTTTTACTCACATCTAGTTCATAAAAGGCGAAAGGAATTAGATGCAAACTCTCCAAAGTATCTTTTAGACAGAGCCAAGCATGGAGGCCTTCATTCCAAAAGGCAAAGTTTCTGAGCATTTATAAACAAGGGAACTAAGTATTGCAAAATTTAGAATTTATTGCTGTATATCTCCGTGGCATCCATCACTGTAGTATCTGAGTATTAACAAATAACAATAAATAAAAACAAATAAATTTGTTAGTCTTTAAGGTCCCACCGGACTCCTTGTTGCTGTTGTTGTTGTTGTTTTGTTGTTGTTGTTTTTTTGTGGATACAGACTAACACGGCGACCCCTCTGATACTATCTGAGTATTAAACACTCAGAAATCAAAACATGCAAAAGTTAAAGCTCTCTTAGTAACCTTAATTTACCCACAGCATTTAATTTACTACAGTCAACTGGTTAACACAAGAGACTGGGGTCTAGAAAAGCTTGAGTCTGAACCCAGCTCTGCTACTCACTCACTCTGTGGCCTGCCCAAATCACTTAAACTCTTTGCTCCTCAGACTCCTTACTTGTAAAATGAGGATGATAATACTTACTCATCTTTATAAAGTGCTTTAGAACCTTGGATTAGAAGTGCAATAGAATTGTAGATTATTATTTTGACACCCAATTTTACCCTGTGTTACACCCATTCATCTCCCAGTGAAGTCAGTTGCAGCTAGGAACGCACATTGGGGGGCAGAACTGACTCAACTGTCTATTACTTTCACACATGATACCATATTCTTAGCCCATATTAAAACACACCATAACTGAATAAAATGAGTTTACGGTAAGAACTGTTCTTTTGTATACCCTGACTGTAGCTTAAGGAAACAAGTTTAAACAATGAACAGTGCTTTATACAAGATCCCTGTGTTTTAGGAATTTAAGAAAATAGGCATTTCAAACACCTACCTCTCGATGGGGTTCACTGTGCAGCATACCAAAGAAACCAAACCTGCGTTCTTGGAACTCCACAGTGAAATAGCTGAAAACCACTCTTGTGTAACTAACATCAACATTATGCTATTCTATTATCCTGTAAATCTAAAATTTCGTGGAAATTTCATGGTAGGTGAGTATTATTATCCCAGTTTGGCAAATGGGAAAACTAAGACGCAGAAAGGTTAGAGGCCAACAACATTCTCTAACGTAAGGAACAAAAGTCAGGCACCCAGAGCTATAGGTAAGCACCTAAATAGGTGACCTGAGGCACAGAGGTACTGAGTGCTCTTAGGATAGGTCTACACCTAGTGCAGTAGAGGTGTGATGGTAGCACGGCTACGCCAACCCAGGCTTTAATCTAGTGAGCACAGGTAACAATATATATGGTGAAGTATAAGGCCATTAGGGATCCTCAGTACGTACTCTGGTTGCTAGGGCCTGCTGAAGCACATGCCGCCACATTCTCATTACTATTGTTGGCCAGCATGGTATGACTACCTTTGCTACAATCACACCTTCACTTGCAGTGTAGAAATACCCTTGTCTATCATTGACCTCAATAGAAGTGCCAGGTGTCCAGGTCTTCTGAAAATCAGGTCACTTATTTAACTGCCTACAGACTGATGTAGCTACTTAATTTTAGGAAGCCAAGTTTCCACAGTTTAGCTTAAACAAGTGCCCCAAAGTTGCATACCAAATCAAAAGAACAACTGAGTGGAGAACAAAGAGGCCCTAGCTCTCAGGTTCATGCTCAGTCCATTAGAATATATTGCCTCTCTTAAATGTATATTACATATGAGTCACTCTCTGCCTACCTACGAACAGCAGCCAGCCATCTCTGTAGACAGAAAATGGCCAGTGCTTAACAGTGCACGGAAACAATACACAGCAGTGTAGGGACTGAAGTGAAGAATAGTACAATGGAAAGTGTAGAGCCCTGTTCTCACCTCCCATTGATCTACTGGGAGCTGGACTAGGCTTCTAAGGCCTGATGCAGTGCCCATTAAGTCTTTCCATTGACTTCCAGTGGCCATTAGATATGGCATTAAGGGAGGCAGAATGTAATTACTCAGTCTGAAATTTAGCCAGGCCACCAGTCTTGTAAAAGTGCCATGTATGTTTATTCGCCAAAAATGGTCAGGGCCTCGATGTTCTGACCTCTTGTCTGAAATACGCCACCTCCAGCAACACATGCTGGGAGATTTGTTGACTACTGGTAGTGACTCAGAGAAAAATCCCTTCTAATGATTCTCCAAAACCTCGTACTGCAGCACCGTGATCTCCCTTCCTGAAAGTGAACCTTTTCCCTCAAAGTTCTCCTACCCAAGTAGGACAGCCAAATGTCCCAGCCAAAAACATCATTGCATAGCCTATGAGAGTGGATGAAATCATAGTCCAAGGTAGTATGGAAGCATCAGTTGCAGGTCTTCTTGTATGCAACCATATAGGTGTATACAATCATGATGCTTCCAAAGAAACTAAGGACCCCATGATACTCTAGCTCCACTTTTAATGCATATACAATGTTTATTATAAACTATCACTCCACTTTTCATCTGGAAACAGTAATACGCACACAAACAAGGAACTCCCATGCTGCCTAGAGCTGGGAAAATGCTCCCAGATTAAACTTGTTATATAAGTTGTGAACAATTTGCTTCTCTAGCTAGCTGGACTGACCTTCAAAATCAAAGTTGGGAAAGGACTCAGTTAATGTATATCTACAAACTTGTAACTTGATTTTTATATAAGTGCTAAACTAACTCTGTTTAATTGATTTTCCACATTGTACACTCAGAAATAGGATTTTTATAGCTCTTGAATAATTCAGAACTTTGATTCCTAAGGCAAAAAAAATGGGCAAGGAATAAAAGCATAATTATCATGGTAGCGGAGGTCAAAAGGACAAGCTGGCCGTAAGTTCATAATGTGATTGTGTATTTGGACTCATTGTGGACTGTGGAATATTACCTTGTTGAAATCTTATTACTTAAAAAAACCAACAGAGTAGCACTGTTAAGCACAGAATTGCAAAAGAAATGGAGGAAGTGTTAATTTTTAAGCAAGTTTGACAAAGATTGAGTTTCATATGACAAATACTGTCAGCAAGACAGGATTCTGTCAGTGGAAGAAGTTTAAACATTAACAATTTCTGTCAGGCTGTTGACACAACCACGGCAGACATTTCCCAAGATGCTGAGATGACTGCTGGCATTTGTCAACAATCCTGTCACAGTGACAGCAATAAGACCATGTCTGGAAATGTGACAGTTTTGGCTTTGTGTTCCCCTGAGCATTGGCCCAGGTGTTCAGAGAAAGTGTGGGGAAAACCCATATTTCTGCATTGTCATTCGAACACGGAAAAACACAGGAGGAAAATGAGCTGTCACTCCAATTCCCATGATGCCTTGCTGCTTAGCATAACTCTACTCTGTGGCCCAGGGTCCACTGGTCCATACTCTGACAGATAATTAAGAAAGCAGCAGCTTTTTCTAGACGGCTCTTCCTCATGATTTGCATTTTAGCCAGAGGCGACCAGTTATAAAAAAAACATGATGGAAAGATGGTAAGAAGCCAATTAGATGGATGGGTGGCTGACTGACAGCTCTCTGGTATTACTACTCCAGATTTCATCATACGTAGACTGGTCGTTTTCTACAGGAACCAACTTTTGCAGGTTTGTAAAGCTGTTAAATGTTGGGCTCTATATAGAATGAGATAATTTTGCAGAATATTTTACATTTTTCCAAAATCAACATATATCATTTTCATCAAAGGTTGCATCCAATAACCCTTTAGAATATAGCACAACTTACATAACTACATTTAGCTCTATTAAAAACTGTAGATGACTTTGTAGGTAACATTGCTGTACTGATACAGAAATGATTAAAACTGAGAAGCAGGGTGAACTGGGACACTCACGGAGGCAGCAAAGGTAAAGTCAGCTGATAATTAGTGCTGTTGTGCAAGTCTCTTTATTTTTTAAACGTGGATAAAATATATTGATTCATTTAAAGAAATAAACTATATTCTGAAATTCCTCACTGTGCATGATAATCATAACATACTGAGGGTTTTTTTTTAATCAATAGTTGAGTTTTTTTCTCAAGTAGAAACTTGTTTTGCTCAGGATCTAACAGATTTTAAATATGAAAAAGCTCATAAATTGATACTTTCCAGTTCCTCTTCTAGAATCCAACAGCTGCTAGCCAATGAGAATTATTCTTCTGCGCTAGTGCCTCACATGCTGTGTATCACTATAAAATTGAAATGTAAGCAGGGCTTTGTTTGACTTTTGTGTTTGTTTTTATATGAATAAAAAATTTAACAAATCGCTTAGCAACTGTAGTTCTGAATCTGCAGCTGCCATGAGATGAATTGTCCTTGAGAACGTAAAAAAGTGTCTCAGCTTTCCTTAGGATTCGGAGTTAGCCAAATCTGGCAATTATCTCTTGATGAATGGCTGTTTTAGTCAGCCAACAATGCAAGGCATATGTCTTATACCATGGATGTGATCCATCCAGTTTTGGAACCACCTGGCACAGGTAATGTTAAGCCACCTGACCCCCAAAATCACTGGGAAGTTTTTTGTTAATCACAAATTCTATGTTCAAAATTGGCTTAAAGTTTTCTGTTAATGTTTGCAAAGGAAGAAATTATAGGGGTAGTGGAAGAACCATCCCAAATTAAGGGCCAGATTTTACTAAATTTATTAACATTGAATAGCACCTTACTCTCTGAGTGCTCCCATTGAAACCAAGAGGACTACTCGTATTACCAAAGTGGAGTAAGTGGATCAGAATCTGAACCTAAAGCAAAGTTGGGCCCAGCTCCTGCATGAGGGGAAGAGATGGTTAAGGAGCTTCTCCCCAACTTGGCCCTCCTAGGGACAACCTTAGGACTCCATTCTCCTCTATAGGGGAGTAATCTGCATAGGGGTGGCAGGCATGGTGTGATCCCAGTAGAAGAAGCTCTAGGGTTTGGTTGCCTTAACTGACAGATCCTCCCAAGATCTGAGTCGGGTGTCCTTGACCTCTCCTCAGTCACCTGGACCTCCAAGTTCCTGCTGCTCCCCTTACCACATCTACTTCAACCCAATCCACCCCTCGAGGTGCCTCCACATTGCCCTCCTGCTCTGGGCTTGGGCTGTGACTTAATGCCCCATTTAAGGATTATTTGCTTTACATTCCTTTATTGCTGCCCCTACACCCTATATTTGCATTGTCATTCTTGTGATATTCCTGGTAAATCCATGGAAAGATAGCCCAACGTTTTACTGTTGGCAGAGACTGGAGGATAGATATATTCAAATTAATAAAGACAATGGTAAGGGGAATGATCTTGAAGGCTTTTTCTCCTACCTTAACCTCCCTGAAGCAGGGACATGTCCATCCGTCGCATACTTTTAAAGTGACATGTAAGGTTATGGTGCTGTAGACTTGTTTTGTAATCCATGTCATACAGGTTTGAGCGGGTTCAGTGTCGTTAATGAGTGACAGCCTATGCATTTATTGTAGACATGTCTGAACCAGAAACCTAGATTCTTATCCACCGCAAAACTTTCTGAAGATTTGGAATGTAGATTTGAATCTAATGGGATGACAAAACCCTGGATAAGGACTACCCAGGTTCTAAATCTGAATGTAGCTGAAAAACTTGAAACGCAGATCCATCTCCAATATTTTGGCCTATGATCATCAAGGATGAAATCTTCATCAGCCAATCAGATTGCAACCTAGAGGGTCAAATTCAGACTTATATCCAAGTACGTTTAAGAGGCTCTAACTTCTACCATCTTCCAGACCCCTAGATGTGTATGTTACACACAATTAGACTCCCTTAGATTCACACCCATGTGCCAGCATGTAACATTCACCTTCTTCATACACATCACCACTGTATGGCATTTGGGCCATAAAAATATACGTCCTTTTTTTAGTTTTATTGTTCTGAGTCTTAATAAACTGAATTAATTTAAAAATTTGTATCACAACTCATGTGAGATTCTGGGTTTAAAAAAATATTTTAAAAATCCTCAAATAAACACCAGGCTTAAAATCCTGGCTCCACTGAAGTCAATAGCAAAACTCTTATCGATTGCAGCCGAACCTAGATTTCAGCCCAAGTTGACACTGCAATTGCTTGATGTTGGTTTAAAAAAACAAGGGAGGGAGGTATTTTAGCAGATTTGGTATGCAGAGCTGGATAAATATGCAAAAAGCGTCCTGCAAAGATCCATTTACATTTCTGAATGAGTATGCTGCAAGTGCGTTTAAACATTTTGTGAATTCTCTAGCCAACGATTTAGTGGGTGGAGTAGTCTCACCAATATATCGTTTTAAGGGAGCACTGCAAAATATTCATAAATTTAAATTCTTAACTGTGAGAATTCACATTGGAAATTGAGTTCTAAGTTATGTTCAGTCCTGATGATGGGACAAAAACATCATGTTGATCAATGGGTCCAAGCAAGAGTGCTCAAGTTTAGAAAACAGAACTGCTCACAAACAAATTAGAGGCCAAGAATTATCGGCAGAAATTCTTTCATTAATAATTTCAAATAATGAACATAGTTGAGAAAAAGTACAATCTGTTCATGGTCAATTTACAAAAAAAAGAGGTGAAATTTGTCAAATATTTTTTTAAAAAATTATTTACACAGTTCTGCTAGTAAGTTAGTAGTGCAATCATGCATATACTTGGCAGGTTTTTATTGAATGGACATAAGTCAAAAATCTAATTTGATTGAGTCTGGGTTAAATAGATTAAGCAGTGAAAGATTTTTTGTTTCTCTTTCCTGCCGTACATGAAAGTGAAATGTGGATCACCAATGGCAAAACCCTTTGAACAAATGACACCTGCCTGATTTTCAGAGGTGCTGGCAACCCTAGTTTCCATTGTAGTCCATAGAAGCTTCAGATTATCAAAGCTGGAATAGGTCAAAAAAAGGTGGGGAAGTTAATGAAAATGTTTGCAAAAACATACTACCCATTTTTTAAATTATTTGAACTTTTGATAAATTTTAACCATCTCTACAGTTGCAAACATCTCATCAAAAATCTGATTTTATTTAAAGTTCAAAATATCAAATTGAAATATCTGTTTCAAAATCTTCCCCCCAAAACAATTTGACTGGCTCTACTCATCTACTCATTGAAAAAAATCAGGACCTCATGAAGGATCTGAAACATAAACACATTGTACACATTGGTTGCTTCATGCATTGCAGCAAAATCTCGGGGATGTCAGGTAAAATGTTAGCAGAAACACTGGATAGCATTTCTGGAGAGGAAATGAATAATAAATGAATATTTAAATAAAATTTCAGTGATAATTTTAGTTAGGCAAAATGTAATGATCTGATTTGGAATTTGAAGAAGACACCCATACTGTTACTCTAATCAGGAATGCCTTGGGATCTTTAATGCCTGCAAGTGGTCATGAGCTTGGCTTTAGGTCTCATCCAATCCTTGAGTAGCATTACACTACTCCCTTACCACCATGGTGGGATATTGGTTCAACACTGACTGAGCGGGAAGAGTGCCAAATATTGAGTCACCATTTCCACTTACAGAAGAACTCAGGTGTTCCTTGGAGGTCTCTTATCCAAGTATCGATGCAGCCCAATCCCTTCAGCACAACATGATATGGCTCAAGCTGAACTATCTCCCTCTCTTTGAGATATGCTGTAGATTTGAAAGGTTTCAGAGTAGCAGCCGTGTTAGTCTGTATCCGCAAAAAGAACAGGAGTACTTGTGACACCTTAGAGACTAACAAATTTATTTGAGCATAAGCTTTCATGGGCTACAGCCCACTTCTTCAGATGCATAGCATGTAGCCCACGAAAGCTTATGCTCAAATAAATTTGTTAGTCTCTAAGGTGTCACAAGTACTCCTGTTCTTTTTGTAGATTTGAACTGCTTTATCAAACAGGCATACGGAAAAGTTCTCTTCTCAGACACTCAATGTTCCGCTCACCCAACATGAGTGATGAAAATTTGTATGTCCAGGAAGGGCAGAATACTGAAGGTGAGAACTAAGTGGTTAATCTCCATTATTATTTACCGCAGTAGTGCTCAGAGGCGCCAGTCATGACTGGAGCCCTGCTGTGCTCAAGAAGGAGAATTTTGCCCATGGTCTCCAAGCCAACATGAGCATAATTTCATGTTAGGTAATATGATGGACATTCTGAGCATGACAAAACACCATGCTCTACAATTCAAACCAACACAAATATGACAGTTGAAAATAACTGTTAAAGCAGACCATAAAAGCAGGGCAGTCCCAGTATAGAAAAATTGCAAGCAGGTCTTAAAATATGACTTAAAGACCATCAAAAATCCTGATTCTCCCTAGTAGCCAGAACACCATGTTAAAAAGCACAGGAACAGAGCAACAAAAAGTCTGATCATTCAGGCTGTTAAACCAGAAAGAGAGAATAACAAGGATCCTCTAATTGAAGGAACAGGGAGAACAAGAGTAAACATAAGCAGTCTGACAATTCAGACGAAGTAAGAGGGAGGAAGATGATGCAGACACTCAAATGTCAAGATAATAATCAATATATTGTCTGGGAAATCAATGCAGGGAATGAAGGACATTCAAGATAACAGCAATGCAACTACTATCTCCGAAACAAGTGGGAACTTCAGCAGTGGCATCCAGAACATGCTTCAGTTCCATAATTAAAGCTCCAGGGAGACCTGCATAGAGGGAGTTGTAATAATCAAGTATAAAAGACCCCGCAGAGAGTAACATCTCATTAGGACAGTGACTGAACTCCACAAGCAAGCATTGTTAAATTAAATGACAAATAGTTTTATTTTAATGCTATGCAGGGCCAAAAAAGGGTCCAGAAGTCCTGTTTATTTTGCAGCAAGTTGGAGTGTTAACTCCTGCATAGGCTTCTCACAGGTATGCTGAGGATCAGAAGGTAGGGTTGCCAGGTGTCTGGTTTTTTACAGGAATGCCCAGTCAAAAGGGGACCCCTGGCAGCTCCAGTCAGCACTGTTGAGTGGGCCATTAAAAGTCCGGTTGGCGGCACATGAGGCTAAAGCAGGCTCCCTGCCTGCTGTGGCTCTGCAAGGCTCCCGGAAGCAGCGGCATGTCCCCCCTTTGGGTCCTATGTATAGGGGCAGCCAGGGGGTTCTGCACACTGCCCCCCCGCTCCAAGCGCTGGCTCTGCAACTCCCATTGGCCGGGAACCCCTCATCCCTAGCCCCACCCCAGAGCTTGCACCCCCAGCCAGAGTCCTCACCCCCTCCCTCACTCTAAGCCCCTGAGCCAGCCTGATGAAAATGAATGAGTGAGTGAGGGTGGGGACAGCGAGCAACAGAGGGAAGGGGATGGAGTGAGCAGGGGGCGGGACCTCAGAGAAGGGGCGGGGCAGGGGCAAGGCCTCTGAGGATGGGCAGGACAAGGGTGTTCGGTTTTGTGTGAGTAGAAAGTTGGCAACCCTATCAGAAGGCAAGGCTGGAAATGAAGACTCAGACTGTCTCTCAGTCATTTTACAGAAAAAGAAACAGCTCTGAGGAGGTAGAGAACTCCATTGCCAGTTGTTATGGCAGTTAATTTTATCCCAGTCTGGATATTTCCTGTTTGTTTTTTAGTGAACACAGCTTTTCTTTCCTGCAGCCAATGTAATTGTAAAACCTCAAGAACATGGTAATCTTGCAATGTGCCAAATTATAATCTTGGAGATAAAGAACATTCAACTAATAGTCATTATACCACAGTCTGGTATTCAGATACCATAGTGGTACAGACAAGCTGAAAGTTCAGCTGAAAGTCATTAAAGATTCAGCCTAACCTTATCAATAATATTCCCTGAATAGGAAAAGTGGAAGTCTGAGCTAAGTCTGGTGAGAGTGCTCATGTCAAGAGATGGTTTGTTGTGCAGGGGGAAAATTGGCTTGTTTTGAGGAAACCTGTTCTCCTGCAGTGAACAGGAGACAGCAAATAGGGGAATTTTTGTAGGAATAATTGTAGATCCTGTGGTTGGAGGGAACGGATTTAACTACAGTCACACAGAGCAATCTGGATCACTTGCAGGGCCGGCTCCAGGCACCAGCGAAGGAAGCAGGTGCTTGGGGCAGCCAATACAAAGGAGCGGCACTCCGTCCGCTATCGGGGCGGCACCTCCGGGTCTTCGGGTCTTCGGCGGGAATTCGGCGGTGGGTCCCTCAGTCCCTCTCTGAGCTGCCGCCGAAGTGCCACCAAAGAGAAAGAGAGGGAGTGAAGGACCCGCCACCGAATTGCCACAGAAGAATGAAGCGGCGCGATTGAACTGCAGCCAAAGTGCCACCGATCGGCTTTTTTTTTTTTTTTTTTTTGCTGCTTGGGGCGGCAGAAAAGCTGGAGCCGGCCCATATCACTTGGTAAGTTGGGCCTGTTCAAACAAAATGTGTTTTAATACAGCCAATTCCAAGGTCATACATCTAGGAACAAGGAATGGAGGCCATATCTACAGCATGAAGGACTGTATCTTGAAAAGCAGAGTCTCTGAAAAGGATTAGTGGTCATGGCGGACAGACAGCTCAACATGAGTTCCCAGGGAGATGGTGTGGCAAAAAGGTCAAATGTGATCCTTGGATGTATAAACCGGAAAATAGTGGGTAGGAGTGTGGACATGGTTTTACCTTTGTATGTTGCATTAGTGAGACCGATATGGGAATACTGTGTCCAGTTCAGGTGTCCACATTTTATAAAGGATACTGAAAAATATGATTTGAGGACTGAAAAACCTGCTACTCTGAAACCTGTCTTATAGTGTGAAAGTTAATGAGCTCCATCTGTTTAACTTATTGAAAAGAAGACTGAGAAGTGGCTTAATCATGACATCTACGTATTTTCAAGGGGCGAAAATACCAGACACTAAAGGGCTCTTTAACCTAATGTAGAAAGGCATAACAAGAACCATTGGCAGGTTTAAGCCAGACAAATTCAAATTAAAAATAAGGCACACCATTTTAAGTGAGGCTATGTCTACACTACAGAGCATGTACCGGAATAGCCCCCTAGTGTAGAAACAGCATATGCTGACAGAAGGAGTTTTTCCATTGGTGTAGGAACAGCACTTCCCCAAACGACATTAGCTGCATTGACAGAAGCACTCTTCTGTCGACACAGCTGCATCTACACCGGGTGGTTTGTCGGCAAAGCTATGTCCATTAGACGCATGTTGTTTTCACACCTCTTACTGACGTAGCTATGCTGATATAACTTTTAAGTGTAGACAAAGCGTGAGGGTGATTATTGGGAAGTGGAATAAACGATAGCAATATAATGTATGCAGTGTTGTTGTAGCTGTGTCGGTCCCAGGATATTAGAGAGACAAGGAGGGTGAGGTAATATATTATATCAGTATAAGGCACCTATAAACTCGTACAACTATGTCCACATTAGAGCTTATACCAGTATATCTAAGGCTACGTCTACACTACGGGGGGTTGGGGGGGATCGATTTCAGATACGCAAATTCAGCTACGCGAATAGCGTAGCTGAATTCGACGTATCTGATCCGACTTACCCCGCTGTGAGGACGGCGGCAAATCGACCGCCGCGGCTCCCCCGTCAATGGCACTTACTCCTACCTGGGCTGGTGGAGTACGTGCATCGATTCGGGGATCGATTATCACATCCCGACGAGACGCAATAAATCGATCCCCGAGAGATTGATTTTCTACCGCCGATCCGGGCGGGTAGTGAAGACCAGCCCTAAATTGGTAAAAGAATCATACCCCTATCTGACATAGCAATACTGATATAACTTTATAGTGCAGACCAGACTTATATCTTTCACATGATCTCAGATTATCTCTCTACCGAGTTGATTTTTGAGGCACTATAAAAAGAGAGTAAGTTCCTCTGGTTACTTTTGCAAGTTTACATACATCAGGTGCTTCAAAATGCACACCCTATGCTACACATTACAGACATGGATCACTTTTGAGTGAAATGTGGCCAATATTAAACATCACAAATCAACATTACCCAATAATTTTGGCCAGAAGTGAATACAATGTTTTGCATCTAAAGCTGCACAGGGAATATAGATAGGCGGAATGCAATTAGCAAATTGGAATTTTGCCAGGACACTGGGGTAACTCTGCTCTCCTTGGTTTGGTATCTTGTGTTTTTCTATTCCTGGAAAAAATGCCACAGGCTGTTTAATGACCACAAGTGCTCAGGACTTCAAGTTATACATCTCATCTGAAAGAGTTCCCTCCAGCAGCAAAGTGCCACCTAACACCATGCTGGGACACTAATTCCAAACTGACCCAGTGGGAAGGATGGGGCCTACTGAACTACCAACATAGTTTTTGGTTTCTACAACCACTTCATCCTGCAGTGTATTTTTACTACTGTTTTTAAAGTTAGCTATGGTTCTTAGAAACAATGATGAGGGACTTCTAGCTCTGGCTTCAGCCAAGCAGGTGCTGGGCAAGCTTCATAGAATATCAGGGTTGGAAGGGACCTCAGGAGGTCATTTAGCTTCCACCAACATGTTCTTAGAGTCATAGATTCCCAGGCCTCTAGTCTGCCCTCCTGTATCACATAGGCCATAGAATTTCTCCAAAGTAATTCCTAGAGCATAGCTTTTAGAAAAAAAAATCAATCAATTTTAAAATTTTCAATAATGAAGAATCCACCACAAACCTTGCTAAGTTGCTTCAATGGTTAATTACTCTCACTCTTAAAAATGTACACCTTATTTCCAGTCTGAATTTGTCTAACTTCAATTTCCAGCCATTGGATTATATTATCCCTTCCTCTGATAGACTGAAGAGTACATTATTAAATATTTGTTCCCCCTGTATGTAGCTACAGACTGTGATCAAGTCACCCCTTAACCTTCTCATTGTTAAGTGAAATATATTAAAAATATAAGAATGGCCATGCTGGGTCAGACCAATGGTCCTTCTAGCTCAGTATCCTGTCTTCCGACAGTGGCCAGTGCTATTTGCTTCAGAAAGAATGAACAGAACAGGGCAATTATTGAGTGATCCATCCCCTGTCATCCAGTCCCAGCTTCTGGCAGTTGGATGTTTAGGGACACCTTGGAGCATGGGGTTATGTCCCTGAGCACCTGTCCCTTGGCTTGACCTATCCTTCATGAACTTAACTAATTGTTTCTGGAACCTAGTTATATTTTTGGCCTTCACAACAGCCCCTGGCAATGACTTCCACAGGTTCACTGTGCATTGTGTAAAGAAGTATTTTCTTAAAAGCAGCAAAGAGTCCTGTAGCACCTTATAGACTAACAGACGTATTGGAGCATGAGCTTTCGTGGGTGAATACCCACTTCGTCGGATGCATGTATTTTCCTTTGTTAGTGTAGGGAGTGTCCTGAGTAGATGGTATCAGAGGGGTAGCCGTGTTAGTCTGGATCTGTAAAAAGCAACAGAGTCCTGTGGCACCTTTAAGACTAACAGATGTATTGGAGCATAAGCTTTCGTGGGTGAATACCCACTTCTTCGGATGCATGCCACAGGACTCTCTGTTGCTGAGTAGATCGTGCAGTTTCTTAGCGTATTCCTCAGTGGGATCTGAGGGAAGTGGCCTGTAGAATTTGGTATTGGAGAGTTGTCTGGCAGCCTCCTTTTGGTAGTCAGACCTGTTCATGATGACAACAGCACCTCCTTTATCAGCCTCTTTGATTATAATGTCAGGGTGGTTTCTGAGGCTGTGGATGGTATTGCATTCTGCACGACTGAGGTTATGAGGCAAGCGATGTTGTTTTTCCACAATTTCTGCCTGTGCATGTCGGCAGAAGCATTCTATGTACAGGTCCAGACTGTCATTTCGACCCTCCGGAGGAGTCCACGTGGAGTTCTTGTGCTGTTGGTGGGAGGGTATCTGTGTATCAGTGCGCTGTTCAGTGTTATCTTGAAAGTATTCTTTGAGTCAGAGACGGCGAAAGTAGGCTTCCAGATCGCCGCAGAACTGTATCATGTTTGTGGGGGTGGCAGGGCAGAAAGAGAGTCCCCGAGATAGGACAGACTCTTCTGCCGGGCTGAGTGTGTAGTTGGATAGATTGACGATATTGCTGGGTGGGTTAGGGGTACCACTGTTGTGGCCTCATGTGGCAGGTAGGATTTTAGACAGCTTACAGTCCTTTTTCCTTTTTAGAGAGGTGAAGTGCATAATGTAGATCTCCTGTCTTATTTTTGTGAAGTCCGTTTGTGTGGAAGTCTGGTTATTTATGAGAGTCTCCAGGTTGGAGAGCTCTTTTTTGATGTTTTCCTGTTTGCTGTATAGGATGCTGATCAGGTGGTTCCTCAGTTTCTTTGATAGAGTATGGCATAATCTCTCACTGTGGTCTGTGTAGTATGTAGATAGCAATGGATTTTTTACCTTCAGTCCATTTGGTATGATGTCCATCCGTTTGCATTTGGAAAGGAAGATGATATCTGTCTGTACTTGTGCAAGTTTCTTCATGAGGTTGATGGATTTCCACTCCATACGGCTAAATGCAGTGCCTTGCATGGTGTCAAGTATCAAAGGGGTAGCCGTGTTAGTCTGGATCTGTAAAAGTAGCAAAGAGTCCTGTGGCACCTTATAGACTAACAGACGTATTGGAGCATGAGCTTTCGTGGGTGAATACCCACTTCGTCGGATGCAAGTATTTTCTTGTTTGTTTTAAACCTGCCGCCTATTAATGTCATTGGAAGACCCATGGTTCTTGTGATAGGTAACGGGGTAAATAACACTTCCTTATTCACTTTCTCCTTGAGCTCCCTCAGTCTATCCTATAAGGCATGTTTTCTAATCCTTTAATCATTCTCGTGGCTCTTCTCTGAATACTCTCCAATTTGTCAAAATCTTCTCTTGAATTGTGGACACCAGAACTGGACAGAGTATTCCAGCAGTGGTCACACCAGTGCCAAATACAGAGGTAAAATACCCTCTCCAGTCTTACTTGAGATTCCCCTATTCATGCATTCAAGGATTGCTTTAGACCTTTTGGCCATAGTGTTGTACTAGGAGTTCAAGTTCGGGTGATTAGCCACCTCCCCTGCCCACTCTTTCTCAGAATGACTGCTTCCTAGGATACAGTCCGCCATCCTGTAAGTATGGCCTACATTGTTTGTTTGTCCACCAATGCACCTTTGTCCTGACCTACAATAATCCTTTCTAATCCATTTCTGGGTCTCTTTTGTGTCTAGCACCAAATTCAAATCACATCATGGCTTTCTGATGAGCACTAATAGATGACAGCCACCAACTTATTATCCAAACTGCTTAGCCTGGGCTGGGATTCAAACCCAAGTCTCTAGAAGTTGCAGCCTAATACACTAGGGCTTTAAGCCTGCAAATCCTTCTGTGATGTACAGCTGGGAGCACAAGGTTGTTCTATGATAGAGCAAGCAAGCGTGGAGGCTACCCCTCATTATCTGTAACGATAAGGATCAAAAGGCCAAATTCCACTCTCATTTGCAATGGTGGCAATTGGGAGTAGCTCCACTCAAGTCAGGAAAGTGACACCAGAGTGAAACAAAATTACATTAGATCAGAATTGGGCCCAAGGCATTTTCCTTAGAAGAAGGAAGTCTCAATCTCTGCATGCAAATACAGCTACTTCTCACTCACCAGCTTTATTCCTGCTACTAGGAATAACTGGAGAGCTGGAGAACAGCACTCTCGGTAATGCAGAATCAGAATCCCTTGCACTATATCTGTCCTGCTTATCTGACAGCACATACTATAGATTCTCTCTCTCTACACCTGTACTGTGAAGAATCAGCCTTAGAAGGTTCACCATTTAGGGAGGCACTGCACATAAACATACTAGGTTCTTTCAAATTCTGACTCCTGGGGCTACAGCATTTCAGAAACTGACACATTCAGCTTCTGGAAGGTCTCCTGCTGGCCAGACCAGGAAATGACATTTTTGCTGGCTTAAGTAGCAGCCATGTGCTATGTTCTGGCCAAGAGCTCAGTACCATGAGGAAAACAAGGAGAAGGAGTGATGTGAAATCAATATGCAGCATGACATAAATGTACATATGATTTGCATATTTGTCTTATAGTAGAACCTAGAGGCTGCAACAAAGAGCAGGGCCCCACTGGGTGACATATACATATAGGACAAGACAAGCTTTGCCCCAAAGAGCTTAAAATCTAAACAAACAAGACAGTCAGAAGAAGGATTATTATCACCATTTTACATATGGGGATCTGAGGCATGAGAGGGATTAAGTGATTTGCCCAAGGTCACACAGATGGTCTGTGGCAGAGCTGGGGATTGAACCCCCGTCTCCTGATATCCTTAACCACAAGATTATCCTTCATCAGATCTACCACATATGATTTTATGCAATGCTGTGCTGCAGTACATAGTTATCTTGTAAAGTGTCCTTCCTATGGATTCTATCCCATGATGTTTTACAGAGCAAGAAGAAGAGAAGGGCCAGAAGGAGATTTGTGGAGAAGCCAAAGCAAGGTTTCAAAAACCAGCAGGGAAATCTTGAACTCACATTAAATGAAAAGCTAGTGGACACAAGACACACCTACAAGGGAAAATGAGAAAAAATGAATGATCCAGTTGTCTGGTATTTTAATAGTCTAATGGACTGGTTGAAACAGATCTGCCAGGACTTCTAATTAAGGTCCCCCTAAGGAATCGTGTTTTCTGTCTCATTATCCAGATAAAGTGGACACCGAGGAGTCTCTTAATGAGGATTAAACTGTAGGTTCTAGCTGAATTTGCATCTCACATTTGCTCTTGATGAGACGCTCATGAAATGTTGTGCTATAAATATTAGTCAGCTCCAAAACAGATATAAATTCAGAGTTCAAGCTACCATATGAAAACGCTGGTCGCAGGCGCCCATCACTTTACCAGATAATTCTCTAAGAGAGGAGATAAAAATTGTCTATTTTGATAAATACAGCACTTTCCCATTCACAATCCACCGTGTGTGTCACATTTTTATGTATCTGGCTTAAAAGGGACAGCTGCTCCAGGGATCTGGAAATACTCTCTTTAGTTTTTAACAGAAGGAAAAACTGAAACTAAAGCAGATGTTTGTGACTATATTGTATGTGAGATGAGGCCTTCGGAGACTTTTTTTCCAACAGCAAGTGTTTTAAGTCTCTGCTTCCATAAAGGAATTTTGATTTCATGCCTGACCCAAGAAATATGCTTTGTGTGAATTCACATGACAGAGTTCCTAGTTGATGGTTTGAGACACTGTGAAGCTAAGTCAATAGGTTGTTCTGAAAATCCTGCTGATGGCAATGATTCCCTTATAGAAAGCATGCGATCAAATATGAGTTTGCTGCAATGCTTTTCGTCTGTCTGCTTCCAATTTTTTTCAGAGATGGCATCTCCAGAATTCTATTCCCTGCAAAGCTTATTAAATATTCAAATTGAAAATTTAAATTGGGGCCTTCAGTGTATGTGACTATGGAAGGGCAGAGGTGGTTATTTGTCAAGAACAGGGAACGAGAAAGGTAAAAAATGTTCTTGTGACATTTGGTGAAGATCGTAATGTGCTGAAGGCCTGAATCTGTGTCTCAGTATAACTATCATTGCATCCACAGTCATTGGTGCTATGTTTCATGGCATGCACACAGAGAAGTTAGATAAAAGCATAAAGACTTTTGCTGGAAGGTTGCAAAGTAACACTACTTTATTTCTTAGAATTCAGCATAACACACAATAATCCCAAAACAGAGAGAGACAAAGCAGGCTGCTCCCTAAAACAGAGAGGCACAACTCACCCCATCTTATTCTAGGCTGTCTGGCTGCTGACTGATTGCTGCTAGGTCCAGATCATACACTTCTTTACAGAGCTCCCTACCCTGCAAGCAGGACAGGAAACCCCCCTGAAATTTAAAGGGCCAGCCTACAATTTTAACACCATTTTCCATGCATCACAATCAGCAAGCTCCAACTCCCTCCTTGCTTTCAACAGTGTTCATATGTCAGACATCTAGTTTGCTCAAGACACTTTATCTTTTCATCCCTAATACCCTCCTGTTAGGATCACAATAAAAGACCAATACTGTATCCCTGACAGCCTGTCCATTGCAACTGCTGCCTACCCCCTGCTCAGTTCTCATTTCCTGCACTCCTGACTTTCACCATTCACTGAGGTCAGGGAACCTATTTCTGGGTGACATACTTCATCCCTTGAAAGGGATGTCAGTCATCTCTCTTTTTTAAATGTATTAATGGCTACATCTGGAAAGGCTCAGTGTTTGGGTTTAGTTTTGCTTTGTTTTGTAATTATCTGAACATTTAGATGCTTTCTCCAGACATTTGAGTTTGCAAAGCTGGTCTGGTAATCTCACAAAAATAAGATTTCACCTACAAGTTCTGGCACTTGTGGTCCCAGTAGTAGCCAGAGGCACCTCAAGAAACATGTTTGGCTTCTTCTGTTTTGATTTTGGCTAGCAGCCAGAAAAGAAGAAACTTGCACCATTTCCAAGCATTCCAGGATTTGAATGAATTTGGTTCTAAAAAGGACAAGATGCGAGGTGCAGAGCCAGGATTAAAAACAAATATGTAAATCAGAGAAATATAGGGGTGTATTTTCCAAAGGGCCCAGACCTGGCTTCCCTTTTTGCAGAGGTATTTAGCACCCAAAAATGTGCTCCACTTTTTTGCAGCTGTACAGTGAATTGCAGATGTAGATCTGAGTACTTGTACCTCCAATGACCTGATTTGCACCACTTACTGTCAGGTCATTGGAGGTACAAGTAGGTGTGATTTTCATAAGGAATTAGCATTGCCCTAGCTTTGCTCCTATTGCAGTTAATGATAAAATTCCTAGTGGGAGTAGAGTTAGGTCCGCGTTGAGTATTACTGCAAATCACACCCTTCGCTATTTGTGATTTGTTTTACTGTAGTGTCTAGAAGCCCCAACTGAGATTGGAGCTCTACTGCACTTGGTTCAATACAAACACTAAGAATATTCTACATTTTGGGTTGGAATGTGATTCTCAGCTAGAGCAGACATATCTGTGCTAGCTCAGCTCAAGCTAGTGTGCTAAAAATAGCGCATAACCATAGCGGTGCAAGCAGTAGAAGGGGCTAGCCACCTAAGTACATGTCTGGTGTCTTGGGGTGGCTAGCCCCTCCCACTGCTCATGGCACCAGAGCTACGCTCTATTTGTAGTGCACTTGGTTGATCATGCTAGCATGGGTATGTCTCCTCAAACTGGGAATTACACCAAAGTGTAGACCATGCCCTTAGTGAGATATAATGTTTCCAAATCTTTCAATTTGATTGAGAGTCATGGGATACACTTGTTATTTTCCTTAAAGCCCCAGATCCCGGAGCCAAGCAATTATGTGATAATCTCAGCTTTCATTTAAAAAGAAAGTAAATTTCTAGATATCATGGTTGCAGAGAGAAGTTTGAAAACATAACCCAAATGCACCCTAGAAGCTCAGAAACCAGAAAGCAAATGAAAAGAATCCAACATTTATTATCATTTAAAATCTCATTATTTTTATGCCAACCTCACATTTTTGAGGCCCGACTCATGGTTTATGAAAGAGGAAGGGGTGAAGAGAAACAATTGCACAGACTTGGTCTCATAGCAGACGCAGGTATGGCACCCACATCTCCTCAGTCCCAATCCAGTCCCTTGAACAAGCCAGTTTCCTATGGTCAGATTTGTGGCTTCAAATGGATTGTGAGTTCAAAAATCCAGATGCAAATTTTGTTGAGAAACTGCATCTGTAAAAGGAGGGGGGGGCACTGTTTGAAAGGTTGACCCAGGATCCCCTTTGGAGGAAATCCAAGAGTGATATATATCTGTTGTATGCTGAAGCCCTGAACCTTGTTGAAACAGTGGCCTTGGTGTATATAGGAATGTGGAACGGGAAAATGATAGCTTAAAACATGCCATCAAGTATTGTTATTTTTAAAAAAATGCTTTCTAACTTCAAGTATTTCGCTTGGTGGTACTGTACTTTTCCCAATCTGTTCTCTTCTTCTGCTCCTTCTAGTTCAAATACAGCAGAGTCCTTCAGATCCTTTATTACATCCCAGGGGAACATACTCTCAAGCAACAATCTGAGTTGTTAATGAGAAGTTTTGATCACTTTTTGTGCTTCCAAATCAACCTCTGAATGATGGAGCAAACCCACTGGTGGTTTGGTTTATCCAGAGATGAACCCAACTCACCCATACCTCTTCAGGCAAGAAATCTGGCCAGAAATTAGGATGTTAATCATGATCTCTGAGAATATTGTGAGACCATCTGAGAAGGCTGGTGTCAGGAACAGGTGGTAGCCAGAGAGGTTTCCACTTATGGCCTTCTCCCATAACACAGAAACACTCTATTGGCACATTTTGGGGATGGACTTCCTCTCTAAAGAGTGGCCTCTGTCTCCCCCAAGCAATCGCAGCAATGATTAGAAGTTTTTGCTCTGTGACTGGTGTAGCTTTATCCCAGCTGTTCCCTCATAGCACAGTTTTCCTCATGGAGGGGCTCCACCTGGGCCAGACACATAACAGCGGTGGTGGCCAGAGGCTGCTGCCCAAGCTCTGGCTGGCTCCTCCAAGCAGCTTTGGGGGAGAGGGGGATCTTGCATCCTGAAACTATGTGTTGTTCTTCAGTCTGTGAATTAGAGAGGTAGGGAGAACCCTAGTATCCCCCAGTCTCTATATGAATCCATTTTGCATTCACTACAGCCTAGTACTGTCTCTTTTCTACCCTCAGGGATGTTACAGCTCCCACTGAGGAACAAGAGTTATAATAATAGCACACCCCGGCGTATTAATAATGGAAGTGGTTAGGTTGCAGAAATCCCCCAGGGAAAATGTCTTTCAGCTGATAGACAACTCTGCTGAGAAGACTGGTTGGACATGGGTCTCCAGAAAGGGGACAGAATTTCATTCAGATAAAAATTCTCACAGTTACGCCCTCTTTAGTTCAGACCCCGTGTGTCCGAAATCCTGACTCCCTCTATGTGAGATTGGCGGGGACACTGGAGCTCACAGTGTCTTGATTGTTTGTTTGGGGGTGGAGATGGGCTTGTTGTTCTCAGTGGCGTGCCGTCCAACCTGGACTTTGCTTCCTAATGGGTGTGACACAGCTCAAGTTTGTTAGCTTTCAGGGCACTTTTCCCTCACTCAGGCTTTCCCTGAGGAAACTGGTTGGGTGGACAGGATCTGAGTGTATTATGAGGGTAAAATCTTTATGTCCAATTGTTGGTGATCCACTAGTTACTGTAGATATTTTAAAATCTGTATTGCCAGGAGCAGCAGAGGTTTGGCATAGCTCCTGGTTTTGGAAAGGTTGGAAACACCACAGGAATCAGCCATTTTCAGAGTATTTCAGCCCTTCTATTTCTGGCTCTAGCCTGAACAGGGTAGTGCTAATATGAGAGCCACCATCTTGGCTGACATACATGGGGTCTCCAGAACTAAGGACCAGATTTTCAAATATATTTAGGGGCCTAGAGATGCAGATAGGCCCTTTATGGGATTTAGAAATGTGCCTAGGTTCCTAACTCCCATAGAAATCAATTGGAGTTGGGCACGTAGGTGCTTTTCAAAATCCCACAAGGTTGCTATCTGCATCTTAGATGCCTAAATAAGTTGCTACAGCTTGAGTTAAAGAGCCAGGATTTGCAGCTGGGGGATGTAATGGACTCACATCCTCTGTGGATTGTCACACAGCACACACTAGCCACTGGGCTACGCAGAAACTAGTGCAAAATTTAAAATCTCATGTTTAAAAAGTTGTCCAAACATGTTCAAATCTCTAGATATTTCAGGCTCAGTTGGAGTTTTGGGTTGTCTTATCTGCTCTTTGGCCAAAATCCAGGGTCTGCCCCTGCAGGGCTCTCCAGGTGATGAAACTAATTTGGTGGTGCTGCACAAGAATGCTAAGTACTGGAATAAATTGCATAGGGAGGTTGTGGAACCTCCATCATTGGAGATTTTTAAGAGCAGGTTAGACAAACACCTGTCAGGGATGGTCTAGATAATATTTAGTCCTGCCATGAGTGCAGGGGACTGGACTAGATGACCTTGTGAGATCCTTTCCAGTCCTATGATTTTATGATAAGGGGAGCGTCTTAGGAAGCCTCCTTTGCTGTACAGAGCTCACCTTGCATAGCAATGTTAAGAGGGCATGGGCTGGCTGGGTGAGGAGTAGGACCAGGGGGATCTCACCATAACTTATTAAGCTGGAACATGGCTTTGAAGGCTTGGAAGAAAAAAAATTACTCTCCACTTTCACCCTCTGCAGCTTCCCAGTTGCCTAGCCCAGCTGCTTGGTCTGTGCAGAGGATTTTAGCCTTTTTGCATATTTAAAGTTCCAGAGCAACTTCATGAATGCAGAGGTTTGCGCTGGTATACTTAGTCCACATTTTCCCTTCCCCCACTGCCATGCATGGTCTATGCTCTGTCTGATTGCTGCTGTCCTCTACCCAAGAGTAGGGTATGTTTCATTGGTGCTATGTGTGTGTAGGACCAAATCCAGGTGTTAAGAGACCACAAAGCCATCGGGCCTGAATCACTGCTGCATTACCCCAGTTTTACTCTGGTGTAAGTCAATTATAAGAAGATAGGAATGGCCATACTGGGTCAGGCCAATGGTCCATCTAGCCCAATCTCCTGTCTTCTGACAGTGTCCAATGAACAGAACAAGGCAATTATTATTGAGTGATCCATTGATCTGAATCGAATTATAACAGCAAAAACAAGGAGGAGTAACACTGCAGTGAATGAGGCCAACTGACCTCTATGGATTTGCAGCCACTTATCTCAGCCGATGGTTTGCAAATTGCTTTTAAATCCTGCAGAATGACAAGAACTATGAAAACTTAAAACATTGGAGGCCTGATTCTTCCTTGCCCTGAACCTTGTGCAGATGTTTACGCCATTGCGACAGTGTGCGTAAATAGCTACCATTCAGATTTGGCAGTGATTTACACCTGCTGCCGGCTCAGTTTCCTCTGTTCTAACTGGCAACATGGGCAATGCAAGGTGCAAGGCAGTGGAAAACTCATTTATTAGATGGGGACAGTAAATATAACTGACATAGGCCTGGAAGTGACATGTCCATCCCATTTTACAACACAGTCCTCCTAGTGCTCACTTTAGATTAGAGCTGTGTGGATAATGGATTTTTTTGGCTCTCTGGCCATTCCAGAAAATAAAAATAAATTTGTTTCGGGTCGAACTGAAAATGAAATACATTTCTGGTGAATGGAAAAGCAATATATAGGTTGAACAAAATGTTTCCTTTCAGCAAAATTGAAACATTTTGATTTTGCCCATTTTAAAACATTTTATATTTTCTTTTAGTAGAATTCAATGACATTTTGAATCAAAAAGTAATTTCAACCTGAAAAATCAAAACATTTCATTTTGCATAAATAATTTTGATTTTTCAGGGTTTTGTTTGTTTTTTATTGAAATAATTTGGTGAAACCGACAAATTCGCAAAGGGTTTCTGTGTCCACAAATCAACAATTTTGGCCAAAAAAAAGTTCCAGACAATTGATAATGAAGTCTAAACCACCGGAGGCATTTTCAAACAAGAGACACTTGTGTGTGCTCTACCTCTGTCTAATTATTATTTGTTCTTGAACAAGGAAAACTGCTTTGTAAAAAAAAAAAAAAAAAAAAAGGCAATGACTGGTTCCCCTTAACAAGCAGCAAATCAGCGGTAGAACCTGGAGCCACATGCCACCAGTTTAGCAGTTTGTTTCACAACATACATGTTGCTTGATAAACAGGTCGAGCCAATGCTGTATATTTTTAGTATCGGAGGAAGATCTACTTCGGATGATTTTGGACACCTTGTTATATCCCATTCCCAAATCTGTCAAACATATGACAGCCAACACACAGAGGAATACTTCTCCAGTTCAAGAACAACAAAGGCCCACAGGAAAAATTTGCTGACTTACTAAGCTTTTTACATTTCCAGATACAGCTGTAAGATACAGAACATATTATTGTAAACCATCGCAAATATCACTGCGTTCACCTCCCCACATTATTCAGCCAGACAGTTCTATCTGAATTGTTCCTCATAACTTAGACACCGCCAATAAAGTAATCTTGAAATATTCTATTGATAGGTTGAACCAGCCCCTGGATTTGTCTTACCTAAGTTCTCCAGTTTAACATCTTTTGGAGGAGGCATGAAAGCAAAGCACTGACAACTTGTGATCATGCTCACTACCGACCTCATGGCACATCCTGCAAGAGAAAGAGGTCATATCTTGGAGTCTTGGGCACAGTATTAATAAAATAAACAATAATTATCACAACTTTTCATTTAAGGTAATCAAACCACCTAATACCACACCAAGCAGAGACTTTGGCTGCTCAAGATTGAGCCAATTTATTTAGCTCCATAAAGCTGATGTTTGGTTTCTGTAGCATCCGCTGGTCTTCATGGTTCACTGTTTAGTCCTGGCATGACCGTAATCCCCCACAATTCCTCAACAGTAGGATCTCCAGATCTCAGTATTAGCCAAATGAGAATAAAGTGGTATTTGCACTTCCCTACCATTTACCAAAATCCCTTGCAGGAATTTTTAGAGACTCTTTTGTCATCTGGATGGCTTGTAATCTCATATCTGGTAAGGAGATTTCATTCAAGATATCAGATGGTTGTTCCCCGGTTTCCCCCATTTCTTGATAATGCCAAAGCCACAAGCCTACAATGGGAAAATATTATCACCTGGCTGTGTGGTGAGTGAATGGAAAATAAAAGATTGGTGAGATCTGTCTATGAATGGTGCCATATCACTTCTGGAGTTTGAACACAGATACACTGCCGCTATACCAGGCTCTCAGCCCTAAATAAATTCAGAGTATGCCTATTATTATTATTATTATCATTTATTGGTCTTATAGTAGCACCTAAAAACCCTATTACCATAGGCATAGTACACATAATGGAAAAATGACCTTTCCCTGAAGTACTTATAATCTAAATAGACAAGAGTAACAAAGGGTGAGAAAAATTTACACTCCTAATTTACCGATTGGGAACAGATACATAGAAGTTAAGTGACTTGCCCAAAGGTTTGTCTACATGGGGACACTCAAGAAAAAATCATCCAAATTAACGAAAAGTTTGGATTAAAAGTGGAGAAGTTAAATTGCATTAAACCCCTGTGTGGACACACTCATTAGGAATTAAAGTGGCCTGAATTTAGTTTAATTAATTAAATTAATTAAAATGAACTAAATTCAGGCCACTTTAATTCTGAATGACATCATCCACACAGGGGTTTAATGCAATTTAACTAATCCACTTTAAATTTGTAAGGCTGGTGGACCAGGTGCCGGATCATGCCAAAGCCCCAGGCCAATTCACTTTTGTATTAATATAGATCAAAACGATTGTGAATATATGAGTGTGTTTGGTGCTTAAACTTCCTGAAAACTAGTGGGATGTTACCTGCATTATTTTCACTTATCAGTATCCCATTGTAATGTAGTAACAAACATTTCCATTGTGTATACCCCTGTAAGTAAATAACCCATCAAATGAGAAAGAAGCCTTGTGGAATGCAAATAAAGAATTTTAACAGAAAAGTGCTAATTTCAAAGCAAGTGGGCATTGTGTGTGATGATCAAAGGTCAAAGACTCAAAATGCATTTCTCTCTCTGTCATCAGAGGAAAAGCCCACATGGGTAAGTGACACTGTCAGCTTGTTTTCTGTGAGAAGAAGCTGTAAGTATGGATTCAAGGAAAGATCCTTCATCCCTGAACTCTTACAGGGAAGGGTACCAGATGCAAAGCGGAGATCTCCAGAGACAAGCTGGATACCCTGAAAAGACTTTTGGGACACTGGCAGAATTTATTGATTACATTACTGCTATTATTTGGAATTACAAATTGTGACTCACCTGTACACATATTTTACTTGCCTTAAACTCTCAATAACTCATTTCCTTTTCTTAGCAAAAAACCTTTAGACAGTGTACTATTGAATTGACTACCAGTGTTGTCTTTGGTGTAAGATCTAGATACTAATTAATCCGGGGTAAGTGACTGGTCTCTTGGTACTGGGAACAACCTAAATGTGGTGTGATTTTTGGTATAAGTGACCTTTTATCACAAAGTTCAGTTTGTCTGGGTGGCAAGATAGACTGGAGAGTCTACGGGGACTGTGTGACTCCATTGTAAAACTGGTATAGCGATCCAGAAATTCACATTTATTACTGGTTTGGTGAAATTGAATTATAGAACACACCACCAGATTGGGGGTGTCTGCCCCGTTTTCTGACAGTCTGCCCTGAGGTAGGCACTCACAGTTGTGAGCCACTCCAGAGTGTGACAAAATTCTCACCTTTCATTAATTCAAATTAATTTTCCCCAGCTGGACAAGTCCTAAATCACAACTCGCAGGAAGATTGTAGAGTGGCAAGACCACACACTGCCTCCAGATTGCCTGAATCCCAGTGCACTATCTGAACCATGCACCTACCCTTCCTCTCGTTCCAGTACAGATGGGCAGAAGAGGCAGTGTTTTGATTTTGCAAAACCCAAATCAGGATGGTTCTGGTGTGGGGATCCATTTGAACTGAATAATTGAAGTTCAGACATTGGCCCATCTCTGCTCACAAGGAATCTCTTTAATTGTTCGGGATTACATGATTCGCATGGTTGGCTTCCTCTCCAACTACTTCTCTTCCAAGTGACCCTCTTTTGCCTTTACCTTCTGACTCCGTGCAAGTTTCTGTTCCCCAGCCAAAATAACACTGAAAGATTATAAAAGGTTTGCAGACCCACATGCCCAGCAATCATCTCAGTGAAAGAATGAAGGTATAGAAATAGCTTAAGATTCTTTTGGAAGTGATGATTTCCTCTTTCCCATTCTGAATCATTTCTATGGAAGGGCAATAGGTGTGAAAGATCAGCCTATGGTTAAAGCACAGGACTAAGAGATAGAAGATCTCAATTCTTTCCCTGGCTCTGCCACAGACTCACTGTGTGACATCACATAGAATCATAAAATCATCATAGAATCATAGGACTGGAAGGGACCTTGAGAGGTCATCTAGTCCAGTCCCCTGCACTCAAGGCAGGACTAAATATTATCTTGATCATTCCTGACAGATGGTTGTCTAACCTGCTCTTATGGGCCAGCATTTTCAAAATTGCTGTGTCCAAACTTAGGCACTTAAATCCATCGTCATAATACAGTTTGGGGTGTCTGATTCGAAGGCAAAATACCTTATCACCTTGTCTCTTGGTTTCTGTAGCAGGGTGGACACCCGCTCCTGCCCTGAGGGGTTTAGAACAGCCCTGGGAGAAGGCTGTTCCAGGGAGAAGCAGCTACTGGGCTGATTGGGGAAACAGCTGCAGCTGGGCCACGCCCCAATCAGGCCCCAGCTGGCCCTATAAAGGCTGGGGAGCCAGGAGCTCAACAGTCTCCCTCTGTGTTCAGGGAGAGAAGGGTCTGGCTGCAGTGAGCAGAGACAGGATACCTGAGCGGAGCAGGGCTGGGGAAGGGCTGAGGAGCTGGGGAGTTCCAGCCTGGATAGCCCCAGGCTGTGGCCTAGCATTGGGCCAAGGGGTACTGGGGGTTGCAGAGGGCAGCCCATGGCTAGACTGAGGCAGCAGGTCCAAACCCACCCTTGCCTGTGATGAGTGGCCTATACTGCAGTCTGCCCCAGGGAGTGGGGGCTAATTGGTGATTGGCAGTGGCCTTACACTGAGGCGAGGTGGGGTTAGTGGGTAGGGGTTCCCCTGGGAGGGGAGACCTAGTGTGTGTGGGTACTGCCAGGGGGCAGCACCCAGAGCAAGGGGCACCGGGGTCCTGGGAGGGACATGGGAGCCAGTAGGAGGACAAGGTGGATCACCGGCCTGCAGAGGGCGCTCCAGAAGCTGGATGAGCTGATTCCCCGAAGCAACCAGTAGGGAGCGCCACAGGGGTGAGTCCTCACCCTTACAGTTTCCTATCTACAAAATTGCACATTTCTGAGCTAGGTACTTAGAACCACAGAAATGTGGGGCTGGAAGAGACCATGAGAAAGTACATTGGGACCCCTAGATGGAAAACAAATGTAATATGGACATTGAAAGTATTTTTGTGGCATGGGTATTAGATTTGGAAACAATCCCAAGTCCCCGGCAGACAAATCCGTAACTGACCTGGGAAATTGTCAACAGTGGGGTTGATTCTCCATTGCCTTTCATTTTTTGGTGTAGCCACTGACACCTGTGCAAAGATCGTGTTACCAAAGCAGCTCCTTTACAGTGGTAGCAACACTTTACACCCACTTTGCACAGATAATAATAATGCACAGTGCTTTTCATCAGCAGATCTAAAAGTACTTTACAAAAGGAGGTTGGTATCATTTCCCCCCTTTTCCAGATGGGGAAACTGAGGCATGGAGAGGTGATGTGACTTGTCCAAGTCACCAGCTGGCCAATGACAGAGCTGGGAATAGAGCCCAGGGCTCCCTATTTCTAGTTCAGTGCTCTATCCACTAGTGTTCACTACTCCCAGTACAAGGTGCAAAGCAGTGGCCGTTCAGCCCCAAATAGTTGCGTGTTCCTCCTCTGCTGCTCCATGGTCTGCTGGACTAATTTGCTCTCGGTCTCCCATGCAGCTGTTAAATGAAAAATCATATTTGCCCTGCCTAAAATATTCTAAATAATATTAGAACACTAGGTGGCACCGTTGTTACAATGAAAACTCTTAGCTAGTTGGTGACAAGCATTTTATGCCCTCTGAAAATTGGATTGATTCTTTTCAGGCAATGCAGAAGTTTAAAGAATTGCTACCCTTTCTTTGGGGGCTGTGTGAAATCAGTTTGGTGGCCTAAGTCCTCTTCTGAATGGACAGGTGTTCACCTATATAAAACCACCATTACAATTAGCACAACTTGGGTTTTCACCTGAGATTACCAGTAACAGAGCTAAAGACTGAATGGGCATTGAGAAAGGGCTACCATTTTGCCATTAGCCTAGGGTCCCACCAAGTCAAAGGGCAAGGAGAGGATAGGAGAAGCATGAACTGATGCTGCCTATCCTATACCCCTAATGGAAAAAAAGAGAGGACATCACTCTCCAGAGATTTGGATCTGCCCCCCCTACACAGCCTTATAACTCACACATTTCTGAAGTATTAATATTACTTCTCTTTATAGTAAAACAGGATCAAAAACCACAATCCCAGTGACCCCAAATGCTAAACAGAGAGTAAAATGCAAACTGAACAGTTCAGATTCAACTCTGGAATCATAAAAATAAGCTTATTTTAAAAAAAAAATGTTGTAGATCCTTAAAAGAATTAGGAAGAAAAACATGATTCACCTGCAGTTACTTCCAGTCCTAACACAAAACTTGTCCACCTCTACGCCCAATCCTGTCCCCTTTACTCATGGTGAGTAGCATTTACTCACTGGAGAAATCCCATTGAAATCAACTGTGGTCTATGGTACTATGTGGTTTGTAAGCACTACGTGATGTGAGTAAAGGTAGCAATTGGGCTCTCTTCTTGTTTAAAACTTGCCATAATATCATGAAAATCACATCCTTAGTGTATCCCATAATGCACCACACTCCAATTTGGCTTCACTAAAATAAAAGTGAAGCCAAATTATCTGATTCCCCAAATACAGGCAAAGCCAGGAAACCGTTTTGGAAAGAGAGTCCAAGTTTATGTGCAACTTTCAGAATTCTGTTACATAAATGTATGCCTCTTCCAGACACACAGGGATCCTATTTTCCAGTGAAAATTCACATTTACATCCTGATCTGCGAGGTAGTGACAGCTCTCAACTCCCACTGGCATCAGGAGTGAGTTCACAAGGCAACATATATCTGAGGACCGAATCCTTCTGCTGATAATGGCCCTGATCCCAAAGAGAGTTACTGTTACACTTAATTTTCTTTGTTAGTCCTACTGCAGTCAAAGGTACTACTGCTGTGCATAAAGTTAAATATGTATGCAACTCTTTTTAGGATTGGAGCCTTTAATGAGAGAGGGATCAGACCCAAAGTCAGCTCAGGAAGAGCAAATGATTCAAACATGTACTAAACCAATCCACAGACAAATGATTAGTATTAGTAGGTCATAATCCCAGGGAATTGACCAGATTATGAAGTCGGAGTCCCTTACAACCCAAGTGATTTTACCAGTACAATTATTCATGTCTATATACCCCATAGACAATATAACCACAGTTCTGAAAAAAGAAGGGAGAGTTCAGATTTGACTTCATTTTCAGGAAAATTTGACATGAAATTGTGGCAAGAGCAAAAATGGCCCCAAGAACTTACTTCAGTTCCGACAATATGTACTGAACTCATTCCTGGTGTGATCTGCATTAACTTCAGTGGAATTACACTAGGGACCATCTTGTTCTTATGAACCAGATCCTCAACTGATGTAAAATAGCATAGATGCACTGAACTCAATGAAGCTTCTTGAATTTGCACCAGCGGAGGACCTGGCACTGAGTGTTTAAATTATCTAGTTATATTTACCCTATATACTTTATGCAATCTTTGTTTTCTAGCATGAATAATCTTTTATCCACTTCATCATTAGTTAAGTAGATACTGTATTGCTCTGCATTTGTCAGGTCAGTTTCTAAAATAGATTTTCACAGTATGTTTGTTTCCTCAGAGTATTAATTAGCCTGTAAAACTACAGAAATACTGCAAAGCCAAAGGAGTTAGACACATGTTCTATTTGACTGGGAGAAAATGGCAGGTCTTCCTTTACATAAAAGGGTGACAAAGTTTGTAGTGTGGAAACATAGAATTACTCTCCAGAATTTTGGGTCCAGATGATAAACTCATTTTGGCTTGTGTAAATCCAGAGTAACCCCTTTCACATTGATTTATTTTGGATATAAGCTCTGATCCAAAGATCATAGAAGTGGGTTGGGGGTGTGTCTTTCCATGGACTTGGTCCGTACGCCAGGATAACTGAGGTCAGAATCTCACTGGTGGTTCCCATCTCTGATATGGGTTGATACTTGAAATGGTAAATTTAGATCTGGCTGAAACTTTGCAATGGATAAAGTTTAACCATTAAAAATGGGTTTTTGTTTAAAACATAATTTTTTTGCAGGAAAATATCATTATTCACAATTTTGTGTATTTTTCTATTGAACATTTTAAAAAAATGAAGTTATTTTTTTTTATTTTTGGTGTTTGAAAACTGAAAAAAAAATGTGAAATTTTGAATGTTTTTCCCCCCTCCATATCCCCTGGCCCCCTTTTTATCACCACCAAAGGCAATAGAGCGAATAATGTCTAAACGTTTTCTTCTTCTTCCTTTTCCCCTTTTCCTTTATTCACTGTGCAGCTTTTCAAAACATCTCCAGTTTTAGAAAAAATACAAAATAGCAAAAGGAAAAAAGAAATTCTATGTCTGCACTGTGAACCTTTCTAAAAGATGAGGAAATTTCATTTTGCTTTGAAATTTTCCTGTGAGAAATTTCCAGCAAAATTGAAATTTTTTTTTTTTTACAAAAAAACCCCCAACAAAAAAAAAAAGCAGATAAACAATCAACAACAACAAAAGCAGTTGTTTTTGTAATTATCTCTGGTTAAATTGCATTTGCTGTGAGAGAGTTTACTGTTGGAGAATTTCTATAACCCCCAAGTAAATTATTAACCTCAACTACTTTTTTGGCCAACAGCATTTCATTGGCATGTACCATTAGGACATTAATTCTTACGGTAGATGGTTAAAATTGTGGAGGGAATGGTTTAATCCTGTTGAGTCAGTTTATTATTTTCTTGGCTGGATGTGCCATGAGAAAAAAAAAAAGTAGTTTTATCCAGTGGTGTGAAAACAATTGGTCTCTTTTGCTTCCCAAAACCATAGCATTCAAATTGGAGGCAAAGAAAAAGGATGAAATGTAGATCACTGTATTACCTGGTCTTGATCAGATTTTTCAGCCATATGGTCACTGGAGCCTACAATGAGAGCCCCTGACAGTGGAGCAAAGTTGTGCTGATGTTGGAAGAAAAATTCAAAGTGGCTAAAGGAGGAAGAGTTTAAAGATCTGAAATTGTATATGGGCTTATTAAAATCCCACTGGCTTCTGATACAGGAAATTGCCCAGAACAGCAGAAACAGTTTCTCTCTCTATTTATTTTTGCACACAAGATTTTAATGTGAAATATGAAATAGGTAACATCACCTACATAAGGTGGCACACAAAAAGAAAGAAAGAAAGAATTGTACGTTACTGAGAAGAAAGATGATCCAGGGGTCAGGGCCAGATATTGATGAAGTCCATCACCCTATAAACTCCTCTACAGGCACCTAAATGAGAGGCCAGGTTGTCAGTAATCAGCAGCTCCCAAATCTAGCCCTTCATGTGTCTGCACCTCAGTACACCAGCTGTAAAATGGTAATAAATAATAATAATACCACCTAAATTCCCTTACTCACAGGGTTATGAGACTAATTACACTGGGTGTGACCCAAAGCCTACTGAAATCCAAGGACTTTAGCAGGATTTGGATCAGGCCTGTTATGTCAGTAAAGTGTGCAAGGCCAGAATTTCTAAGGTATTTAGGTATCTAAAGACGCAACTAGGCAACTAGTGGGATTTTCAAAAGCATCTAACCTCCTTAAAGTGCTTTTGAAAATCTCATTAGGCACCTAACTGTACTTAAATACCTTTGAAAATCTGGCCACCAGATACCACTGTGATAGGAGCCATGTACATTTACTAGATTTATTTGGTCCTGCCACAGTGCAGGGGGATGGACTTAATGATGTCTTCAGGTCCCTCCCAGACCTACATTTTTATGAGTCTAAGCACCTAGCTCAGCAGGGTCCAAACTTTCCAGCCCATGGGCTGAACATATTGTTTAAAAAATAAATAATGATCATTTCAAAAACCTGTTGTAATGAATGCCCCTAGTCCTGGCAAATTTTACTATGAAAGTTTCACTCAGCTCTAGTGGAAAGTCCTAGCGTGTTATTACCAATGTGGCATAAAACAATAATTAGGAAAAGAGATGCACCTCTTTTCTTTAAATAGCAAAGTACAGTATTTCAAATAAGCATAAACCATGGCTTCCTCAGGTTCATTAAACAAGAAGCCTTAGCCTTCCTGCCCCTTTTGGAACCATAAATTCCACTGGGATTACATGTCAAACTGATTAAAGCAGTTGTTCAATCAACAGAAACTGTTGATTGTAAATTTTAGTGCTTTGTAATGTTTTGAAACAAGCCATAATCTGCTTTGATGGACAAAAAATAGACTTTCCACTCGTTGGATTTGAATCATCAGATTTTCCTTTTTTTTTTTTATTATGAGACTATCAACAAGTTTTGTTGTTGTTTTCTTTAATGGGATCAGTGACTGGATCCAAGCTTAATTTACTTGAAAATCTTTGGAACTACCATCTTACCTTTACAACAATCAGCATATTCATGTATAATTTAATAATGATGTGTACCCAGAACTAAGCAACAGATTAAGAACCCAGCCCTGTATTCCATGGGCACCCAAAATTCTCACGGAAGAGTGCAGTGAATGTAGGATCTAGCCCACTACAGAAAACATATGTCATCTGTCAAGACAGTCGAAACAGCAACATTTTCCCGCAGACTTTCATTTGATGCTTTTACACAAACTCTCCTTCACGTTTCACAGCCCATTTGTTGTCACCACCAATATTCCAGCCAATTAATCTACCAGCAAGAATATTTAATTGAGGAGGGTGCTTAGATACCATGGTGAAGGGCATCCATAAAAGAAAGTAGGTGGGTAGATAGGTAGGTAGAATTAGTTAATTTGAATCAAATATAGGAAAACATACACAGGGCGCAAATTTTAATTCACTATAGACAAGGATTCACCATGGAAACCTGACTTTTGGAGCCATGCTTATCCAGTCAGGAACCAAAAACATACCTTTTCTTTATTAAGGTAGTACCTAAAGGTCTTGTGCTAGGAACTGTACAGGCGCAAAGAAGATAATTCCTACCCCATAGAACGTATAGGTCTCCTGACTCCCAGACTAGTGCACAGTCTTCTGGAACACATTGCCTCTTATAATTTGTGTGTATTATCAAAAGTGTTCACACATACCTTGTGAGCTATGTGACTAATCAAAACTAACCACAAATTTTACGTATCTAATAGTGGAAACAAACTTCTGGTATAAGAGCTACAAATCACAAATTCTTTACGGAAAGGTGTGTTATAAACACACAATAAAAATAATATAAGAAGAATCGTTTGAAAATAGAATAAATTCCCATATTTTCCATCAGAACATAGGGATCCTTAACTCATTGGACAAAATTCATCCTTAGTACAACTCCACAATCTTAAGATGATGAATCAGGCAGATCAGAAATAAGGCATACATTTTTCATGTAAGAGTAATAAACCATTGAAACAACTTACCAAGGCACGTGGTGGATTCTCTGTCACTCACAATTTTTAAATCAAAATTGGATGTTTTTCTAAAATATATGCTCTAGAAATTACTTTGGGGAAGGTCTATGGCCTTGGAATATATGAATTTATGAACAGCTTCAGTAGTGCTAAATTTTGCTCTAAATTACATAACATTGGTGTAAATCCAGAGTAATTCAATCAACTCCAGTGGATTAATTTGGACCATTGTTTTAATAGGGCTATATTCTGCTAAATTACATTGGGGTAAAACCGGAGTAACTCCATTGATTAGGAGTAACTCCTTTTTGTATATTGGTTTAACTGGGATCAGATTCTGGCCTGTTAATTTTTGGCTGAATTTACCATAAGCAAAGATTTATTTTCTTCTCCCTTTGTGATAGTGTCCCCCTCGCATTGTCTTCTGTAATTTCACTGTTAATTAGGGTTAGAGAAGTAGCTGCACCCATATGTATCATTAGCTTTCTTCATTCAACCTACCACCAAAATCACTCTGGCTATGAGAAGCATGTCCTTTTGAATATGCCCCAAAATAGCACTTTAGAGCCCCCAAACAGTCATGCACCTGAGAAACCAAGTTGGGATCCATCATGGTGATTTAAAATACTCGGTGCTCCATTGGGAACACTTCCAAAGAATATATACTCAAAAAGAAGGGATAGTCATGCAGCACTGTTAAAACATGCAACCTCAAGAGGAGGTGTTTTCCCTTTGGGTGGGAGTTGTTATTAAATCAGGTGGTCTGATAGCTTCCCTACTCTGCTTCTGTAATGGTGTATTACTTAAAGGTCACCATCAGCTTGTAACCTGAGAACTGCTTTGGTATTGCAGGGAGAGTGGATCAACAGTACTGTAGCTGCTACTCAACATGAAGCTGTGCCTACAAAATAGCACTGAGTTATGCAATAATAATCCCTTTCCTCTTTACATGGTGAGGTTCTATTAAGGTGGGTAGTTGGTCTTGTGGTTGAGACAAGGACGTGCGTACCAGGATATATGGATTCTATGCCTGCCTCTGCCACAGGCCTTAGTCTTTCTGTGACTTAATTTATTTATACAATCGAAGAAATGTAAGGCTGGAAGGGACCTTGAGTCCAGCCCCCTGCGCTGAGGCAGGACCAAGTAAACCAAGATCATCTCTGACAGGTGTTTATCCAACCTGTTCTTAAACACCTCCAATGATAGGGATTCTACAGCCTATTTCAGAGCTTAGCAACCGTCATGGCTAAAAAGTTTTTCCTTATATCTAACTTAAATCTCCCTTGCTGCAGATTAAGCTGATACTTCTTGTCCAACCTTCAGTGGACAGGGAGAACAATTGATCACTGTCCTCTTTATAACAGCTCTTAACATATTTGAAGACCATTATCAGGTCCCCCCTCAGTCTTTTTTCTCAAGACTAAACATACCCAGTTTTTTTAACCTTTCCTCATAGGTCAGGGTTTCTAAACTGTATGTCATTTTTGTTGCTTTCCTCTGGACTCTCCAATTTGCCCACATTTTTTCTAAAAATACAGTACTCTAGCTGAGGCCTCACCCTGGCTGTGTCTTACATACTACCTCCCGTGTCTCACATACAACACTCCCGTTAATACACCCCAGAATGATACTAGCCTTTTTCAGGCTGTATCACATTGTTGTTTCATATTCAATTTGTGATCTACTATAACTCCCAAATCCTTTTCAGCAGTACTAGTCCTGACCTAGTTAATTCCCCATGTTGTAGAATGTTATTTGTCTGACATTAGGGCCTAACGGATCTAAACTGGACAGGGCCACATTGCGCTAGGTATAGTAAGAGTCCCTGTCCCAAAGAGTTCGTCATCTGAGTAATCACTTACCTTCCCCACTGTACTTCATAGATTCATAGAGTTTAAGGCCAGAAGGGAACAGTAGATCAATCTAGTCTGATCTCTTGTATATCGCAGGCTATTTATTATATTTTGCCCCATTACCCCTATATTAAGCCCAATAACTTGTGTTGGTCTAAAGTATATCTTCCAGAAAGGCATCCAGTCTTAATTTGAAGAACTCAAGTGGTAGAGAATTCACCACTTCCTTTGGTAGTTTGTTCCCTCGCTATTAAAAATGTATGCCTTATTTCCTATATTACTTTCTCTGGCTTCAGCTTCCAATCATTGGTTCTTGTTGTGTCTTCTCGGCTAGATTAAAGAGCCCTCGTATATTCTCCCCATGAAGGTACTTATACACTGTAATCAAGAAAGCTCTCAATCTTGTTTATGAAGTTATCACTTCAGCTCGTTGATTGCGTTTTTCATTTCTACTTTCTGGCATAGAGTTCCATGGATGACTGCTCTATACTGGTGTTTGGGGGGTTTAGTAAGCCTTTGTCTTATTTTGCTATATGGGGTTGCTTTGGTCAAGCTTCATGATGTTGCTCCAGTCTCAGTTTGTTTCTGGCGGATCCTAATTCTCTAAGCCTCATCTCTACAGCTCTCCTCCTGGACTGATTGATAAAATCTTGTCAGTTGGTTGACACGATACTCTCAGCTGACAGTTTCTTTCATTCAGATCTGTTAGTTATGTTCTTTGAAGAATGTTATATTTTAGCCTAGTAACTACAGGGTTAATTATCTATTAACCCACATACTGGAAAAAAATTGAATCCATATTGCTGTGGGTCCATTGGCTGGACGCGTTTGGGAAGCAGTAAAGTTTGCACATTGCTTCAAACTAACATTCTCACCAGCATTCCTTATTTAATTGTGTGTTTAATTAGTTTGGAGGCAGAGATACTTACAAGAATGGTATGTCTCTTAGCTTTGTTACTTTTTTCGATCAGCTTTAAGGTTAACTCTTTTTGCACTAGAATCCTATTCTCACTCTTGATTTTTAATTCATGTCTTTGCCAGACTGTATTTGCTAGATGCCTTATTCCTTTGCTCCCGTCTGTCTCTGGGTATGGGACCGTCCCCCCTCACAGGCCTCAGAGCTCGGGTTCCAGCCCAAGCTGGACTGTCATACTGCAATTATATAGTCCCACAGCCTGAGCCCTGTGAGCCCAAGTTAGCTGACCCAGGCCATGTTTTACTGCAGTGTAGACATATGCTCTATTTCCCCTGCTCTTCCACAGGTGGGGCTTCTCCACATACCCACATTATTCCTTATGTTGCTCTCCCTCTGGCTCAGCCTTGGTCACCCACTCACACATCTCCTCTTTCATCCAAGTCTCCTTCTCACAGGTGCTACAGTCTGATCAAATAGGGCCCTCATCCGCCAGCTACTCAGAACTGCTCTGAATTCTGGTTTTCGGACAGAGGGCCTGCCACGGTAAATCCTTTACTTCAATGGCGCTGCATCCGACTTTCACCAGCTGAGTATCTGCCTCCCTGCTGCCACTTGTACTAATGATTTTGTAGAAAGGTGGGTCTCTTTTTTTCCTCACTGGCA
Source organism: Emys orbicularis (assembly GCF_028017835.1). Lineage (NCBI taxonomy): Eukaryota > Metazoa > Chordata > Testudines > Emydidae > Emys > Emys orbicularis. The sequence goes on along the minus strand of NC_088685.1, from coordinate 15,379,299 downwards.
TGAAAGCTCTAATTACAAATTGCGAACGGCTTTTTACAAAATAACTGATACCCTTTTGACTCTGCATTATCTAGTACTAGTTTTCTGGAAGGAATTGGATCCATATATTCCCCCTATGATGGATGTCTTCTTACAAGTACAGAAAACTAATATTCAATGAGATTCCGCCATACGAAGCTTTTAAACTTATTTTCAGGCTTATTTTACCCAGCATGAGGCTTGCGATAAGAATATTATCACAACATATTGTTAACAAAACCATCAAGCTTGGCCTTCTAGCACTGGAAGTACTAATTAACCCACATCTCTGCATCACCTGTCTATAGTTACCAAGTTTCCAAACAGCTCTTATTAATAGGAGTAATCTTACCGCACTACACAGAGAGTCTAACAATTGTACTAGTCACTGTACATATATGTAAAGAAGAGACTGTTCTTTCCTTAATGGCATACAATCTAAATAGACAAGACAAAGGGTGGGAGAAAAGAAACATCATTATTACCATTTTACAGATAGGGAGCTGAGACACCGAGAGATGAAAGCCTGGTCTACACCTCACTACATTACTCAGGGCTGTGAAAAAAATCATACCTTGTGTGATGTAGTTAGTTCAACTTAACCCCCACTGTAGACCCAGCTAGATCAATGAAAAATTCCTCTGTCAACTTAGTAGAGACTTGTGCGGATACAAAATTTATATTTGCAGATGCGGATATCCACGGATATAAATTGGATATTCGTGGGGCTGCAGGGCTCTACGTGGAACTGTAGCAGCGAAAGCAGAAGCATGTCAGGCTGCTGCTTGTAGGAGCCTGTGCCCCATGCAGGCACGGCCCCCTCCAGCCCCACCCACTGGGGCAGGCACCAGGCCCACCGGCAGTTGGCCCTGGTCGTGCTAGTGTGTGCAAGTGGCTCGCATGCCACCAGACAGGAGGCGCGGACTGATGGTGAGGCCACACCTGGACTATTGTGTCCAGTTTTGGTCCCCCCCACTACAGAAGGGATGTGGACAAATTGGAGAGAGTCCAGCGGAGGGCAACGAAAATGATTAGGGGGCTGGAGCACATGACTTATGAGGAGAGGCTGAGGGAACTGGGCTTGTTTAGTCTGCAGAAGAGAAGAGTGAGGGGGGATTTGATAGCAGCCTTCAACTACCTGAAGGGGGTTCCAAAGAGGATGGAGCAAGGCTCTTCTCAGTGGTGGCAGATGACAGAACAAGGAGCAATGGTCTCAAGTTGCAGTGGGGGAGGTTTAGGTTGTATATTAGGAAAAACTATTTCACTAGGAGGGTGGTGAAGCACTGGAATGGGTTACCTAGGGAGGTGGTGGAATCTCCATCCTTAGAGGTTTTTAACCTGGCTTGACAAAGCCCTGGCTGGGATGATTTAGTTGGCGTTGGTCCTGCTTTGAGCAGGGGATTGGACTAGATGACCTCCTGAGGTCTCTTCCAACCCTGATATTCTATGATTCTATGATACATGGAAGGGACTGATGCCTGCTACAGTGGGCAGGGCTGGGGGCGGTACAGCCACACTGGAGGAGCTGCCCATGCGGGGTGCTGTCTCCTGCGAGTGGCGGCCCACCATGCTGCTGCTTTCGCCGCTGCAGTTCCCTGTGGAACCCTGCAGCTCCACGGATATCCAATTTATATCTGTGGACATCCACATCCACCGATACAAACTTTGTATCCGCACAGGATTCTACAACTTAGCTGCTGCCTCTTGAGGGAGGTGGATTTACTACAGCGATGGAAAAATCCCCTCCTTCTCTGTAGTCTGTCTACACTACAGAGTTTCAGTGGCATAGCTGCAGTGCTGCAGCTGTGCTGTTATGGCACTTGTAGTGTAGACATACCCGAAGTGACTAGCCCAAGGTCACACAGGAAGCCTGTGGCAGGAAATGGAACCAGCTCTTCTGAGTCTCAGTTCTTAACAGTGCCTTACCCACAAAACCACCCTTCCGTTCAAGCCCAGTCACAGTGGCGCTTGCTCTTGGTGATTTGGGAAATTTGTTCTTCATGCAGACCCTTTCCCAACAAGAAATTCCAATCGGCTTTTTTCTGGTAGCTCTATTCAGTCACCGTAATGCATTTCTAATCTTTAAGGAAAGAAGGGATTATACTGCAGCCCCTTCACGTATGTTAGCTGTGGACTGAGCCATGCATATTCTCAGACTAAGTACCTGAGTTGATCCTGGAGCTTTGTTGTACTTTTATCACTATAAAAAGAGTTTGCAGGTTACACTAGACATTAGGTGTTTTTTGTACCACTTTGTACATGTCATTGTAAATGACTATGCAAAGTAATGGAGAATCAGGCCTGTGGTATTTTTCTTAGAGAGCACAGGGATAGGTGCAGAGCATATTTCAGAAGTGAGTTCAGTTATGAAGAGTCAATGTACCATTAATCAGAACAGTCTAAGCTAGGTTTAAATAAACCACTTGCTTCCTTCTATCCTTGACTAGCTGTATGAGTCTGCTCTTTCCAGACCTTGAACATGTTTTGCATTAGCAGATCCTCTTATTGTTTACAATGCAGGTCATGAACTTGGAATGTAATATTCCAGGACTTACGCTTTTAAAGTGCAATAGATATTGCATTCGGAACACAGTAAATACTCAGTTACAGCATAACACTCTGGTATTGCTACAATGCTAAGTGATGCAAACAGGTTTGTTTGTTTAATTCAAGAATACAAGTGGACAAGTATAGTCAGACCTTTCCCTTATTCATATTACTTGTTTCAATTTTGTTGCTGGTATTCCCCCCCCCCCCCCCGCCCCCCTGTTTAATAGGCAAGGCAGCTGACAACTGAATTAGTACTCTCTTCTTAGTATGCCACTGGCTCATGACAATAGCCTAAGGCATAAGATATAGATAACTGAGAAGTTTTCGCACTGTTGTGATATATTTTTTCATATGGTTAATAAGGCAATTGGAATGACATTCTGTCACAGTTGTACAATTCAGTGAATTTGTGATTTCCCTTGTGCTGCCACTAGGAGGAGATGCATTGTGTGTAATACTATCATCTTTTTTTTTCTTCATTGAGAACATATTTAATGGATTTGACAGTCTGCAAACTAGAACGTCCTTCCGTGTTGCTAAAGATTAGCTACTGTTTATTGTGGCTAATGGGAAAAGGCTTAGGGATGAGCTGCTTTTGCTTTGGCTATGGATTTCATTTTAAAAGGATAATGGCAGTGCTCTTCAAATAGTCCAATCAGTGGGAAATACAACTAACGGAGACATTAACAATTAAACAATAACAATAGTTAAGTATGTGGAAAAGGATACTTAGTTAGTTGTCCTCATGCAATTAAACAGTTTTTGGTTTGGTTCCTTTTAAATACCAGTGCCTACAGAAACACACTGGACCAAATTCATCATGGGAATAATTCCATTATCATCAACGGGCCAGAAATTCAGCTGGTGTAAACTGTTGCAATTCCATTGAAGCACACACTGGTTTGCACCAGCTGAAGATGTAGCCCAGTTATGTTTGCATCAGGGATGAATTTGGCTTATTCTGTGCCTAATCCTGGCAAGTGCTGAGCGCCTTTTGAAGTCAATAGGAGCTGAGGGTGCTGAGCACCTCAGGATCAGTCCCTTTGTCAGCACAGGTCTTCACAGCGTAATCTCCAAGAAATATTCTAATACAATAACTGTAGAAGGCTTTAGCACCCGAAACATGAATTCAAAACATGCTGCCCAGGTTTAACTGTGTATCACAATTTTAGCATCTCCAGTTTGGAGTGGTAATTGGAATGGCAGAGACTTTCCTGTTCTCAATGTGCAGGCAATTGCCTCATGGCGAGAAAGAAGTGGATGGAGTGTTTATGCACAGGCACATATTGTTCCACTGCTATATGCCACTAGATATACTGGCTGCACTCGAAGGGCTCCGAAATCCGATTAACATCCCAGTGTGGCTGTCTCTAGCTAAAGCTTCATTTACTCCAGATCATTGGAATGTACATTCAGGCTACTAGCTAGCAAGAGTATTTACCAGCAGAGTCACAGGATATAAATCAAAATGTAGAGTTTCCGCTTTTTCTCACTGTAAAGGTTGAGGCACAAAAATAGATGTTGCTCTTAGATGTCTTGTAGCCATCTCCTGTGAATTCTATTCCGGCCTTCCCCTGCCCTCATCCGTGTCGTCTGAGGGCACTGCCCATTGGCCATCCTACAGGTCACCACCCTGCCCATTCTTGAGCACATAACGAACATGATCTTCATCTGGTGTAATTGGAATAGCTCCTCTGACTTCAGTGGAACTGCGCTGATTTACTCCCAGGGAAGATCTGACTCAGCATTCCTGGGGCAAGTGCATACATGGCAACAGAATATGAAGGGAAGTATGTAGTGTCATTTCAGTGTTCTTTTGATGCACTTAGCAGCTGGAAACACGGAGGCGCCAGCATCATGTGTTCACTCAGCACCACAGTTTCAGAATCACGGCTGTACAGAAATAATGCCCCCTGCTGCCTCAACAAGAATTAGCATGACGGGGGTCCAGTCCTGCCCCCACTGGGAGGTTTGCACTTTATTTCAATGGAAGAATAAATGAGCCATTAACATATTTACTATACAGTGAGCAACAGGTTACCAGGATTCATTTGAAAGGAAACACCCTAGCAGGGAGTTGTTTGTATGTGTGAATTAATTGGCCTTGAGTAGGGTTGCCAACTTTCTAATCACACAAATCTGAACACCCTAGTCCCACTTTCCCGAGGCCCCGACCCCTGCTCACTACATTCCCCCTCCCTCGGTGGCTCGCTCTCCCCCAACCTCGCTCACTTTCACGGGGATAGGACAGGGGTTTGGGAGGGGGTGAGGGCTCTAACTGGAAGTATGGGCTCCGGGGTGGGGCCAGAAATGAGGGTTCAGGGTGCAGGAGGGGACTCCAGGCTGGCACAGGGTTTGGGGGGCAGGAACGGATGAGGGCTCTGGCTGGGGGTGAGGGCTCTGGGGTGGGGCTGGGGATGAGGGGTTTGGGGTGCAGGACAGGACTCCAGGCTGGGGGATGGGGCTGAGGGCTTCGGAATGTGGGAGGAGGCTGCGGGTTGAGGCAGGGGGTTGGGGTATGGGAGGGGGTGAGGGCTCTGGGCTGGGAGTGCAGGCTTTGGGGTGGGGCCGGGGATGAGGAGTTTGAGGTGTAGGATGGGGCTCCGGGTTTGGGGGGGCTCAGGGCTGGGGTAGGGGGCTGGGGCTAGTGGTTAGGGCATAGGCTTACCTCAGGCAGCTTCTGGTCAGCAGCTTAGCAGGGCTAAGGCAGGCTCCCTGCCTGTCCTGGCTCCACTCTGCGCCCCGGAAGTCCAGCTCCTAGGCGGGGGGGAGGCAGGAGGCTCCGCGCGCTGCTCTCACCCATAGGCATCGTCCCCCACAGCTCCCATTGGCTGGGGTTCCCGGCCAATGGTAATGCAGAGCCAGTGCTCGAGGCGGGGGCAGCATGCAGAACCCCATGCCCTCTCCCCTCCCACCGCCATGCCTAGAAGCCAAACCCGCTGGCCGCTTCCGGGGCACAGCGAAGTGCCAGGACAGGTAGGGACTAGCCTGCCTTATCCCTGCAACACTGCCAACCAGACTTTTAACAGCCTGGTCGGCAGTGCTGACCGGAGCTGCCAGGGTTCCTTTTCGACTGGGCGTTCCGGTCAAAAATTGGACACCTGGCAACCCTAGCATTGGGTGACCAATCCTCCAGGCACATATGCACACAATTAGCTTTAAGGACGTGAGTAGTCCTAATAATTCCAATGGGACTATTTGCATGCTTAAAGGTAAGCATGTGTATAAGTGGTTGTAGGATTGGGGCCAGGCTCAGTAGTGTCTTTCCTTATGTATCTGGCTGCATGTGAGAGCATGAATAGCACATCTATAGGCCCCAAAATGTAACCGTATCCCAGATAATACATCTGTAGGCCCAAAGACTGAATGAAAGTAGATTACAGCAGAGTATATAGTAGATTTCCAGTAGGCAAACGGGGAATCTAGAGTTAAATAATGGCTGACTATGGCACATGTGTTGATCAACATACTGCTTCTATTTAAACAGGGCCAAATTGTATGGCTAAGATAAGTTATGCCAATTATAAGATTTCTGGCATCTTATTCCTTCTGTATTTTTGTGTAGACCTGCTGACCTTAACAGCAGAGGCAAATAATAAAATCAGGCCAGCTGTGAAGAAATGTGCCTCCCAAAGTGTGGACTTCATTGGTTTTGCTAAAAAAAACAGCAGCTGTAATGAGGTGCCATTTTTGTCCATGGCAGTTTGCACTGCTGCTGAGGCTGTTCTGAGCTCCGGAGTAGATTTTTCTCTTTTCCCTTAGACTTTGAAACATGTTTTTAAACATCCTTTTAATGTGTCGCTTTCAATATGTTTCAATTTCATTCATAGCTTTGTCACTGTAACAAGGGAGGGGTGGGGTCGGATCTGCTTCCACTAAGATTGATGTAGGGTGCGGGGGTTGCCATTGACTTCAGTGGGTTGGGCCTTCCTGCTTTCACTTCCCAGCTATTTCAACAGGATTCAAAAGTACCCAGCACTGAAGCTCAGCACCTTGTAGGATAAGACTTTTAACTCTCACCTCTTGCAATATCTAGTGTTTAAACAACTCAGGGCTGTGCCTTTAAATCTCTGTGGATGTTAATTTCCTGTTTACAAAATTCCACTTTTTTTTCCCAGTTTGGTTTTACACTTTTAAGTGAATTTTGCATTCATGAAGACTGCTGTAGCACCAGCTCGGAATTGGCATAGCTCCACTGACTTTAATAGAAATCTGCAGTTTTACACTAAGGATCTGAATGGAAAGACTCGCATTGACTTCAGTGGGAATTACATAAGAATGGCCATATTGGGTCAGAACAAAGGTCTATCTCACCCAGTAACCCATCTTCTGACAGTGGCCAGTGTCACCTGCTTCAGAGGGAATGAACAGAACAGGTACTCATCAAGTGATCCACCCCCCATTGCCCATTCCCAGCTTCTGGCAGTCAGAGGCTAGGGCAGGGATCGGCAACCTTTGGCACGCGGCCCACCAAGGTAAGCACCCTGGCGGGCCGGGCTGGTTTGTTTACCTGTCGCGTTCGCAGGTTTGGCCAATCGCGGCTCCCACTGGCCGCGGTTCATCCCCCCCCCCCTTGCCAAGGGGGGCTGCGGAAAGCGGCGCGGGCCGAGGGATGTGCTGGCCGCCGCTTCCCACCGTCCCCATTGGCATGGAGTGGCGAACCGTGGCCAGTGGGAGCCGCGATCAGCCGAACCTGCGGACGCGGCAGGTAAACAAACCAGCCCGGCCCGCCAGGGTGCTTACCTTGGTGGGCCGCGTGCCAAAGGTTGCCGATCCCTGGGCTAGGGGCACCCAGAGCACGGGTTTGCATTCCTCACCATCTTGGCTAATAGCCACTGATGGTTCTATCCTCAATGAACTTATCTAATTCTTTTTTGAACCAAGTTATACTTTTGGCCATCACAACAAATTCCACAGGTTGTGTGCATTGCGTGAAGAAATATTTCCTTTTGTTTGTTTTAAACCTACTTCCTATTAATTTCATTGGGTTAGCTCTGCTTCTTGTGTTATACCAGGGGTCAGCAACCTTTCAGAAGTGGTGTGCCGAGTCTTCATTTATTCACTCTAATTTAAGGTTTCGCGTGCCAGTAATACATTTTAATGTTTTTAGAAGGTCTCTTTCTATAAGTCTATAATATATAACTAAACTAGTATTGTATGTAAAGTAAATAAGATTTTTAAAATGTTTAAGAAGCTTCATTTAGAATTAAATTAAAATGCAGAGCCCCCTGGACCGGTGGCCAGCACCCGGGCAGTGTGAGTGCCACTGAAAATCAGCTCACGTGCCGCCTTCGGCACGTGTGCCATAGGTTGCCTACCCCTGTTATATGATAGGGTACCTAACACTTCCTTGTTCACTTTCTCCACACCATTTCTGATTTTATAGATCTCTATCATATCTCCCTTTGGGACTTTTTAGCTTGGAAAAGAGATGAGCAGTCTTTTTAATCTCTCCTCAGATGGAAGCTGATCCATACCCTTAATCATTTTTGTTGCCCTTCTCTTCACCTTTTTTAATTCCAATCTATTTTTTTGAGATGGGTTGACCAAAACTGCATGCAGTATTCAAAGTGTGAGAATACCATGGATTTATATAGTGACATTATGATATTTACTGTCTTATTATCTATCCCATTCCTAATGATTCGTAATCTTCTGTTTGTTTTTTTGACTGCCACTGCACATTGAGTGGATGTTTTCAAAGTACTAACCACAATGACTCCAAGATCACTTTCTTGAATGGTAACAGCTAATTTAGATCCCATCATGTTGTATGCATAGTTGGGATTATGTTTTCCAATGTGCATTACTTAGCATTTCTCGACATTGAGTTTCATTTGCCATTTTTTTTGTCTAGTCACCCAGTTTTGTGAGATTCCTTTGTAAATCCTCACAGTCTGTTTTGGACTTAACTATGCTGAGTAATTTTGTTTTGTCTGAAAATTTTGCCACCTCACTGTTTAACTCTTTTTCCAGATCATTTATGATTATGTTGAATAGCACTGATCCCAGGACAGATCCCTGACGGACCCCATTATTTACCTCTCTCCAATCTGAAAACTGACCATTTATTCGTGCCCTTTGTGTCCTGTGTTTTAACCAGTTACTGATCCATGAGAGGACCTTCCCTCTTATCCCATGACTGCTTACTTTGCTTAAGAGCCATTGGTGAGGGACCTTGTCAAAGGCTTTCTGAAAGTACAAGTACACTATCTACTGGATCACCCTTGTCCACATGTTTGTTGACACCCTCAAAGAATTCTAGTAGATTGGTGAGGCATGATTTCCTTTTACAAAAGCCATGTTGACTCTTCCCCAACAAATCATGTTCATCTATGTGTCTGACAATTCTGTTCTTTGCTATGGTTTCAACCAATTTACCTGGTACCGAAGTTAAGCTTACTGGCCTGTAATTGCCAGGATGACCTCTGAAGCCTTTTTTTTAAAAATTGGTATCACATTAGCTATCCTCCAGTCATCACTCCTTCCCAGCTCTGCACATAAGCCTGTTTAGATGTCTCTAGAGATCTGCAACCTTCATACCCAGATTTAAATAAGTAGGTAGACATTTGGCTTTAAGTGATTAGACTGACCACTGTGAGATAAGGTCCATTTAAGATGATCGAGCAAGTTAATGGAGACTGTTGCAAACAAGGAGGGCAGTTTAGAAATGAAACCTGATGTGATTATGAAACCAAGAGGATGGGGGTGAGGTGGCTGTTCTTTGTGGTGTGTATGAGAGGGGTGAAGCAGCTTTCATTACCATCTGATGTCAGATGATCTGGGACTTGGGGAGTCCACTGAGAAACCAATTTAGGTACCTGAGATTGAAAACTGAGCCTTATATTTCTTTTTTAGATTTTTAGTGCTAGGGATTTGATCACCCACATTAATGGAGTTTATACTTGAGCAGAGCTGTGACAAGTTGTACCAGCTGAGGCTCTGGCCTCATATCGACTATAAAAGTGTTACAAAACATATCCATTGAGAAATGCACTTTTTTTTATTTAGTAAATGAATTATGAGGAATATAATGGTCTTGATCCTGCTCCCATTTAAGTCAATGGCAAAACTCCTATTGACTGGAATGGAAGTAGGACCAAGCCCTAAAGATGTATGAACAGCAGTAAATGTAGTGACCACTTTCAAGTCCATTTTCATGTAGTGAGTTACACTAGATTAGAGACAATGAGCGTGATTCTGCACTTGCTTACCCCAGAATCAATCAGGAATAATGCTGTTGAAGTCAATGGAGTTCCAGCAGCATATAAGCAATCTGAGTGTGAGGAAAATCAGTTCCAATGGCTATACTGAACCACCTCCTGCATCTCATAGAAGGCTGCATTTCCACCTCTTTCTCCAAGGGGTTCTTTGTTTGTTTTTTCTCCTCTACATGTCTTTTTATTTTCATTTGCTTTGAAGTCTTAAATCCTACAGGTGACCAAACTTTCATCCATAATCTGCAGCATTCAAATTAAAAGGAATGGTCTATAGATTCTAGGATTTTCTGCACACCCTGGCTAAATCCTTCCAGTGTCCCTCAGGAACAAGTAAAGCCAGAAGCAGAGTGTGAAGTTAAATTGATCCAATCAATGTGCCACATGCAATCATGTTGTATTCATCGCTAGTCAACAAACAAGCTACAGCCCCAGATGTTTCTCCCTCCTTAATAAACTGCCACTTTACCAAGTGAAGGGTTATCTAGAAATGTTTAGCAATCTTGTGCTTTGTGCCCGTCATTAATCATCCTATGTATAGCCTTTAAATTTTGCAAATAATAGGATTCCATCTATTGTGCTTCAACAGAATACTTCTAAAATCCAGTTGCCTGGGCTTGTGTTACATTAAGAACAAATATGATCCTTTTTCACAGCAAACCTGTATATAGCTTTAAAGAAAAGAGATGCTGGAGGAAAATGCACTTATTTCCATTCTAACATTAAACAAAAAGGTTAAGCTCCTACTGACAGGAAAGATGTATTTGCAAGTGATTAGTTATATTTCTATCATAGTGCTTGTCTGTGTTCTTCTTTTGATGTTTAAACAAAGCTCTTGAACACACTGGGTTGTATGCTCTGATGTTGATTTATAGGTAGAACTGAATTCTAAACACTGAGCTGGTATGCAGGCATTAATAAAAGGCAGAGACTTACTTCATGCTGGTTAGTATGTGACTAAGCTATACTGTTTTAGGCCTCAATCTGTCAAGAGCAGGTGTACAATAGGGGAGTCCTTGAGGCAGAAAGATCTGAGCTATCCACAGAATTTCATTCAGCCGCACTCAGGCCAAATGTTGAAATACAAATTTACAAAATTGTTTTAACACAAGATTATTTTGTGGTTATGACGACACAGGCTTACAATGATGTAGGTTAATCAAGGCCAGGGAGGATTGTTAGGAACTCCAGCTGGACCTAACAAAACTACTGTAGGTAACCGGGCTACACAATGGAAGATGAAATTCAACATAAACAAGTGGAAGGTGATGTGCATCGGGAAAAACAGTCTAAAAACTATACATATGTGGTGATGGGATCCAAACTAATTACTTTCTATCACTAGAGAGCTCTGAGAGTCAGCATGGACGGCTCAGTGAAGATGTCTGCTCAATGAGCAGCAGTGGTCAAAGTGTGATTAAGAATTTAGAAAATATTATGAAGGGAGATTTGAAAACCTTTACCCATAATTCTCTAAATCCCCAAGGAGCCCAAAACCCATTGACCTTCAGTGAGACTTAGGCACCAAAGTCAATTAGTTGCTTTAGGCAAAAAGAATTACCCAGCATGAAATAAATATTATAATTTCATTATATAAATGAAGGTGTCCTCTCCTTGAGTAGGATTCAGTTTTGGATACTATCTAAGAAAAAAGACATAGCGGTAAAAGGGAGACCATGAAAATAGAAATCTATGGGATTATATGGGTGTCATCTCAAAATTTGGTTTAGGACAATTTCTAATGGAAGGGGAAAAGCAGGAGTATTAATCTACAGGTCAATAAATTAATATGAATGAATGGAGATATCCTATCTCCTAGAACTGGAAGGGACCTTGCAAGGTCATAGAGTCCAGCCCTCTGCCTTGACTAGCAGGACCAAGTACTGATTTTGCCCCAGATCCCTAAGTGGCCCCCTTAAGGATTGACCTCACAACCCTGGGTTTAGCAGGCCAATGCTCAAACTACTGAGCTATCCCACCCCTGTAGAATTTAACAGAAATTTATCAACTCTCTATAGATTTCACAAGTCATCCTATAGGATAACAGAACTCCCCCTTATTATAGAATTTTATGTATGGCTCAAAACAAACACACACACACCCCTACCTTACAGAAAGTATTTAATTCTCTAGGTTTTTAGAGTGATTTCTTTAGAACCCTATGACTTTTCTATAGAAACACATTCTATTAATTTCTGCATTATTTCTCTTGATTTAGACCAATATATAGGACTTTTCTTAAGGGCTAATCTCAGGGAAAGTTTCATTAAAGGCAATCAGGAAAATAAATCAGGAGAAAGAAAGGACCAGAGTCCATACAATTCCTTCTTGTGTAGAAACAAGTGGCAAGGGAACAACCTAAGGCCATGGATTTTGCAATTGATTGTGTATGGGCAATCCATTGGATTCCACATGGCTGTAATGATCCTTCTTGTGTGGAGTCAGTTGCTGGATTAGTGGCCTCTGATCTTTAAGTGACTGATCCAAAGCCCATTGAAATCAATGGAAAGTCTCTAATGAGCTTTGGATCAGGTCCTAGGAGTTGAGGGGTCATTGCTGTGAACAATAGCCTATGGGCAATTCAAGATTGTTGTGGAGAAGGCATGGCACTACCCCTGCTGGTCTGCCAAAAGGGCTTTGAATCAGTCACTGTGCTGAAATTAATGGTATTAACATGGTGTAAAAACCTGAGGAAGTAAAAGGAGAATCTGGGCAGAATCTCAGAGCATTCCTACTTAATTTTTTATTTGATCTCAGTCCTCTATATTTTAAACTACCAAGTGTTCATGAATCAGATGTTTAAAACACCACATTTTACCTCTCCAATTACTTTCTTATGTAATTACCCTGAACAACAAGATGCAAAATCCTAATCCTAGTATGAACCCGAAGATTGTTTTATTCCCCCCCCCCCCCTTATTTTTTGGCTGCAATATCCTCTCACTTTTTATTAAGCTAGTTAGGCAGGAACTTTAGATTTCTAAAAGGGAGTAAAGAAATAGAGCTGTGCTGGGGGAGAAAAATAATAATGAGAAAGCAGGATGCATTACCGAGCTTCAAGAGTTATTTTATGTAGAGTTTTCCCCTCCAGCAACCCAATGGAACCCAAACAAGCCTGTTTCTCTGAAAACTTGCTCTCCATGCAATTCCACAACTGAAATACATTGTAATAATATCATAAAACAGACAAGGATGAAGAGCTTATTCTGATGGACTGCTCAACAGCCTAAAAAAGGTGGATATTAATATATCTGGGAAGCTCACCATTGAAATATTTTAATGCAAACTTGCAGTTTGCAGGGAATTGAAATACATCACCTAAATAATTTATATATGTATCTGTGTATATAAAAAGGGGGAAAAAGAAATTTCATAATAGCAATCAGTCCAGGGATGTTATCATGAGATAATCACATCCTGTGGGGGTTCTAACACTCAGCTGTGCCTTCTTTCCCACCTCTTCTCCAATCCTTGTCTTGCCCCAGAGGTATCATTTCCTCATGATAATTCTTCTCATAGTGGCTAGTAATAGTAATTAAAATAAAATACTTTATTCACAACTTCCCTGGGTACTCAGGATACAATATCACTTTTTACCCGTCTCCCTTCCCCAGTATTTGATTAACTGCCTTGGGGGCTGGAGGAGGGGGGATATCAACGATTGGGGGCTCTGGTTTCTGTCAGAAAATGCACAAGGCTGTTGTGGCTGTATTGATTGGGCTGACAGAGCAGCATTGCAAACAAGCGTAGCTCTCCTGAGAGTTATGCACTGAAGATCCATACCTTCATTGACATTTTATAGGATGTCTAGACTTGCTAATCCACTGTGAAAAATGCAAGCTTTGTAGTGCTGGGGGGAGAGCAGGCGGAGTGCCTCTTTTTCACAGGACTAGTGCTCTCATGTACCAAATTATCAGCAGTTTAATCAGGAGAAAATGTCACTCCAAATTAGGACTCAGTTCCTACATTTAGGACACCCTCTGTACATCCCAGAATGCAAAGCTGCAAGTAGCTCAAGCCAGAGTAACGTTCTGAAAGGTGAGATGCGAGACTGGCTGGATTTTGTGTGTGTGTGTATGGGGGGGGGGGGGGGGTGTTGTAACTGAAGTGAAAAGAAACTGTGCCAAAGACAGACACCTTCCTGTTGCAGTTATTCTGCTTGTAGAGTAGCTCCCCTGCAACTGGAGACTGTTACAGAGGGAAAAAATGACGAGTCCTTGTGGCACCTTAGAGACTAACAAATTTATTTGGGCATAAGCTTTCATGGGCTAGAACCCCACTTCATCAGATTCATGGAGTGGAAAATACAGGGGCAGGTATAAATACATGAACAGATGGGGGTGCTTTACCAAGTGTTAGATCAGTCTAATGAGATAAATCAATTAACAGCAGGATACCAAGAGAGGAAAAATAACTTTTGAAGTGGTAAGATAGTGGCCCATTACAGACAGTTGACAAGAAGGTATGAGTAACAGTAGGGAGAAATTAGTATTGGGGAAATTAAGTTTAGGTTTTGTAATGATCCAACCACTCCCAGTCTTTATTAAGGCCTAATCTGATGGTATCTAGTTTGCAAATTAATTCCAGTTCTGCAGCTTCACGTTGGAGTCTTTTTTTGAAGTTTTTTTGTTGAAGAATTGCCACTTTTAGGTCTGTTATTGAGTGACCAGGGAGGTTGAAGTGTTCTCCGACTGGTTTTTGAATGTTATGATTCCTGATATCAGATTTGTGTCCATTTATTCTTTTGCATAGAGACTGTCCGGTTTGGCCAATGTACATGGCAGAGGGGCATTGCTGGCACATGATGGCCTATCACATTGGTAGATGTGCAGGTGAACGAGCCCCTGATGGGAAGTTAGTAAATAGGCCATGTTCCTCAGTGCCCAGCCTTCCTCCATCTGGTAACTCTATAGAGACACTCACATATACAGATAGATAAAAACCGAGGGTGAGATTCCAGGCTGCCCCTTTAAGAGACACAACACAGAACTCACATCCCAAGGGATGTGGAGCTTTATAGCAGCTTTAAGCTCCCTTTGCACCCTCCCAATCTTGCACTGCTCTGGAGGCTGGAAAGACCAATGTAATTTAGGTAGCTGTGGGGATTTCGTCTCAGTTATGGCAGCCTCCCTGGGCTGGAACTGGGGCTTTTAGTGCCCCTGTATGCAACTCTGGTCTTTTCATGTGACATAAAAGAGCCAGAGAAGGGGTGAAGAACTCACCCACAATCTAGATGTAAGCCTTTCAAAACTAGGGGTCTGAAGTTAGGCTCCTATATCTATATTTAGGCTATATCTATATTTAGGCACCTAAAAGAATAGCTTCATTTTCAGATATGCTGAACGCCCAGCTTTTCCCACTCAAGTCAACAGGGGTCAGGAACTGTTCCAGGATGGAATTTTCCATCACGCTCAGTGCTCGACTAAGTACAGCTATGTCTACATGGCTCTGCAGTTCAGAGATGGGGTGCTTCCCTACTGTCTATTCCAGTGTGGTAGCACTTATTTATACCTGTAATTACCACTAATTTCATATACCTAGAAACAAAACTAAATGTCCAAGTATACTTGCAGTGGGAAATTAATGTACTTTGATTCTAAAAATTAGGGCGGTCAAGTGATTAAAAAAAATAATTGCAATTAATTGCACTGTTAAACAACAGAATACCATTTATTTAAATAGTTTGGAAGTTTTCTACATTTTCAAATATATTGATTTCAATTACAACAGAATACAAAGTGTAATAAAAATAAAGATAAAGTGAGCACTGTACAAGTATTTGCACTGTAAAAAAACAAAATAAATAGTATTTTTCAATTCACCTCATACAAGTACTGTCGTGCAATCTCTTTATCATGAAAGTTGAACTTACAAATGTAGAATTATGTACAAAAAATGCATTCAAAAATAAAACAATGTAAAATTTTAGCGCCTGTAAGTCCACTAGGTTCTACTTCTTGTTCAGCCAATCGCTAAGACAAACAATTTTGATTACATTTGCTGGAGATAATGCTGCCCACTTCTTGTTTACAATGTCACCTGAAAGTGAGAACAGGCATTCTCATGGCACTGTTGTAGCTGGTGTCGCAAGATATGTATGTGCCAGATGCGCTAAAGTTTCATGCGTCCATGCTGATGACAGGTTCTGCTCGATAACAATCCAAAGCAGTGTGGACCGACGCATATTCATTTTCATTATCTGAGTCAGATGCCATCAGCAGAAGGTTGATTTTCTTTTTTGGTGGTTCGGGTTCTGTAGTTTCCACATTGGAGTGTTGCTCTTTTAAAACTTTTGAATGCATGCTCCACACCTCGTCCCTCTCAGATTTTGGAAGGCACTTCAGATTCTTAAACCTTGGGTCGAGTGCTGTAGCTATCTTTAGAAACCTCATTATGGTACCTTCTTTGCATTTTGTCAAATCTGCAATGAAAGTGTTCTTAAAATGAATGACATCTGCTGGGTCATCATCTGAGACTGCTATAACATGAAATTTATGACAAAATGCATGTTAAACAGAGCAGGGGACATAAAATTCTCCCCCAAGGAATTCAGTCACAAATTTAATCAATGCATTATTTTTTTCACGAGCGTCATCAGCATGGAAGCATGTCCTCTGGAATGGTGGCCGAAGAATGAAGTGGCATACGAATGTTTAGCATATCTGGCACATAAATATCTTTCAGTGTCAGCTACAAAAGTGCCATGCAAATGCCTGTTCTCACTTTCAGGTGACACTGTAAATAAGAAGAGAGCAGCATTATCTCCTGTAAATATAAACAAACTTGTTTGTCTTAGCAATTGGCTGAACAAGACGTAGGACTGAGTGGACTTGTAGGCTCTGAAGTTTTACATTGTTTTGGTTTTCTTAGAGCAGTTATGTAACAAAAAAATCTACACCAAAATATGTAATAAATTTCAATTGGTATTCTATTGTTTAGTAAAGCAATTAAAACTGCGATTAATCACGATTAATTTTTTGAGTTAATTGCGCACGTAAACAGTGATTAATCGAGAGCCCTACTAAAAATATTTGTATTATGAAACTAAAAGGGTAACACATAATCCAGTTAACCTTCCAATGATCTGCATTAGTGGGTTAAAAGTAAAGGATACCAGAGAGGAGTTTCTCTGTTCTTCCTAGTTCAGGTAAGCAGCCCTGCTCCAAAGCCACCACTGCTCCTTGGCCGGTGTAGTGTGAGGTCTCACTCCTGTTTCAATCTGCTTTAACCTCCAGATGGAATTACACTTGTATCATCCAGGTAACCAAAATATATCTAACATTGTGGCAGAACAAGGGTGCTTACTATGACTGAAAAGAAAAAGCTGGGTGAATAATTTTTCAATTTGTGACTGAAACTAAAAAAAAAGTTGACATGAAAAAAAATGTTCTTTGTTTTTTCTCAACAAGTGAGAAAAATAATCTAATAATCTAAAAATCTAATTTTTCTTTGTTTTTTCTTTTGGTTTTCCTTTTGGTTTTTCTTTCTTTCTTTGGTTTTTCTCAACAAGACAGAAAAAATAATCTTGGGTCGAACATTTCCTTCTTTGGAGGGGTGGGGATTTTTACTCTCTTTTAAAAAAAATAAATCTAGTTAAATTTTAGAACAAAACATCATTTCAAAATGACAACATTAAGTCAAAACATTTTGTTTTGAAAATGTCGAAATTAAACATTTCCACTTAAAAAATTCCGAATAGTTTCAATCAACCTTAAACCACATTTTTCAGTGAATAAGCTATTCAGCTGAAACATTTTGCCCAACTCAACTAAAGAGTACCAGGGGATGGTTGAATCATGCACTCCTTTCTTAGGCAAAGATCCAAATATCTACAATACACGCTTTCCCTGTGAAAGGAGTGCCAGGCTGGACCAACTAGAATAAAACCTAATCCACACTTTGGTCATTCACAGTGACTTTGGATCTGCATAACTCCAATACACTTTGTCTGACACATATAATATGTTACCATCAGCCTGTTCTCCACAGAGAATTTATCAGCCTCAAAAATGCCTTCTATCAGAACTCCATACTTCATACAACTGTTTGCAAAATTCAATAATTCACCAAGGACCTGCCACAACTACAGAAGAAAACTGAAGAGCTCTGTGTAAGACTGAAAGTTTGTCTCTTTCACCAATAGAAGTTGGCCCAATAAAAGACATTACCTCACCCACCTTGTCTCTCTAATACCCTGGGACCAATATGGCTCCAACAACACTGCAAACTGCCCAAAGTGAACACATTTACCAGTCTTTCTACCATAGTCACAGCTCAGCAACCCATTAAAAGGGTAACCCTGCTTGACAAACTCCTCAAAATGGCAAAGATCTGAAATGAATAGGCTCCTAGAGGTGGCCCCACCAGGTTAAGGCTGAGGTAGCTACTGCTGTAATTGTTCTGTGGAAAATTACAGGACTAGGAATTTAACCCAATGCACAATGAATACAGTGTAAATCTTGCATTGATTTCAATGGGTGTTGGACTGAGTCCTACATCTGGGTGTTATCCTGATTGAGAAAGACATTGATTACCCTGAGAGATTGATAGACACTCAGGCTCTCACTCAACACTCATTCAGGCTCTCACTCAACACTCTATCGGACAGGCTCTCCAGTCAGACTATCTCCCATGATGCACTACCTCCCTTCATCAAAAGGGGAGGCCATAATGCATTATGGGAAATGTAGTCTGATTAGGGAGCTTTGCCTATAGAGGAGCTGCACATTGAGTGGATGTTTTCAGAGAACTATCCACAATGACTTCAAGATCTCTTTCTTGGAATATCATTGTAGTTGTTTCTCAACTCAACCTGCCTCCAGAAGTTAGGGAAAGTGAGCTACATTTTAAAGAAGACACTTTTTGGAAGCAGGGGAAGGTGCATTGGGGAAGTTGAGCTCTGAACAGCTTGTGACTGCTTTCCTTTTTCATAACCTGGCACTGACAGTGATGTCATTTACCTTTCAGTAGGTATATAAATACGAAAGAACAGAGCAAAGATATTTGTTCTTTGATAATAGTTTCTAGGGATAATGACAGAAGGCAAGTGGGCATCGTCTGCCACTAATTTCATCTCCACTACACAGAACTCAACTTCAAAATCATTCATCTTTAAATTAGTAAGTGAGAGAGAAAAGAAGAGGAGACCAATATTTTTTTCCCTCTTTGTCTGAACATCTGTAGTGTCTGGGCAGATTTGGGAACCTGGTTTCATTTCACTACATCAAAACATTCCGCCTCAACTAACTTTATCGGGGCAAAGTTACTCTCAAAACAAGCTATCATCTTATTAAAAATATTGATGATGCTAACAACGGAGCAGTGAATGCAGGGCTTAAATTGTGCCAGAGCTTGCCCGAGCTGAGCCCTGGCACTTCTAGGCTTGACAGCTCATAGCCCCGACACCTCTGGGCTTGCTGCGTCAGTTATGAAAGTAAAAAAATTGCTTGAGCCCCAGCATTTAATTGCTTGAGCCTGGACACCTCTTTCATTACAAATTAAGCACTTGGTGAATGCACTTAGATATGGCAGAGGCTGCAAACGCAAGATCTAGATCATAGAATCATAGAATATCAGGGTTGGAAGGGACCTCAGGAGGTCATCTAGTCCAACCCCCTGCTCAAAGCAGGACCAATTTCCAAATAAATCATCCCAGCCAGGGCTTTGTCAAGCCGGGCCTTAAAAACCTCCAAGGAAGGCGATTCCACCACCTCCCTAGGTAACGCATTCCAGTGCTTCACCACCCTCCTAGTGAAATAGTGTTTCCTAATATCCAACCTAGACCTCCCCCACTACAACTTGAGACCATTGCTCCTTGTTCTGTCATCTGCCACCACTGAGAACAGCCGAGCTCCATCCTCTTTGGAACCCCCCTTCAGGTAGTTGAAAGCAGCTATCAAATCCCCCCTCATTCTTCTCTTCTGCAGACTAAACAATCCCCATTCCCTCAGCCTCTCCTCATAAGTCATGTGCTCCAGACCCCTAATCATGGTGAAACCCTGACATATAGGGGTATTCGGATCTAGGATTTTTGTTATTATATTTATTATCATTAATGTTATGGTAGTACTTATGAAGCTCATTCAAGGATTCAGGCCCCACTGTGCTTGTCATGCTTCAAGTGACATAGCTATAGAATGTATGTGAATCTGTGATTCAGCCCACAAAATAAGGATCATTTTCAATATTAGAATCCAGATTTGGATTCTGTACATCAACAAAATCTAGGAGGTATAAGTCAAAGGCTTAAGGCTTAGATTTTGTTAAAAATACACTGGCGTGAAATAGTGTCACATTTAGTTGCCTTTGACTGAATTCATAGATGACTCAAGTGGCCAGCTCATGGATTCTCCTGCAGAGCTGTGCAAAGAAAAGGGGAAAAGTGAGATAAGAGAGCGTCTTTTGCCAACTCTGGCTAGTACATCTGCACAGGAGCTGGCATACTGCTGGGGCTACTGCCACCGGAGTTCGAAAGGTTCTCGACTCAAGTGGATGTGATGCTGGTGCCCCCAAAAGGGAGTAGTAGGAAGGGATGGTCCTCGCTCTTCAAACGGAATGGGTCATAGCTGCCTCAGGTGAATCACCAGAGTTTTAACTTTCACTCCACCCATCAAAACACTGCTAATGTGCTTACAGGCACAGGCTAGCCCCACATTTATCTATATAGATGTTACTCAATCACAAAATGAGCTCTGCAGGGGTGCACAGCTCCATAAAAACCAAGGTAGTACGTGTTAAGTGAAGTAGTGAAATCAAATAAACATAATGCTTAAAAATAAGTTATTTCAAATTCCAGCCTGAGTTAGAAGGATAAAATCCAGAAGCCTCTCTACTACTACCAGCACTGTATCCATGAGATAGCATTCATTAAAACAAACGCTTTCCTTTCTTAGAATCACCCAAATTAGAGATGAAAAAGACTTACTAGTTCAGCTAGTCGATCTCCGGTCAATACAGGATTGATCCTTGAAGGATAGTCTCCAATACTCTGTCTACTTTAATTTGAAATTATTCAAGTATCAGGGATCCCACCACTCCCCTTGAAAGTACATTCCAGTCAAACAGACCTTGGAGTTTGGAAAAGATTCTCCCTTTCATCTTCAGCCCAAATATTCTTTGCTCAATGTTGTAATTTTATTTTTGTGAAGACTTCAAGAACAAGATCCAGAATAGAGAGCTTTGAACCCCCTTTAAAGTGGATTTTGCAGCAACACATCTTGGAGACATCTGCAGCAGACAGAATCTATCCATATATATATGGATAGATTCTACCTCAATATAACGCTGTCCTCGGGAGCCAAAAAATCTTACCGCGTTATAGGTGAAACCGCGTTATATCGAACTTGATTTGATCCACCAGAGTGCGCAGCCCCGCCCCCCCCGGAGCACTGCTTTACCGCGTTATATCCGAATGTGTGTTATATTGGGTCGCGTTATATCGAGGTAGATATATATAACAAAAAGCAGGACAGTAGTCCCGTTGCTTGGATATGCATTCAATGATCAATCAAAAAGTGCTAAAGTTAAAGTTACACATGACACGTTTACACAAACACACAAAATAAGAGAGTCTCCCACAAAGAGCTTGCATTCTAAATGGAAAAGATGCACAAAGGAAATAGCATTATCCCTGTTTTACCAAAGGGGAAATGAATCATTAAGGGACCTGGCCAAGGTAACCGAGGATTGGTGGTGACAAAGCCAGGAAATAAATCCAGATGTTCTGAGTCACTGCTTAGTGCTTTAACCATAAGAACACCCTTCCTCTCTACAGCCTGTGATGACATGAGATCATACGATTTCTTAATTAATACAATAAAATATCACACATTTTTCCCTGAACCCTTATATACACATGCCTAATGTCTTGTAGTACTGCGTACAACTCTGTGCATGCCAGAGAACGGAAGTTCATGAAAGTCATTTGTGTGAAAATTGCACAGTGAATGGTACTTACAGAACATAGCACATATTAAGTATGCAACACAAAGTTTGTGTCATATGTAGGTCAGTTACACTTGTAGCTAAACTATCTTCCATGAACTGCAGCTAAGAAAGCCTATGCTTCTGGGTGAAGAGAAAAGATATAGTACATGGCTGCTGGCTAAATTATTAAAATATAAACCTTAGAGAGAAAAGAACTTATATAAAAAGTCTAAGTTGATAAAGATACACTGGATCACTATGACAATGAAAATAGTGTAAGAATACAAGAATGAGAAATACATTACAAGATGTAACATATGCTTCATTTTCCTTGGGTGCTTAAAACTATGTAGCAAGTGGAGACCATTCTCCTATGACAATGTTCCATTCCACTGACATTATATACCAGAATGGAATTGCCCCAACCAGTCAGAACCTGTGTTCCCTCTAAGGTGTGCACCTGCGTGGCCTCATAAGAGAGCTTCCAGGGCCGCATACCTAATTAATAGAGCTGCGCAGGAACGCAGCCACAGGTGTGTCTGAACCCTGGAGAGGACGCGTAAGAAGGTGAGGTGGAGGAAAAACGGGGTGGGTGGCAGCAGTGGGGTGAGGTGGGGTTTGGGGATCCTGGGGCGTGCAGGACTGCGGTGGCTGGGGAGAGTCGCCTCTCCCCCAGCCCCGGCGCTACAGTAGGGAGAGGAAGAGGAATTCTCCAGCTTTGGGGCTGCGGTGGAGAGAGATGCCTGTCTCTCCCAGCTCCGGGGCTGAGGCAGAGAGAGGGCTTGGGGGAGTCCTTCCTCCTCGCCGCAGCCCCGGGACTGGGGGGTGCCCCTTCAAATTTCCAACCTATCCCTCCCATACCCCTTGCTGCAGGGTTTGTGAGTCCCCATACAGGTCAGTGTAGGTGACAGAATCATCTCTCAGTGTGACCACAGCTCCCATTAGTGTCATTTTGCCACCTCAGCGGTCTTCAGTGTGACACCTTTTCTCTCTTGGGCTGCCTCAGCTTCGTTATGGTTATAACTTTTAAAAAATATATATTATATCTCTGTTTTTTATTTCTACTGGTGGCGCACATTCACACATTACCTCAATATTGGTGCTGCACAGAACAAAATTCATTCCACACACGGATGGAGAAAATTAGAGGGAACATTGAGCAAAACACAAGACTGTTTTACAGTTACTGTATGGTTATTGCTTAGAAGAGTATGCATACCCCTGTATGCTGGTTGGCTATACCCCTGAAACCCCCCCCTCCCAATACTGTAATAAACATATTTATAATATACAGCAATAGTATGTATGGATATAAGTAAATTCATCCCTTCTCTGATGCTACTGATGGCATGATGAATTATGCCGGAGTAATTCATCATTCATACTCTCCAAAAAAGGCATCCTGATCTCAAAGAGTTTAGAATCTAAGAGAGAAGGTATTGATACAAGCAGACAAGTAGAGCTCAATATAACAGTGAGACCAAACTGGCCAGCAAAATGGAGCAGTGGTCATAACCCACCCGTTGTCTCACCACTGCAGAGTTTTTTCTAGGCATCACAGCAGGGAAGAGTTTTAAGGAGATAGATTCATGTTGGGGCTACACAATCCAAAATATTTACCATGAAGTGAGAGGAATCTGTGTTTGCAGTGTTAAAAATAAACCCTGGGGGATTATTAGTAACAAACCCCAAGGTCTCTTCTGAGACTAAACAACATTTCAGGTAGGTTTATATATTTCTCTCTCGCCTTCCTCTGCACAATGACTAATGTCCTTTTGCGTGAATGAGGATTTCATTGCTGAATGCAAGTGGAGAGGTATAGTGGGAATTTCCTCTCTCACCAAGTCAGCTTTGCTTTCTGAAGCAGGAAGAGGCTACATGGAAAGGGATATCTTTGCTTAGGCCCTGATCCTGAAAAAATGTATACACATTATGCATGCGTGTTTTCCTATTGACTTCAGTGTGACTACTCTGGGTGGGAAGTTTAAAAATATTGCAAGTGCATGGCTTCAATGGGAACAGATGAGAGCTTTTGACAAATCTCATCTACGGTGTGTAAAGTTAAGCACATGAATAAGGCTTTCCAGAATTGGGGCCTTAATATTCAGTGTTATTGTCTACCCCATTGTCTACATCCTACCATTTTGTTAGGGGGGCTGATCACTGTTACACTTTAACCAGAGGTTTCATTGAGCTGTCTGTGCTTACCCACAGTTCTTTTTCAGGAGTGGTTGTAGGGTTTCTTTTCTTCTTCAATGCTTGTTGCTAGTTCCTTTTATTTATCTGATGTTTGTTTTTTATATGTAGATTTTGGTTGCTTAATTTATCAGTTAAAATAAGGGTCCTGATTCTGTGAAGTGCTGAGGACCTTGCCTTCTACCCAAATTCACATTCTTATTGACACTCCTGAAAAGTAGTTTTTTTTACCTTGTTTCTCTAGGAGTTCTGCTGCTTCTGCAAACTCTGAGGGTCAGTACTAGTCCAGAATGCGCTTTCCCCACAATGTGTAGGCTTCTGAATGAAGCCTTCTGATGGCATATGTTTTGGAGAGGCAATCAGTGTGGTGTGCTTCCTGTCAAGTCATTCCTACAATATATCTAAGCAATTGCAAAAAACACTGCAAGTTTGCTTCATTGATTAAACCTAAAAAAGAAAATGGTAAAAACATTGGTTTGTCTTTTCTCACCAAAAAATATTCATAAAAAAATTCCACCACCACCACAAAAACAGAGAAATTGTTTTCATCCTTTTTCTTTTTTAATCTGATTAAGGGGAAAAAAGGGTCTGGGTATACACACACATATAAATCACGCAAAGTTATGTACACACATACACAACTTTGGATGATTCAAACATGCACACTCTCTCTCTCTATATATATATATATGTGTACACACACACACACGCAAACATTTTTTTCTTCCTTCATTTTTTAAAACAGTGTTACACACACATCTTTGGGTTCAGAGTGGTAGCAGTGTTAGTCTGTATCAGCAAAAAGAATGAGGAGTACTTGTGGCACCTTAGAGACTAACAAATTTATTTGAGCATAAGCTTTCGTGGGCTAAAACCCACTTCATGAGATGCAAGCAACAAATCTTTCCATATGCACTGTTTGGGCAGATATTAAAAAAAAAAAAAAAAAAAGTCTGGAAGACTTGAATCAAAGTTATGAAGATTTTTGCCTGTGTTCTCTGGTCATTCCTTAATAGAGACCATTCCACAATATTAGAGAAATGTGGGAAAACAACACTACTTATAATTTTGGGCATTTCAAACATCCTTAATGTCCAAGTAGATCTATTTTTAGGACACTCTAATTGGAAATGGTGTGAGATTATTAACTAGGTTTAGCTGTGGCCTTGTGAAATCTCATGTGCTAAGCCAACTTGAGCCAGGTCTGCAGCTTTCCCTGAAAACATACAAGAGCCCAAGGTGGGGCTGGCTGTTTGCCCTCTCGGTCAGTACTGGAACAAAGCCCAAGATTAACAGTGATCCTAACACCACTCTCTTTCAACTGGAACATAAAGCCAAGATCTTGACTGCTTCTGATAATGAAAAGGACCCACAGACTTTTCCAAAAAGAGTAGGGATGATAACCCTGGGGTCCTAGCCAAAATCAAAATCTTCCTACTAAATGATGTCCATTCTCCCTGTAGTTTTCATTCCTTGCTGTTAATGCACAGGTGTCTTTAAGAAGCAAACAAACCAAACAAAAAAACTCCACACCCTGCTAGAGAACTGAACATCTATAAAGAAGAGCTCTAAACCAACGAGCTAGCCTAGCTAAAGAGGCATTTTCAACTGAGAAGGTTATTCTTCATTTCCCCCATGAGAACCAGGGCACAATGGTGCTAAGCAGAATGGCAGTTGTGCTCCATTCCAGAGGTGGCTGCATCTCAGAGGTGGATGAGTGATCCCATTTGTTCAAATTCTGCCAATGAACATGCATGCAGGACAGAATTTGACTTTATCTATGCAGGCTGTAAAGTGCTTTGGGACTCATCTGAGTAAAAAGCACAGTATAAAATATAACATGAGAAAGGCAAGACAAGAAGATAGAGGGGAGAGGAAGAAGGAAGGCAGGGGAAAGGACAGAAAAAAGAAGAAATGTGGTAAGGGAAATTTGGAAGGTTCTGGAATTAATTTCAAAACCTTTTGGAAAATGTGCAGAACAAGTACAATTTGAGATTGTACAATCTGGAGAGGGAGCAAAACTCAGATCTGGTATAAACTCCATTGAAGTCAATAGACTTGCATTCACTTACACCTGGCTTGAACGTGATCTCATAACAGCATAGGAAAGCCAGAGTAATTTAAAAGTGTGAACAGGCTTTTTTTTCAGAGCTGTTATAAATGGTTATAATTATTGATCATTTGTTAACTGTGACAGTATGTTCAATGCTATACAAAAGATAGCAGAAGATGCAGTCCTCAGGTATAGTCTACGACTTCTCCCACCCCACACAGGAGAGATCTTTATGAATTAGATTTATCAAACATACTATGTTGAGATGGGTGTCCTGTAGTACGGGAGGTTGAGACAAACATATTTCTGTCATGACAACCAGCAAGAGTCTTTCAGTCTAATTGCAAATGGAAATAACATGGAAACTGTGGTTTTTATAGATTCACAGATTCCAAGGCCAGAAGGGACCACTGTGGTCTTCTAATCTGATCTGTACACCGCAGGCCAAGGAACATCCCCAAAATGATTCCTGATTGTACTAGAACACATCTTCTAGACAAACATTTTATCTTGATTTTAAAATGTCCATTGATGAAGAATCCACCATAAACCATGGTAAATTGTTCCAATGGCTGATTACCCTCACTGTTAAAAGCTTGAATCTTATTTCCAGTCTGAATTTTGCCTAGCTTTTAGGAAGTTAATGGGGAAAAAACATCTACTTTCACTTAATAATAGTAATACATAGCATGAATGTGTTCGAAAAGCTATATAAACACTGACTAATTAATAGAAGCTCACCATACCCCTGCAAAGTGCACAAGTATTATTTTTCCTATTTTACAAATGGGGAAACTGAGTCAGAGAGAAATAACTACTTGCCCAGTGCCATGCAGATAGCCCTTGGCATCGCTGTAGCACAGAATGATTTATTAGACAAAACATTTGAAAGATGTGTTAAGTTCCCTTAATGTAGGAAATCCTCATTTCTTTCCATTAAGTGCCTAGTCAACTGTTCAAAATGCTATGGAAAAGTTCAGTTTCCTTAAGGTATATTAATGTGTGCATTTTCTTAAATTAAAGAAGCTTATCTCATCTTTTAAATGTACAATGTGCCCCAGCTTATTAGACTATAATAGTCTATTACACTTTATAAGAGCCCAATAAGCTATGAATTTGGGGGGAGAGGATAAGAAATGTTCACATGGTGAACTGGGCATTGTTCATTCACTCTCCAAATGAGTTCTTGCTGGGTACTACAAGCTCACACACAAAGATGGTCCAATTCCAATCTCCCAAAAGATTCTCAAATCAATTTTTGCACATTGAACTCAAATACACAAAAGGCAAGTTAATTTCATACTGCGCGGCTCAGTGGTCACATAGTCTGAAATAACTTTAATGGGAGAAAAAGGGGATTTTTTATTATGATTATTTAAATTGCAAGCTGTGCAGGGCAGTGACTCTTTCTTCTATGTTTGTACAGTACCTAGCACAATGAAAGCCTGGCCCATGATTAGGGGGCCTAGGTGCTAGGGCAATACAAATAATGAATAATGTATTAAGTGACACGGACAAAGAACTTGCGCGGTTTATTATAAGTAGGCAGAATTCAGTTTTTATTTTCTTATCATTTCAGCTGCTATTGATGTTTATTTCTAAGCATTTTCTTACTGTTATCAATCTAAATTTTCACACTTGTGGGAAATTATGAAGGGGGGGTATCAGACAATATTTATTTAGTGACAGTAGATGTTGAGACTCAAAAAGTTAAAGCTTTATAACTGTTAAAACACAAATTGTCCAACATTATGTGTCAAAATATACAAAGTAAATAGCCTTCAATCCAACCCTGATATGTTCTCAAGCAGCGTCTTTCTTCCTTTGCCAATTTGTACATTTCTGTTATTACTGATGGACATATTTTTCGGTGGGTTTGGTCGACACTTACAGATAAAAATCTAATTCTTCCAAGCTGGATGATAAGCTGTGGACAACAATCAAGGAAGGTATGCATATGGATCTGTCTACCCCTAGATTGTGTGTGTGTCTGTGATTAATTTGAAATGATAGCAGCAGTTTGGAGACACAACCGCTTCATCTTCCCTTACTCCCCAAATCATAGTGCACTCACACGCTGTGGTCCCCACCGGCCTAGCCAAGCTGTCGCCATGCTCAAAAAGGTGCTACTATTTGAAAGCAAAGTTTGTGCCCACAGCGAACGAGGCAGCTATACAATGAGACACATGGGTGCCCCATGCCTCATTGTCATTCTGCCCAGGCCCTGCCTGTTCCCTCTTCTCTGCAAAGGTCAGGCCGAGGTCTGCACTACATCGTTAATGGAAGAGCACGGCTCGCCATCCACTCCTGCCACTGCACAGGCACTTTAGTCCCTACACATCAAGGCAGACACTCTCTCCTCTCCGCCCCCCCTCTGCCTTGCAAATGACTCTGAGGAGTGAGGCTGGCGGATGATTTAGATGGGGAGGGGCGGGGGGGGAAGCACTCAATTTTTTTTTTTTTGAACTGGGCTCCCAGAGAGCACTCAGGGCTGCCACGCAGTGCACGACGCCTACCTGCTCAACTGCAGGGAAACAAGCTTCTGAAGGCTTTAATGGGATTTTGCCCGAGGCTGTTTTATTAAGATGTCGGCTTTTTCTGCTGCCTCTGCAGCTGACACCATTCACTGTCAGCTGCCCCCCTCCCCATCCTACCCCCCCAACAATGCACCGAATTACTCGCTTCATTTAGTGCTCATGGTTCGGCACAGGCAAATAAGGGGAAAGAGTTCGACTTGACCAGATGAGTCTCGGTGAGGGGAGGTGAAAAGCCATGGTGCTGATTAACTGCGGGTGGGGAGGTTGAAGAAAAGAGGGAAAGATCAATACCACTGGGGCTTACTTCCCCTCTATTAGAAAGAATCATATTTTGTATTAACATAGCCAATTTAGAAAAGGCACATTTACATTCCTAATTTGCATCCCTGCTTTAAAAGCTCATTTGAAATGCATTGGATAATTACCTACGCTCCATACGTGTATATCCAGCATGGTGACAGATTGGTGGGGGAGGGGAGGAAGAGATGACGTTTGGATTAAATAAACAAAGTAGTTACAAGTTTTAATGAACAGTAGCTGGTAATAAATGCCTTTTCCCCTGGAAAAAAACAGGGGAGTGGAACCGGGAGAGCTAATTAGAGGCTGTGTATCTCAATGGGCAAGAGTAAATGAGATATGGCACAGCAAATGGAAAGTGTACTGTGTAATGCCTATTTCTTCCTTGTTGTCTATGAATGGTACTGGCAGAATGAAGGAGGGTTTCATATCTAGAACAGGGCAGACTTAGGAAATCTTGTCCGGCAAGCAAGTCACGCTTTGCAAGTGTCGGAAATAATTACCTCTGATTCTTTGTGATTCAGGTCTCCAGGTTTTTGTGGAAACTTTGGGTGAGCTGAGAGAGAAATGGATGAGGGGAGGGAATCAAGTGCCCTCATGTATCTGTCTAGATTTTTATACTGCATCCGTCAGCATAATATCTGGGCCCTTACAAGGGATCAGGGATGGACAATAACAACAAAGGGACACAGGGTTCAAACACAAAACAAGATGCAGTCCTAGCCTGGTGGGTCAGACACCTCAATGTCTGTCTTTTCCGCTCGCACTTTGGTAACACGTGTATAGTTTGTCATGCCAATAAAGTCTCACTGCATTGAAATTATTTCAGTGGGAGTTGTGCCCATGTAAGTGAGGGGACATTGGGCCCCAATGAGATTTAGTTGATGACTCTCTAAATCTGAATGGCAAGATCTGAAATGCCATGGGCCAAATCCAGACCTTCAGGAAGCAGTGCCACTGGAGTGAATAGAATTGCGATGGTTTATGCCAGGTCTGAATTTGACCTTTTATTTGTTTACTTGGGAGGGTTTGCACTTTGAAAATGGTGCCCTCTTTCCCTTTCAGTCTCTCAGAGCAAAATATTTTGAATGAGAGTTTCCAGTATTTTGATGCTAATTGGGGAGGTGATTATACAGTAGTGTATAGTAGATGCTCCAATTGGCCATATAGCCAATGGCTGAAATTCACTGCTCATGCAGTACATAAAAGGCCTGATTATCACTTAAGGAAAGGTGGTGGAAAACAAGGCAGGTGAACTCCAGAATAAGGGATTTCCTAACAAATCCTACTTAGCAGCCATGAAGAGGAATCTTTCTTCTCCTCCGCTGTTGCAGCATCTAAAGCCACCCTCCCTGGAGAACTTTTCCACGCCGTGCATTGTTTTGTCAACCCAACCTGTCCCTAATTACCCCAGAAGCCAGCTCTGTCTGAGGTGAAGAGCTGTTGACATGCATCTAATGCACCCCTGCTGGACAGCAGCAACTAGATGTGAGACCAGGCCAGAAAACATCTCTCTTCCTTCTTCAAGCCATTCTAGAAGCTCTGGAAGGGATCAGAGTCACCACCTGGGATTCAGACCCATGTCTATTACAGTTGGCAAAAGATATCTGACATCTTTCTAACAAAGATGGTCAACACCAGCACTGATGCGAGAAATCTTAAAGCAAGCCATAGTGTGATATCTTCTGAAGGAACCTTCCCTTGACCCAGCAGACCTTTGGCAGCCATTCTAGACTGGGTGGGCCTGTCAATGGAGCGGTACCACCAAAAGTTCCGGGCGGCCCGATGAATGGTGGGGGTGTGGTCCCAAGCATACGCCCAGAGACTAATGGACTGGGCCACCCACTGGCTGAGGCCGGAGACGCGCACAGTGGGAGAAATGATAAACACGTTGATCCTAGAACAATTGCTGCAGAGCCTCCCTGAGAACATACGTGTCTGGGTAAGGTGTCACCAGCCGGTCACCGTCGAGGCAGTGGTCAGGTTGACCGAGGAATATCTCGAGGCAGAGGGTCCCCGGAGGGAGGACCGACCCCGGAAAGACAAGGAGGCAGGGAAGAAACTGGCAGAATCTTTTTCTGGGAAAGGCCCGGAGAGAAAGGGGGAGCCCTAAGGAGCACCCGAGAGGCCCACCAAGCTTGTTTGCTGGCAATGTGGGAGACCTGGACACACAAAACGTGACTGCCCTGATATGGAGTGCGGGTGGGCTGAGTTTTGTGGCTGGACTCAAGTTGGGAGGCGAAAAGGGGGGCAGAAACTGTCCACCATCTCAGTAAGGATTGGGAAGAATCCCCAAATAGGCCTGATAGATACTGTGTCAGCCTGTTCACTTGTACAGAGGGGGCTGGTGAAGCTGCACTGGCTGATCGTGGGGGCAAGGATGGCCCTCGAGTGTATCCATGGCCCAAGAGTGTATCCAAGCCCGGTGGCCCAGGTGGCCCTCGAAGTGAGGGGCCACTTCAAATGGAAGCGGGTTGGGGTGCTAGAGGGACTACCATACCCGGTGGTGTTAGGTAGGGACTGGGGCGGACAGGTGCCCCGAAGGAGGGGGCAGATATCCCTAAACCGAGGATCCCAAATAGGGAAGACGAGCAAACTCCAAGAAATAACAAAGAAGAGAACCCTAGACAACAGAGCCCAGAGAAAGCAGACCCACGGGAAGGCTGTATGGGGGAGCCGGCCAGCCTGAGCCCCTTGGAAGGGGAGAGGGGGCAATTGGAGCACCCCACAACACTGCTCCCCGGGGAGGGCACCCAGAACCCGCTGGGTGGTGCAGGGGAAACTGAGGCACAGAGGGCCCTGCAGGACAGTGGGATGGATCCTGACCCCCTACCAAAAGTAAAAGGGGAACAGGGGATGGGATGCCTGCAAGGGTGCGACTGGTGTGACTACCTGCGGACAGAGGCGGAACTATGGGGACAGCCACTCCCCGAGCAGTGTATATTTTGCGTGAGGGGGATGGAGAAAACCTCAGGAGAGGATGCCGGGGATCGCCTGGCCAAGAGCAGGGAACTTCCCCGGAGGAGCTGCCCGGGCAGAGGGGCCGAGGTCAGCTGGACCTTGCGGTTCTTAAGGGGGGAGTCGTGTAACAGGGTTCTGGTCAGGAGGTCCTGAGCCAGGCCCCTGTTAGCCCAGCTCCAATTAAGAAGCATTAATTGGGGCTGGCTGAGTATGCCACACCTAACTGCTAGAAGAGAAGCACCTGCAGGCCTTATTAGCCAGGGGGCTATATAAGGCTGGCAGGAAGGAAGAGAAAGGAAATGGGGGAGCTAAAGGTTGTGCATCCCTGCTGGCTGGAGAAGCTAGCTGTCCCCCAGGTGGCTGATTTGGAGCAGACTGTAAATAGAAGGTGGTGGGAGCTGACACTGAAAATAAAAAGCACTGGTGATTGCACTCAGAAGGGGTCTCTGGCTGATTTGTTGCGAGGGCAAGCGAAGGCCTTGTTGCAGTAATCTATTGCCAATCTCGCAGCTGGTTTCAGAAGAGATGTATGAGGGGAGACAGTGCTGATGGTGTGGATGGATGACCTTCTATCCTCAGAAAGGGGGGCAACATCCTCCTTCATTGCCTTGGATCTGTCTGCAGCATTGGATCCTGTTGACCACTGTGTGCTGCCTTATCACTTCATTGACATACCAGGGGCCACTGGAAAAACACCCAAGGACTCCAGGCTGTATCAGGCCCCCACTGTTCTACTTGCTGTACAAAAGCATAGGAAGACATGGTCCCTCTAATTCTGAATGTCCCTAGAGAATGATGGTAGGGAAATATTCCTCCAGCTCCATAATGCTTGGCTGTGGAGTCCTATAAGACCAGGGTCTTTCCTCCAGTCTTTTAAAACACCTATATACAGCTGTTGGGGGAACATGTTGGTAGGTAAATTGTACCCACCACCCCCTCTCTGGACAGCACCAGGAGAGAAACACGATATATTTTTTCAAAGGGTGCAACATGGGCTGAAGCACTGGGGGAGGCATCATGCCTGGTCTGCAACAGACAAAATGGCTGCAGTCCCCCCTGCTTCTCAGTGGGTGCATTGGCGTCTCTCCCCTAACATCTCAAGCAGTAGGAGCCTTCATTTGTTACTTTTAAATCATCTCACCTCTTCTAGGTGTCCTTGGAAAGCCTTTCCATGATGTAGTGCTTGTGTGTCAGCCCTCCCTCTCCCATTCTCCTGGAAAGGCCATAGACTCCGTCTGTCTCCACCAGAGTAGGCCAGCCTGGCTCTTGGTTCACTCACTTGCATAGTCAGACTTGCAAACATTCACCCTCACACATGCATTAATATTCTGTGAGACAATCATGCTCCCACACTCATCATTTATATTGGACAGAACCTACTCCCATAGAAGTCAGTGGGATTTTGGCTATGGACAGCAATGGGATTAAGATTGGGATCAGACATAGGAAAAGACAATATTAAGAGTAAATATTCACAATGCAGTATTCTTGTTCTGGATGGACCTCCAGCCTCAACTTCATATCACTGTCTTTCAATTTTTATACATGCTGTAGATATACCATATAGACAAAGCATATATGTGTATGCATACACCTGTATGGTAAAGAGGAATTAAGAAGGGATTCGAGCTGGTTGAATAATACATTGTGAACAATTCATTCAACCAATTCAGCCCTTTTTTCTGTTCATGAATTGTCTCTGAATAGATCACAATTTTAACAAGTTTGTTTGATATTCAGAAGTGTTAAACAACACTTGTTTTTAAATGAACATTCAAGTTGTGGATCATTCACAGACTGTGGGTAGTGAGTATTAAAGCTCTCATTCGATATTTAGCATTTGATGGGTGGCTGGGTGCTTTAGTCACATGGTAAATATCTGCTGTGATTGGATGACAGTCAGTACAAGCTACTTGCTCTTCCACTCGAGAAATTAATTTTGTTTGGTCAAACCTTGTTTCACTTTGTGGTTAAATTAACTTCAGTTACAGGCCCCAATTCACTTTCAGGGAACATTTGGACAAAGATCCACTTGTACCAATGTCTACAAATGGTGAAAACAGCTGTGAATGAAAACTCGGCTTGCAATTCAAGGAACTCTTTGCCAACAGACTTCTTCACCATTTAGCTGGCTCTCATGTAGACATCCAGCCTTGCACAGTTCTGGGCACTCATCTCGTCCTGACTTCAGTGGACTTAAGGGGGCACAGCACCACTCAGGAAGTGCTCAACACCTTTCAGGACTGAGTCCAAGTTGCTTCTGTGACAATAGGCAACTCCTGATCTCTCATTGTTTTATCCCTTGGCCTCAGATGATCCTTCCCACAAAGCTGTTAAGCCTGGTTCATTGCCTACTCTTCCTCTGTTATATCAGATGGAGAGCCCTTTCCTGCAACCTTTGCTCATGTAAGCAGTCCCAATGAAGGACATGGGACTACTCATGTAGGTGGAGGCTGCTTGTATGAGTAACTCTTGTAGGGTTGTGCCCTTGGCTTTGTTAGTTCCCTGAGGCAGGGATATATCATACCTATAATACAATACAAAGAATCATTTCCACAACCTCTCCTGTCAGCTACTACCCTTGCCTTCCTCTCTTTGAGCAATTCACCTCGCCCACTAGCTCAGTGCCACAAGTTTCAGTGCAGAGGGGAATGGACGGCTTGCAGGATGAATTCAGAGTCCTGGCCTTGTTCAACTTTACATATATTAGGTATCTGGAGGAGATGCCCACGAGATAATTGCAAAGCCATATGATAAATATATTACTGTGCACCTTTCACCTGACCTGTGCTCACTAACTCATCTCTCCAGGACACATTCTAGCCCTTCCAACCCTTGAGCAGATTCCAACAGATGCAATTATTTCTTTAGTGAATCTGCCAAATAAATGTTTCCTCCTTCGCCCCCAATTTTCTCCTCCTTTATTACCCCTGTGCAAGATCCAGATTCAGAGCTGGCTCAATAACAGTTTTTCTATACATAACAGATCACCATTTTAAAGCCAAATAGGTTTATGCAGGTCTAGAAACAGGAACTTCGTATTAATGAAAAGGAGAACACCAGCTTCCAAACTGGACATTACATTCACCTCTAGCCCTGGAAGGGCTTGATACACTGGAGGTAAGGTAGTGACTTCTTTAAATACAGGAACACTATTTTAGGTCATTTTCAGGCTCTTTCTGAGCTCTGTTCACCTGACAAATGGTAATAAAGGCACCTGGCTTTACCAGTGGAATGATGGAAAAAATCATCTCAAGAAAAGGGTTTTAAACTCTCATATGCTTCTGTAATAGCATGTGTTCATACAGTATGTCTACACTGCAACTCAGGTAGACATTCCCATTCTAGCTTTAATCCAGCTCGCATGGCTAAAAATAGCAGTGAGGATGCAGTGATGCAGGCTTCAGCACGGGCGGTACAAGCCCGCCTAGGACTCTGAGTACGTACTCGCATTCCCAGCCCATGCCAGGGTCCATGCTGCCAGATCTTCACCACTGTTTTTAGTCGTGCTCACTAGATTGCAGCTAGTGTGGGTATGCTTACCCAGGCTGCAGTCACACCTCCGACAGTTTGATATGCCAGATGGCTGCATGGTACTCATTTTGGAGGAGTTTATCACATTCATAACTCACTCATGACTTCTTTGTGCCGGAGTAATGTAGACATCCCAAACACATCCTGATAAAACATGTATGCCATACCAGAGCATCATGTATTCCCTACAAACAGGTGTGTGTGTGTGTGAGAGAGAGAGAGAGAGAGAGAGATCACTATATACATACACACAATCATATACATATTAAAATTATTATTGCAGTTAGAAAAAAACAGGTTTGCCTTCAGGTGTGGGAAGTTAATGATATGAAACCCTTTAGATACGCTATAACTGTTAAGCTGAATTTTGTTTAGCACTTTGATTATAAATTAGGGAAATGGCACATTAACTCTGTGATTTTAAAAACGCCCCATTTATTAAGCAGTTACTGTAGTGAGATTTGCAGCATACGTTAGATTTATAATTGACTTATTAAAACGTATACATTGTAAGCGATAGTATCATTACCCACAGGCTATAAAATCATCAAAATATATAATGGCAATTTAAGATGGTTTGTATCCACAAATGGGAATTGTTATTTGGAGTTGTCTTGTTCTAATTCTTTACCCACAGCTTTTGTAATGTTCTAATAAATGATGTAAATGGTACTCCAGCAAAGGAATGCTGAGAATGGCAAGAAGAGGAAGCAGGAGACAAGACGACTCAGAAAAAATTGGACAATAACATGAAAAAGGCCTGATGTAAATATTAGGACTGTGAACTCAAAAATATTAATCACGATTAATTTTTTTAATCGTGATTAATCGCAGTTTTAATCGCACTGTTAAATAATGGAATACCAATTGAAATGTATTAAATATTTTGGATGGTTCTTCTACATTTCCAAATATATTGATTTCAATTACAACACAGAATACAAAGTCTACAGTGCTCATTTTATATTATTTTTTTACAAATATTTGCACTGTAAAAATGATAAAATAAATAGTATTTTGCAATTCACCTCATACAAGTAATGAAGTGCAATCTCTGTCATGTGAGTGTAACATACAAATGTGGATCTTTTTGGTTACATAACTGTTTTGTTTTTGAGTGCAATGTAAAACTTCAGAGCCTACAAGTCCACTCAGTCCAACCTCTTGTTCAGCCAATGACTAAGACAAAACAAGTTTGTTTACATTTATGGGAGATAATGTTGCCTGCTTCTTATTTACAATGTCATCTGAAAATGAGAACAGGCGTTCGCATGGCACTTTTGTAGCCAGCATTGCAAGGTATTTACATGCCAGATATGTTAAACATTCATATGCCCCTTCATGCTGTGGCTGTCATTCCAGAGGACATGCTTCCATGCTGATGATGCTCATTTAAAAAATAAAATGAGTTAATTAAATTCGTGACTGAACTCCTTGGGGGAGAATTCTATGTTTCCTGCTCTGTTTTACCCACATTCTGCCATATATTTCATGTTATAGCAGTCCCGGATGATCACCCAGCACATGATCGTTTTAAGAACACTTTCACTGCAGATTTGACAAAATGCAAAGAAGGTACCAATGTGAGATTTCTAAAGATAGCTACTGCACTTGACACAAGGTTTAAGAATCTGAAGTGCCTTCCAAAATCTGAGAGGGACGAGGTGTGGAGCATGCTTTCAGAAGTCTTAAAAGAGCAACACTCTAATGCGGAATCTACAGGATCCAAACCACCAAAAAAGAGAATCAACCTTCTGCTGGTGGTATCTGACTCAGATGATGAAAATTAACATGCATCGGTCTGCACTGCTTTGGATTGTTATCAAGCAGAACCCGTCATCAGCATGGATGCATGTCCTCTGGAATGGTGGTTGAAGCATGAAGGGACATATGAATCTTTAGCGCATGTGGCAAGTAAATATCTTACGACGCCGGCTACAGTAGTGCCATGAGAACATCTGTTCTCACTTTCAGGTGACATTGTGAAGAAGAAGCGGACAGCATTATCTCCTACAAATGTAAACAAACTTGTTTGAGCGATTGGCTGAACAAGGAGTAGGACTTGTAGGCTCTAAAGTTTTACATTGTTTTATTTTTGAATGCAGGATTTTTTTGTACATAATACTACATTTCCAAGTTCAACTTTCATGATAAAGAGATTGCACTACAGTACTTGTATTAAATGTATTGAAAAATAATATTTCTTTTTTTTACAGTGCCAATATTTGTAATAAAAATAAATATAAAGTGAGTACTGTATACTTTGTATTTGGTGTTGTAACTGAAATCAATCTATTTAAAAATGTAGAAAACATCCAAAGAAATTGTATTCTATTATTGTTTAACAGCAAGATTAATTGCGCTATTAATTATGGCTAATTTTTTTAATCGCTTGACAGCCCTAGTAAATATTAACAGCAAAGGGCGTGATCTTTAGCTGTGATAAATCTACACAATTCCAGTGGACCTAAAGGGAGGAAGCTTGAGTGAATGAATGATTTTTCAATTTGGTGACTATACCAAAAAAAAAAAAATTGTTTTAAACCGAAACTGAATATTTTTTTTTAGTTTTTTTCCTCACCAAACAAAAAGCTGAAAAAATTTATTTGGGCCAATTTGAAATGAACTGACTTGACATTTCTGAATTTTATTTATTGTTTTTACCAAAATTATTCCCCACATTTGACCTGAATTCATGAATAGTTTCAATGTCCAGAAGAATGAATTTTTTCAGCAAATGTACTATCTGCCAAAAGTATTCCACCCAGCTCCACTCCCGAATTCTTTCACAAGGATGAAAGCTCAGTTCTGGCTCTAGGGGGGAGGGATAAGCGAACAGAATGATGTCGTCACAAGAGGCTTTTCTTCATTTGGGAAGGAGGGTGGAAGAGTTTTCATGTGGACGTCGTCACTCTGAACTATCATTAGAGCTAGTAGATTTGTTTTTTATTTATTTTGAAATTGTCAATGTTTTGAAATGTGGGGAGGGGAAGAATAGGAAAACTTTTAATTATTTATTTTATTTAAAATAGTAGAGTGGACCAACATTTTTATTAATTTAGAAATTTCAACAACATTTTGGAAAAGATTTAAAAATAATATTTACATTCTCCCCTCCCCATTAATTTCTTTTAACTAGCTTTAGTTATTATGCACTTTTCAAAAGACTGCATGCACCCAGAGCAATAGATGGGCATATTTTTTTTAAAGCTGACATAAATAAATTAAAGACAATTACATGACAATGCTATTGCACCAGGACACTCTTGTTTTCCTAGAAGTTTATTAGGCCAAATATGAATGTCAACTGCCTCAATATAAAGTAGACAAGTCGGGTGAGGTAATATCTTTTATTGGACCAACTTCTGTCGGTGAAAGAGAGAGGCTTTCGAGCTACACAGAACTCTCCTTCAGCTCTGTGTAGCTGAAAAGCTTGTCTCTCTCACCAACAGAAGTCGGTCCAAAAAAGATACTACCTCACCCACCTTGTCTCTTTAATATCCTGGGACCAACGTGGCAACAACAACACTGCATTCAATGTAAAGTACTTAACTTGAGAAAGGGAGAGTGTTCCCTAGACACAGAGAATTGGGATAAAGCTGATCCTTCAGAAAAATCACAGACTGAACCTGGCTAGGATTTCTGGAGTTAAATATTGGTTAACTTTTTCCCCCTACACTCATTCCTGTGTCTGCCCAAGACTGGCCTAGGAATTAATAAAATACTGCAGGAAAAGCTATTCCTGACATATTTACCACATCACCAAAAGCAGAAACTATTGGTAGTCTGTTGAAAAAGCCTGTTCTCATGAAATTTCCTGCATAATTTTACAGATAAGCATTCAGAGATTTAGGTGCTCACCAAAGCCAATCATCTAAGCCTAGCTCAAGATGAGTATGTTCTGATATGCTCTAGATGGTAGACTAGTGACTACCTCATTTATTCATCTCATTTCATTTTGTGTCAGGGGGGGAAAAAAAAGGTGTCATGCACAGCGCTCCTAACAATGCATTCCAGACATTCGCTACAATAAACCATACATGAGTTTCCTTAAACATTCGATCTGAATGGAGCGATTTGTCTGCCAGTGTTTTCACACGTGTCGGCTATACCCACACTGCACACTACTTGCAGTGGCATGTAGGGCATGTGTAGCTACACGCCACAGTGAAAAGCAGGCTGCATCCATGCTGTGGTGTGTAGCTACTTGTCAGTGAAAGGTTTTGACATGGGAGAGGCAGCAGGGAAAGACTCCAGCAGCCGGGAGGCAGTTAAAAATAGCAGCGTAGAACGGGAGACACTGCTTGAAGAAGTAGAGAGCTGTGTAGGGTATATACCCTGAGTGTCTTTATTTTACTCACCTAAGCTATGCCTCACCATCTACACTGCTATGTCTACCCGTGCTGGAGGGTGCATAGTGTACGTACTTTAAACACCGCCACCAGGAGCGTGCAGTCTAGTTGTACCTTTCATCTAAGGTGTTGGACAAATCCAACACTTGGAAACATTATGGGACCTTCTACAAGAAGATCTGAGGTTTATAAAAGCCCATCCATTTCATTCATCCACCAGATTATCATCTCTTTCTAGGTACTTCTATGGCCCTCATCACCATAGTATCTGAACAGCTCACTACCATTAAACACATTGAAGTTCATATCACCCCTGTGAGGTACGGAAGTGCTATTACCCCTTGTTACAGATGAGGAAATGAGGCACAAAAGAGAACAGGAAGGACACATCTGGGCCAGAAATTTAACTGAGGCTTCTGGCTTCCCAGTCCTGTGCTCCATTCATTAGACTATCCTTCCAATCCCATAATGTGCAGCGTAATGCCTGTGCTCCATTCATTAGACTATCCTTCCAATCCCATAATGTGCAGCATAATGGTTCAAACACTGAGACTCGGGTACCATTGAATTCTATACACATATGAATGAATCAATACAGCTAACAAATATGCAGACAGGTTGTTTTCCAAACCACCTGGGGTGTTGGCCACAGCACCCACTGAAACTGATGGCAACTGTGGATCTAAATTCCTTACTAGGCTTTGGAAATCTCAGCCATTACAGGCTTCATATTTCCAGTTAGGGACATCATGTATGAGAACACCCAACATTTCTTATGCAGTTTCTTATACTGCACTGTGTTGCCTATCGACTAAACAGTCATGTTTTGTTGTTTGATGGAGGATTGTCACATGCTAGATGGCATGGGCATTGCAGTCAGGAAGAGGTCGTGAACTGATGTGACAGTCACTTCACTGAGAAGGTGTACTGCATGTCACAAAATGTAACTCTAGTAACTCTAGTAGCAAAGCATTGAGACACACTGATCAAATACGTAAGGGTATATACTCTCGTTTTGTTGAGGCGTGGGTAATGTTTTACTCTCAATTTATACACACTGCACCAAAAAAAAGTTCTTTAGAAAAGTAAAAACAAATCAAATTAAGTGAAATAAATAAACAAACAGAACCCTGCACTTCTGACTATTATCGTATGTGTAATACTCCTGATCTGTGTCTAACAAAGGGTCACATCCTGTAAGATGTTTGTGTGCATACTCCCATCCAATATGTAGGTCAAATCTTGGCTCCATTGAAGTCAATGCATTGATTTCAACAGAGCAACACTTTTGCCCTGTCTCTTCATTCATAAACATGATCAGAAGTGGAGGGTAGGGAACATGCACTACCTTAACGCTGACATTTCCTGGCTTTGGAGGCAGACATTTTTCAATAGTGTCTGAAGCATTTAGATGTCCAGTACCCATTAAAGTTAGTTAATAGACTGCTTCCAAAATCCCAGCCAGCATGCTCAACTGTACAACCTTGAAATATGATTCTACACTGAAATATCACTATGTAGTAGACATGGGGGAGCAGAGAGGGGTCCATGATTACTGTCACTCATCTCTTCTATGCTGCCTACACGTGGTAAGTTGATTTACCATTAGCATGTGCACCAGAGCTTCGGAGCCATACTTTAATGAGCCACTGACATTTTTTTTTTCAGATGGAATTTCCTCTTGTTATGAAAGAAAATAAAAGAGGGAGTTGGAAGCATTGCTGGAAGGAGCTGCATTGTTCAGGGCTTCCACTGATTCATAGACATTTCAAAGAAAGTGCCAGATTCACTCCTGTCTACACAAAGAGGTTTGATTTACACTTCTTTGTTTCCCTGGGGTTAGCACTCTCAGAAAAATATTCACCCAGGTATAACCACCAATCTCCCTCTGGAGTTCCACCAGGTAATGCAGCTATAAAATCCTGCTGGGATTTGTGATGGGGTGTTTGCCCCCCCATGTGCTGAGAAAGGGTTAATATGGGCCTGAGAGGGCCATTAACTTGCCTGCTTGCACTTGGAGAGTGGATCAGGACTAATAAGAAATAAAGCCCAGCAGGGGACAGCAGGGCTTATTTCCGTAAAAAACTGGGAGAGCCCAGTTGGGGAGAGGAAACCCAGAGGAGAGGAAGTGGAGAGTTCCCTCTCTGTGAGAGGTTTTGTTTTTGTATGCATTACTTCAGGACTTTGGTAAAGGACTTATGGCCCCGGAATGCTGTAAAGTAGTCTGACTGGTGGGCCAGGACACTCCTATGGGCGGAGTAGGCCAAAGAACAGTGTAGAGGAAATTGTAGACCACAGAACCTCACCCACCCACTCCTGTAATAGACCCCTTACCTCTGGCTAAGTTACTGAAGTCCTCAAATCACGGGTTAAAGACTTCACATTACAGAAAATTAACCATTTACACTAGTTTAAATGTGCAAGTGGCCTGTGCCCCGTGCTGCAGATGAAGACGAACCCCCCACCCTCCCGGTATCTGCCAATCTGACCTGGGGGAAATTTCCTTCTCGACTCCGTTTATGGCAATTAGTTAAAACATGAGAGTGTAGGCAAGACCCAGCAGGCAGACCCACCATCAAGTGCCTATTATTGGCACTAGAGTCCATGTTGTCTGACTAGTTCACCTAACGGCTGCATGCAGATGTTATTGAGTAGGATTGACAAGAGAACTGTCCCTTGTGGAACTCCATGAGGGCGGGGGTTGAGTGGTGGAGGTACAGTTTGTGTGTATCCCTCCAGCAAGTTCTCAAACCATTTTAGCACATCCGCCTGGATCGCTGCCACCTTTGTCCATTAGGGCAGCAGTATCTCATGGATAACAGCACTGAAAGATGCAGAGAGGTCCAGAAGGTTGAGAATGGGTGTATATCCACCATCCACTGACAGCAGGAGATCATCCAGCAGGGACACAAGGCTGTTTCCACCCGTGTCCTGGGCTGACTTCATATTGTGCCAGGTCTAGGATATTAGCTTCCGATCCATGCTGTTTGAGAAGCCTTCCCAAATGTATGGAATCTCTTCAGCAAAGCAGGGTGGTAGTTCTTTGCAGCGCTTGGTGCTCCATTCTGAATCAAAATTGACAAATGAATAGCTCCGGGGGTGGGACTGGGCAGCTGCAATGGAGTCTGACAGGAAGGCCCTCCTAGCCTGTGCTACAGCCTCAGCATAGTCTTGAAGAAATCCTTTATGCTTCAACCTGTTTCCTGCCATCAGTGCTCAAATTTCCAGAACTCTCTCTTCATCTGGCGTGAGGTATCAGAAAGCCAAGGAGATCGTCTATTTGGGTGATGGGGAGGAAGGAATTGTTTGGTGGCCAGTATGTTATGATAATATAATATAATATAATATAATATAATATAATATAATATAATATAATTAATAATTAATATAAAGGAACTCAATAAAAATAGTAATTTAAGAGTCACGTTCAGCTTCAACTATTTGGTGAAGCGATATGCATTGTGGGAGTTATTGTTCCCCTGCACAGGTACTAAAACCAGACTTGCTATTTCAATTTGATTGTTGAAAATGCCTAGATACTAAGGCCAGAAGGGACCACTGTGATCATCTCATCTGATCTGCAAACAAAAATCAGAGACCCACTCCCAGTAATTTGTACATCAAGCCCATAGTTTACATACAAAATTATTTACACCGGAAATAAAGACTCATGAAACTAGAGTCATTTACACTAAGGGGATGAATTCCATGGCATTTTAAGTTTCCTTCGGGTCTCTCAGTGTGTGGTCTTTCCCACACGTCACAGCATACATTTGGGTCTTGGCAGGCTGAGAGGTAGTGTTTTTGATGTGACAGGAACATAGGATGAGGTCATGACTATAATGGAGCAGATCCACAGTTGGTGTAAGTGATCATAGGCCCATTAACAGTTTATAATAGCTGAGGATCTGCCCAAAAAGGCATAAGAATGTTGAGCACATGGCAAAGCTGATTTACTGTAGTAGTAATCTGTAGTAGTAGATTCAGACTGAATTAAATTGACTTGTTTGTAAAAACAAACAGTTGCATGTATATATCCCTTACGAGAACTGACATCCATTAAAAAAATAAATAAATTGCCAAGTGAACAGAATTATTTAACCTCAAATTACGAAACCACTTAGGCTGCATATTTAATTGGGTTTTTACTGGGCCGTATTTATGAGACTTATTCATGCAGAGTAGGTATTAATCATAAATAAATTTGCTAACAAAATCTCTGGGGGCCGGGAGAGAGGAAAAAGCATGAAACCTCCCCTTTAGTAACTTCCTTCACTTTAATTGCTGTCCGATTGCTCTTTTCTGCAATCATTTTTGTCTGGGATTAGCTATTTATTGCATTTATAGTATTAATCCTACTTAATCTAGACTGGAAGAGCATGGATGCTTTTTTCCTCCTTTCTCTGATTTGTTTATTTAAAAAAATATTTTAAGGAGAAAAATGCCTTTAAAAAAACAAAA
Source organism: Emys orbicularis (assembly GCF_028017835.1). NCBI lineage: Eukaryota > Metazoa > Chordata > Testudines > Emydidae > Emys > Emys orbicularis. The sequence goes on along the minus strand of NC_088685.1, from coordinate 15,335,198 downwards.
AACAAACAAAAAAAGCCATAAAAGTATTTGCAATTTCATTAGTTCTTCATGGCACTGATTTGTTATGAACAGGTCCGAGCAGGGTTAGTGAGAAAGAAAAGATTTTAAACAATAGAAGTCCCAAAGACATCAAATGTGTGTGTGGTTTTTTTGTTTTTTTGTTTTAATTGGGATTGGAAGCATTCCAAGTTTGACTTTCAAAAAAAGCTTTGATTTACAGTAGTTCATGTTGGGCTCATGTTGAGTCTGCCAAAAATCCAAGCTAGATCAGAGCTTTTTTTGAAATAAACACAAGCCTAATCTGATGTAGGTATTTCAAAACTCCCACTGCTTTAGTTATAACATCATCTGTTACTGAATGATTTATAAATCATCCCTCGGCAGGCAAATTTCGACAAGATCGAGGGTGATATATTTTAACCTCAGGACACAAGGACATGTTTATCTTCTGTGTTACAATTAATGGAGACCCACCATTGTTTGTAAAACTAGGCTTGAAAAACAGAGTTGTCTCTGGTTAAGGGGGGAAAAAGTGATTGCAGCCATTTTCCCCTGTTAATAGGATGAAAACAATCCCTGGACAGGATAATGTTTTACTGCTTAGGTTTTCCAGTAAGTAAAAAGCAGAGCTGAGCAAATCATTTGTAGCAAACAAATAATTCCATCCCCTTTTCTGATGTGTATTTAAATCAAATTCAACTCACTTATGTAAAAACCTCCACTGTAACTTTTCGAGAATTTTCAGACAGAGTTTTGATTATTACAAAATTGTATATTATTGAAGACTGTGTGTCAACAAGTTTCAGTCTGAACTGTATTTGCCAAGGTTGTGTGGCCTAGTGCAGTGGTTCTCGAAGGCGGGCTGCCGTTTGTTCAGGGAAAGCCCCTGGCGGGCCAGGCCGGTTTGTTCACCTGCCGCGTCCGCAGGTTTGGCCGATCACGGCTCCCACTGGCTGCGGTGCGCTGCTCCATGCCAATGGGGGCTGCAGAAAGCAGTGCGGACCGAGGGATGTGCTGGCCACCACTTCCCGCAGCCCCCATTGGACTGGAGCGGTGAACCGTGGCTTTCCCTAAACAAGCGGCAGACCAGCTTTGAGAACCACTGACCTAGTGGATAGAGCAGTGGGCTGGGACTCAGGAGACCTGGATTCTAGTCCCAGCTCAGTCCCTGTCCTGAATCACTTTCCTGTCTGTACCTCAAAGCTAATGACACTGACCTCCTTTGAGCCTGATGATCAGAGCTAGAAGTTAGCAACAGAGAGTCCTGTGGCACCTTTAAGACTACTCCAATACATCTGTTAGTCTTAAAGGTGCCACAGGACTCTCTGTTGCTTTTTACAGATCCAGACTAACACGGCTACCCCTCTGAAGCTAGGAATTAGTTACCATTCTGTGATGGATCACGATAGTCGCATGGTATTGTTTACCTTCCCTGATTAAATGAGTGTATCTTTAATGGAAGAGAGACCAGGTGCTGTGATCAATTTCCTTAGCTCATAAGGATGCAGTCAAACACTTGTTCTTCTTGTTTAACTGTTACACTGCTAGGGCTGTGGCATGGTATTTGAGGAAAAAGTCGCTCCTGAGGGTGATGGAAGTGATGTTGCTGAGCATTGTATAGCAAAATGTTAAGTATCTACCAAGTGCACTTATGGAATTTACTAGCTTCTAAATTTCTCTCTCCTACACCACAATCTTTGTCACAAGCAAATTAGTAACGACAGTGTGGGTGTAAGTGGACAGTCCCAGTGAAGATGGATGTGATTGGATCCTTGCATTAGTCTGCCTGTCAGCAAGGTTTGCCAAAAAGAGACAAATGAGCCCTGTGCAGGGACTGGATGGCCATGCAGAGACTAGAGGACAGTCCCAAGCTGGCCATCACTGGTACTGCAACCTGATCCTGCTGCTATTGGCAAGCCATAGTGCTCTGCTGTGAAAAAAACAGCATCCTTATGGGCACAGTTTGGTTGGGAAAAGCAGGAAGTCAGCTACTACTGCTTGTACCTGAAACAAATTAGGATTTGGCACTGTAATGGGGTATATATTGTCCTGTTAAGACTAAGTATGGAAGTCAAGGGACAAAGGAAGTGGTCCTAGGTTGTCCCTAGGTTGGCAGTTTGGAACTCAACCCAAACTGTCAACTCTCTCTGGGGCTCAAGACTGTAGCCCTGAAGCATGGGCAGGTCAAAATTGAGCTCATCTCTCAACCAGGAGAAATTCTGGGAAATGTAGTCCCAGGGCTGCTGGCATTTGGAAACTTCCACAGCAAGGCATGCTGGAAAGCCTGGGCAGGATATAGGTAGCTTCTTTCTTCTTAAGAGGGAAAGACCATGGAGGGAGGTGCTGGTAGTCACTCCCATACCTCGGGACAACTCTGTCTATGTGTTATGGATTCTCTGGGTTCTCTGGAGGAATGCTTGGGAGATGAGCTGTAATTTTTGTTTTAGAAGAACTCAGTGGACATGGCCTTTTGAGAATGGCAGCCTGCCCCAGACACGCAACAAATTGTGGCTGCAGGCGTAGAAGTTCCATAAAGGCTGGTCTGAACAAAGTGTTGCCAACAGAGAATTCAAGCGTGGCAAATCAGAGTCTGGTTTTATCGGTTCAACAAAGTGTCCATTAAATAGTTTTCTCCATTATTTCCCCAGCTCTCTTTGCTTTAAAAAACCGTTACCTTTCTAAGGAAGGCTGTTTCCACTGAAATTAACAACTCAATTTAGGAAGATCAACACAGTAAGCAGAAAGTACATATTGCTATATTAAATCATAAGTGTAGTAAGTTTTCATTGCTGGCTCACTGACCCCTTTGGAGTAACTATCACTGAAAAATCCATGAAAAAGGAGTTTTAATCATAGAATCATAGGACTGGAAGGGACCTTGAGAGGTCATCTAGTCCAGTCCCCTGCACTCATGGCTTTCTAAATGAAAAAGTGTTGATTCACAGGTATAAACACCTCCAAAAATGTGTACAATCATGTGGAGATCTCTTAGGAAATTTTCTAAAAATCTTATATGGTTCACTAATGCAGACATAAGACACCCCACCTCCCCCCCCCCACACACACACACAAATGGTCCATCTAGCCCAGTATCTTGTCTTTGGACAGTAGCCAGATGCATCAGAGGGAATGAACAGAACAGGGTTGTTATTGTCTGATCCATCCCCTGTTGTCCAGTTCCAGCTCCGGGCAGTTGGAGGTTTAGGGACACACAGGGCATGGAGTTGCATCCCTGACCATCTTGGCTAATAGCCAATGATGGACCTATCCTCCATGAACTTATCTAGTTCTTTTTTGAACCCAAAAATATTTTTGGCCTTCACAACATCCCCTGGCAAGGAGTTCCACAGATTGACTGTGCATTGTATGAAGTACTTCCTTATGTTTGTTTCCAACCTGCTGCCTATTAATTTCACTGGATGGCACCCCACTTCTTGTGAAGTGGCAAATAACACTTCCTTATTCACTTTCTTCACACCATGCATGATTTTATAGACCTCTAGCATATCATATCCCCCACCTTTCAGTCATCTCTTTTTCAAGATGAAAATTCCCAGTTTTATAATCTCTCTCCTATGGGAGCAGTTCTATACCCCAATCATTTTGTTGCCCTCTACTTTTTCCATGTCTAGAATATATTTTTTTGAGATGGGGCAACCAGAAGTGTATGCAGTATTCAAGGTGTGGGTGTATCATGGATTTCTGTAGTGGTATTATTATATTTTTCTGTCCTATTACCTATTCCTTTCCTAGTGGTTCCTAACGTTCTGTTACATTTTTTGACTGCTGCTGCACATTGAGTGAATATCTTCAGAGAACTATTCACGCTGACTCCAAGATCTCTTTCTTGAGTGGTAACAGCTAATTGAGACCCAATCATTGCATATATAGTTGAGATTATGTTTTCCATTATGCATTACTTTGCATTTGTCAACACACAGTTTCATCTGCCATTTTGTTGCCCAGTCACCTAGTTTTATGAAATCCTTTTGTAACTCTTCACAGTCTGCTTTGGACTCAATTATCTTGAGTAATTGTCTACAAACTTTGCCAATTCACTGTTCACCCCTTTCCCCCAGATCACATATGACCGTGTTTAGCAGCACTGGTCCCAGTACAGATCTTTGGGGGACCACATTATTTACCTCTCTCCATTCTGAAAACTGACCATTTACTCCTACGCTTTGTTTCCTATCTTTTAACCAATTACTGATCCATGAGAGGACCTTTCCTCTTATAAATTAATAGAGATATCCTATCTCTGGAAGGGACCTTGAAAGGTCATCAAGTCCAGCCCCCTGCCTTGACTACCAGGACCAAGTACTGATTTTGCCCCAGATCCCTAAGTGGCCCCCTCAAGGCTTAAACTCACAACCTTGGGTTTAGCAGGCCAATGCTCAAACCACTGAGCTATTCCTCCCCTCTCTCAGCCTACAACTTTTTCATTGCTTAACAATCTTTGGTGTGGGACCTTGTCAAAACTTTCTGAAAGTTCAAGTACACTATATCCACTCGCTTACCCTTGTCCAGATGTTTGTTGACCCCCCTCAAAGAAAGCTAATAAATGCATGAAGCATGATTTCCCTTTACAAAATCCATGTTGACTTTTCCTCAACATATTTTGTTCATCTATGTGTCTGATAATTCTGTTCTTTACCATGGTTTCAACCAATTTGCCTGGTATTGAAGTAGGGTTACTGGCCTGTAGTTGCCAGGATCTCCATAGTAGCCTGGGTGATGTTACTGGATGTGACCATTTATAAATAGAATTGTCAGCCTGGAGGTGGGTATTGTTTATTAAAAGCTGCGTCTTTTTCTGAAAACCATGGAATTTTCATTAATTAGTATTATGATCATGAAAAAAGAATTTGCCCAAGGGCAGTTTTAGGGCTCCTTAAAGATTTTTCTTCCCCCTCTGCAGGTTGCCGAGATTTCAAATTTCTGTATCAAGTGATTTGTATCCGTCAGTGGGAGGTACTGGAGTGAGCTTGAACTTGTACTGCCTTCAGAGGGGGACCCTGCCCATTGCTTATTCTCTTTGAGGCCATTTAATCTCCCTAGAGCTGGGGGCAGCTGTCACAAGCTGTAGCCCACGGAACCTTCCTCACCTCCACTGCTGTGCTTCTGCTTTGTAGAGAGCGCCGAAGGAGCTGACAGCACAGTTGACTAAATAAGAAATATTCAGTGCACAGCCCGGTAAGCGTAAGCAGAGTGTGCTCAAGTCTAAGCTGATACACACATAGGAACCCATTGCCACCTCTCCTGAAAAACCCATCTCCAGTGTTAGAGTGAGGCAAACCAGGAGATGGGTTGATTAAACAATATTTTCTATGGCTATAGAGCCTTTCATCTGAGGAGCGCAGGATGCTTTACAAACAGGAATTAAGGCTCAGATGTAGGACTGGGCTGAATGTTTTCAGTAAATTTCTTTGACAAAAAAATGTCTTTTTGACTCAATGGTGGAAAGAGTGGGCAGAAGGCTCAAAGCAGTAGTCAGCAATAGTTCAAAGCACACTACGGAGCTTTTAGAGCACAGCCTGCTAGAGCCCTATAGATTTACACCCCAGCTTTCCGTGCACGAGCTCTCTGCATAGACACGATCGTAGAGCATAATCCCTTTTGGGAAGCACCATGTTTTTGCTCTCTGTTTGTACAGCACCTAGCACAGTGGGATCCTGGTCCATGATGGGGCTCCTAGACAGTATAGCAATACGTATAATAAGGACAATTATCCAAGAGTTTTCAGAAAGTTGGCAGTTGAACCGGTAATGTTGATTTTTGCTAAGTCTTGGAGCACTGGGGAAGCTCCAGAACGCTGGAAGAAAGCTAATGTTTTCCCAATTTTTTACAATAAGATAAAGGGGAAGACCTGGGTAGCTATAGGCCTGACATCGATCCCCAAGATAATGGCACAAATGATACAGGACTAGATTAATAAAGAATTAAAGGAAGGTAATGTAAATAATGCAAATCAACAGGGTTTTATGCAAAATAGATCCTATCAAACTTGTTTTTTGTATGAGAGTAAAAGTTTGATTGAGAGAGTAATCCAGGAGTGGTCACACCTGTGCCAAATACAGAGGTAAAATGACCTTTCTATTCTGAATAGTGCTCACATAATATACTTAGACTTCTGTTAGGTGTTTGACTTGATACTGCACAACATTGTGATAAAAATGCTAGAACGATGTCGAATTTACATGGCACAAATGAAGTAGATTAGAAATTGGCTAACTGATCAGTCTCAAAATGTAAACGTAAATGAGAAATTGTCATTGAGTGGGTATGTTTTCAGTGATCCTGTACAGATTGGTTCTTGGCTTTACGCTATTTAACATTTTTATTAAATGACCTGGAAGAAAACATAAAATCATCACTGATAAAATTTGCAGCCGACAAAAAAACGGAGGGTGTTAAATAATAAAGAGGAGAGGTCACTGATACAAAGTGACCTGGATCGCTTGGTAAACTGGGCACAAGCAAACAACATGAGTTTTAATATGGCTAAGTGTAAAAGTATGCATCAAGGAACAAAGAACATAGGCCATGCTTTCAGGATGGGGGACTCTATCTTGGGAAGCAGTGAGTCAGAAAAAAGATTTGGGGATCATGGTGGATAATCAGCTGACCACAAACACCTACTGTGATGCCATGAGACAAAAGAGCTAATACAATCCTGAGACGCATAAACGGGGAATCTTGAGTCAGAGTAGAGAGTTTATTTGACCTCTGTATTTGGTACTGGTGCGACCACTGCAGGAATACTCTTTCAAGTTCTGGTGATGACAATTCAAGAAAAATATTGATAATTTGGATAGGGTTCACAGAAGAGTCAAGAGAATGATTAAAGGATTAGAAAACATGCCTTATAGCAATTGAGCTCCTTGAGTTTAACTATTTTGCTTAACAAAGAGAAGGTTAAGGATTGACTTGAGCACAGTCTATCTGTACCTACATGGGAAACACATATTTTATAATAGGCTCTTCAATCTAGCAGAGAAAGGTATAATGCAATCCAATGGCTGGAAGCTGAAGCTAGACAAATTCAGACTGGAAATAAGGCATAATTTTTAATGGTGGGAGTAGTTAACCACTGGAATTTACGAAGGGTCAGGGTAGATTCACCATCATTGACAATTTTTAAATGGTGATTGGATTTTTTTCCCTAAAAGATCTGCTCTAGGAATTATTTTGGGGAAGTTTTATGGCCTGTGTTATACAGGAAGTCAGACTAAAGGATCAGAATAGTCCCTTCTGGCCTTGGAACCTAGGAAAGTTGAAGTTACAGTAAAAAATGCTACCATCAAAGTAACACTTTCACTTTTAAAAGCCCCAACACTTGCTCTCATTTTAACTCTCTCTCTTGCTTTCAGTGACAGAAAAAACACTTTTCTCCCCTCCATGGTAAACAAATTAGAAGTGAGAGTGAGTCATTTTGTCCCCACTTTCTCAACTAGAAGAAAGAGACAGACATTTAAAATGTGGGATTTCTCCCACCAAAATAAACAAAATGAAAAATTTCATTGCAATTTTTTTTTCAAAGAAAATCCCCCCCCCCAAAATATTTTGAATAAAATATGAACTTTTCATTTCCCTCCCCACAATTATTTTCCACAAGAGAGACCAGTTCCACCACAAACACATTTGCACAGGACAAGCTAGAGCTTAGTGATACGATCTTGGTAGCCTACAAGTGATCCCAAATTGATATAAATAACAGGAAAGGGCTGGATCGGTACCGAAGCTTGAAGTATCTCTGCTGACCATTATGAGCAGCTCCATTGAATGAGTTGCTTGCTTTTAAAGTAGGTTTTCTGCCCAGATGCAACAGAGATTGAATCATTAGAGTAATTCAATCAAATAAAGGGGATAGGTGGGGTGGAGGGAAATGCAGTGGCTAGGATAAAAATGACATGGGCTATCAATTCTCATGCTTCAGGGCATAAAGTGATCAAGCAGCTGGGGATCAAGGAAATGGTTCTCATCATGGCACTGTATCGTATCGTTATGGAGAATTTTCTCCTTCATTTGAGCAACTGGCATCAGTCTCTGCTAGAGACTAGGCACTGTACTGCAGTACATCGGCTACTCTGCTATGGCACTTCCTACATTGCTAGAGTCCACACCACAGTGAATAGCTGCAGATCAAATCATAAGCATAGTCTGCTTCGTTTTCTTAGCACCATGGCAAGAGGCTGATGCTGATAAAAAAAATCTACACGTGGTTCTAAGGGTCTCTATAGTAAAAGCAGTGATTACAAAAACAAACTGAAATGACTCAGAGGCAGCTTAAGTTCTCCAAAATTGCCCATTGGTCCTTCCCACCCTACTGTTTGTTTTATTTTAAGGCTTATAAAAATGTGTCTTTGTTTAGGGGAAGAAATGAGTGAAACAGGAAAATGAGTCTTAAGTACCTAAAGACAACACCCAAAGTAACTCTAAAGCTAAAATAAATAAGCCCCATCCATCCAGAGGCAGCATTGCCTTGTGCAGGGGACTAAAACTGATTTAGTTCAGAGGTCTGAGTTCCATGCTTAATTATGGTCCATGGTTTGGGGTATAAATTTAGGATTCTATACTCTCCTAATCCCCAGCCATCTCTCATGAACATCATTGGGAGGTTAGCAGAGGGATCAAGGGGAGACTATGGTCTTTATGAAGTAACTCAACTTTCAGGTATTGTTCATTTAATACTTTATGGTCGCATTCTGCTGTGCTCAGTGAGAGAAACTTCTCACCTCCAGTAGCCCTGCTATCCCTGCCCTTTGTTTCTTCTTCTTCACCCACTTCTGTGGCGGTGTCTCCTCTGATCAAGGGGAGACTATGGTCTTTATGAAGTAACTCAACTTTCAGGTATTGTTCATTTAATACTTTATGGTCGCATTCTGCTGTGCTCAGTGAGAGAAACTTCTCCACTCCAGTAGCCCTGCTATCCCTGCCCTTTGTTTCTTCTTCTTCACCCACTTCTGTGGCGGTGTCTCCTCTGTTCTTCCCTCAGCACTTCCTTCCCTCAGCATTTCCCTCCAGGCAGCAGCTCCCAATTCACACCTCATTGCACCAATCCTTCTCCCTACTTGTCTGTTAAAATGATCAGCAATAACAGGGCTTATATTGACATTGAAGTATCATCATTAAGGAATAGGTAGGCTTGGCAGAATTTGATTTTTATTTTTTTAAATAATTTTGACAGATATGACTATTTTTAAGCATTGATTAATTTAAATTCCACAGTTTTGGAACCTTTTGGGAGGGGGGAGATCAGACAGTTATTTAATGACAGTACAGTAGAGCCTCAGTGTTATGAACACCTCGGGAATAGAGGTTGCTCGTAACTCTGAAATGTTCATAACTGAACAAAACGTTAGGGGTTGTTCTTTCAAAAGTTTACAACTGAAAATTGACTTCATACTTCAATTTCATTTTCAGACTGACCCCAAACTGGTTTCCCCTCCAAGCTTTTGGAATTGCCAGAAACTGAAAAATTAGTTATTTGCCCAGCTCTAGTTAGGACAGGTGGGGAGCTATTTCTGACTCTGCCACTGATCTGCTGCTTAAGCTTGGGCATGTCACCTGGCCTCTGTTTCCCCCTCCCTTCCCTGTGCTCATTATCTTCCTGGTCACTTTAGACCATAAGCTCTTCAAGAACAACACACAGTTATTCACACTCAGGTACAGTGAGCACAAACTGTTAACAAGGTAGAATGGAAGCATTTTATACCCACTTTATACTTATTTTGACAAAGATGTGAATGACTGAGACAGAGAATTAAGTCCTACTGAATTCAATCAAGTTTTAACTGATTTATACTAGTCTAAAAGTGGAAAGAATTAGGTCCCCAATGATTGGGGCCTGGTCTACATTACAACGTCACTCGATTACAGACCTCAAAGTCGCAATACTCCAACAAAAAAACTTCAAAAACAGACTCCAATGAGAAACTGCAGAATTGGAATTAATTTGCAAACTTGACACCATTAAATTAGGCTTGAATAAAGACTGGGAGTGGATGGGTCATTACACAAAGTAAAACCTATTTCCCCATGCTAATATTTTCCCCTACTGTTACTCACACCTTCTTGTCAACTGTTGGAAATGGGCCATCCTGATTATCACTACAAAAGTTTTTTTTCTCCTGCTGATAATAGCCCACCTTAACTGATTACTCTCATTATAGTTAGTATGGCAACACCCATTTTTTCATGTCCTCTGTGTATATATATCTTCGTACTGTATTTTCCACTGCGTGCATCCGATCAAGTGGGTTTTAGCCCACGAAAGCTTATGCTCAAATAAATTTGTTAGTCTCTAAGGTGCTCCTCATTCTTATTACAACGTAAGCCACTGTGCATCAACCTACACATGCATGTTTCTACTCAAATTTGTCTCTGGCCAAGGTAAGTGCCCCATTGCAGTGATGCAGTAAAAACACCTCCTCAAATGGCATAGATCCATGGACAACCTACTGAGGTCAACACAGTGCGAGAGTAGACACAACGTGACCTGTGTTGACCCTAAGTCCTCCAGCAGCTATCCCACAATGACCCATTCTCTGCGATGGTGACCATTCTGGTCACAATTTTGAACTCCACTGCCTGAGGTGCACAGAGATCCAAAGCCACCTCGGAGTGTTTTTGAAATGCCTTTTCCTGATTGCCCACCCTGGTGAGCATGCTTAGCAGCTCACGCTGGTTGTGTGAAACTGCCCTGATGACCAGGCCAGCATCCATGAATGGTGGATCCCACATATGTGGATTGGCGACACAAAGAAAACTTTGGGTGAGAAACTACTTTAGAGAAGGATTTTAGCCTGTTAAAGTTTAGGCTCTGTGAAGCTTGTTATACTTTTGTTTTATATGTAACCATTTCTGTATCCAGTTATTATCCTGACTCAGTAGCTCTTAAATCATAGGATCGTAGGACTGGAAGGGACCTCAAGAAGTTATGTAGTCCAGTCCCCTTCATTCATGGCAGGAATGAGAATTATCTAGACCAGTGGTCGGCAACCTTTGGCACACGGCTCACCAGGATAAGCACCCTGGCAGGCTGGGCCAATTTGTTTACCTGCTGCGTCCGCAGGTTCGGCCGATCGCGGCTCCCACTGGCCGCAGTTCACCATTCTAGGCCAATGGGGCTGCAGGAAGCGGCGCGGGCCGAGGGATGTGCTGGCTGCGGCTTCCTTCCGCCCCCATTGGCCTGGAGCGGTGAACCATGGCCAGTGGGAGCCGTGATCGGCCGAACCTGCGGACGCGGCAGGTAAACAAACTGGCCCGGCCTGCCAGGGTGCTTACCCTGGCGAGCCGCATGCCAGAGGTTGCCGACCCCTGATCTAGACCATCCCTGACAAGTTTTGTGTAACCTGCTCTTAAAAATCTCCAATGACAGAGATTCCTAAATCTAAGTCTTTGAGAATATATTTATGATTGGTTCACTATAAATGTGTCTCTGTGCTGTGATATTATAAAGAACCTGATCCGAAGCTGTGGGTACACCGCCTCTTTGGGGACAGCTTACCTGGTAATTTCTGTGAGTGTCTGGTGACAGGGCTGGATTCTACACAGAATGCTCTGAGGACTCGGGGGTTGGTGTGTCTATCACTAGCCTGCAAAGAAAGGGCAAGAGACCTGGAAGTCAGTGCTTGTGCATGGCCAGGGGCTGTTGGTTTCAGGGAGCTGACCTACAGTAGGTACAGATAAGAGTACTTCATGCTAAGGGTAGATAATGTTGAGGTGCCTCCCAACTCTGGGTACCCTTGGGAAGCATTACACAGCCTTACACACTTGCATAACAATGGTTCCTACTGTGGATTTTCCAACTTCAAAATGATTTCCCACTGACCAATAGCAATCCAGCAATACAAGCTTCCAGAATGTGATTGCCACTTGCTTCTCCACCGTCAGTGCAACTCTCATTCTAGCGTCCATGCACTGGAGGGCTGGCGGGAGCTTGGCACACAGACCTAGGAACGTGGTCTGTTGTACCCAAAAGTTCTGCAGCCACTGCTCAAAGTCCCCAAACTGGATTACGATGCTCAGGCTCTTAGCATCTGAGGCATCTGAGCTCTCAGGCTCAGAAGTGGCGCGCCACCATTTGCAGCCGTCTACAAACACCTCCAACAATCTTGAATTGTGTTTTTGCTATATCCCTCAGCAAACTGTCCTCGAAAGACATCCTCATTTCCTAGTTGTGGTATTTCCTACAGGTCTGCAAATACAGGAAAACCACACATATGTGAGAATAGCACAGAGCTGTGCAGATCGATGCTTCTGTCAGAGATGATAGACACCAAAAAGTACCACACAGGGTTGTGGAATTTTTGTTAAAAAGGCACAGAAATTATGGGAGATGGATGTCATTATGGGATGGAGAAAGTTGCGTGCTGGGAACTTGCGCCCTGGCTCTCAGAGATCCCTGGGCGAGTCATTTCTGTCCCACAACACATTGTGAAAATTTGCCAGACGGACTCGTGCTGGGTGGTGATGTGTGGCGTACTGGGATTCCTACCCGTGGTGCACCTCACTTTACATTGACACAAGCACTCCCGGTGAGTATGCACAGCACTGACACAAGTGACCACGTATGCACACACCCACCCAAACAATATACAAACTTCATCGGGTGTACACTGATATAACTTGCATTGACCTCTGTTTGTAGTGTAGACACGGCCTAGGTTCCAGAAAACTCAGAAGCTAAAATTTGCTTGAACAAACATTTCAGACAATTATGAATAATGAGCAAATTTGTAAAAAATCACCACTCATTTGTGGATAAATGACAAGGCAGAAGAAAACACTGCACTAACCCTGTTCACAGCCTATTACTCAATCAGAAGGTATTTTGCCAGATCTCAACAGGTGTAAATCAGCACAGGTACACTGGTGTCAATGGAGCTCTGTGCTGATTTCCACCAGCTGAAGATTTAGTCCCTTATTGTTCTAGTTGTTTCATGTCTTCCCTTATTCTGAGCAATGTCACAGACCAGGTGAGTTTAAGGGACAAAAGCAAAAAGGAGCCATGGCGGTGCTTGTTCTCCGGAAAGTGATTGAAGTGGCATTTGAGCAATGACTAATTTATTTAGTATTCAAAATTTAGGGAATCTTTTGTCACATCACCCATCACAAATAAAAAAAAAATTGAAACCTGTTTGAAGCCTCAGGCATATTTTAGTTTGTTGTTCAGGTCAGTTCATTTCAATGCTTAATTTTTAATGGTTCATTTCACATAGCTGTTTTGACTAAAAAGTATTTCTATATCCAAATTGTTTAGGGGTTCAATACTTGACATTTTAGAACATCTGAAGTTCCAGCTAATGGACAGCTAGAAGTTGGAAAGCTGGTCCTGTGGCTAAAGCACTAAACTGGAACCTAGAAAATCTGGGTTAAATTCCCAGCTCTGCCACAGTCTCCCTGTGTGACCTTGGATAAGTCACTTATGCCTTGATCCTGCAAACTCTTCAACACATGAGTAACTTTACTTGCACAGTAACTTCTATGCGTATCTGCAAGATCAGTGTTTTAATCTCTCTGAGACTCAATTCCCTAGCTGTAAAATAGGGATAATAGGAGTTCCCTACCACACAAGTTATCGAGAATGAACTCATAATATTTCTGAGATGTCCAGCTACTCCAGTTGTGATGAACATAGGGGCTTCTAGCTGTATATCCATATTTGATGGGCTGTTGCATGCAGGAGGGTAAGCGCTATTTTATGTCTTATTTCATAACATTGTCATTGGTTTCAAAGACTGTTGTCTATGGGTGCAAAACTACTCTTAGGCACTGGCATAAGCTCTGTTTTTTTTAAACCTACATCTAATTTTTATCATTGTTGACAATGGCATCAGTGGCTATTTTGCTCCTGGAGAATAATTTGCCATGTATTCCACTAATAAGTCGACTGTAGCAATGATTAATGAAAAACTGCACTTATGGGTAAAATGTACAAAGGTGGATAAGTCTTATTGACTTTAGGGAATTTTACCCAGAGGGGTAAACTTTTTCCTGCGAGATTTTCATTGTAGTTTTCAATGCTGGGAAGTGGAAACTATATATAATCAATAAATATATTGAGGATTAAAAGTCACTCCAGGCCTTCTGATGCCCCAACTGTCTGGGTAAATGAATTAGTAAATAAGGTATCTGAATGGAAACAAACAACAGACCTGCTGTCAGCAGGGTTAGATACCAAAGTGTTACAAGAACTTGCCAACATCTGCATAGCTGAGCTGGTCTTAACAATAGTGGGAGGAATGGCAGAGGCAGGTGAAATGACTTGCCTAGGGGTACCTAGGTCAGTGGCCAAGCTGGGAATAGAACCTCTATCTCCCAGTTCAGTGCTCTAGCCACTAATCCACATTACCAGAGCAGGAGTCAGGAGATCTGGCTGCTACTCTTAGTCCTGCCCCAAATCTGGTCTGTGGCCTTGCACATGTCCCTTCATATCTCTGTTTCCCCTCCCACTTTTACCTGTGTTATCCAATCAGATTGTGAAATTTTCAGGGCAGAGGCTGTCTCATTACATGTTCATGCAATGCCTACGGTAAAGGGGTAATGCGGCCCTGATCTTATACACACTGCTTTCGCTAATGTTTGTGAAGGACTTTGAAATCCTGTAATGAAAAGTGCTATAGAAATAGAAACTGCGACGTTCATGCTGTATAAAAATCCATTTTTAGTCACCTACACCAGAGAAATGGATCAGCATTCATGTTGCACACCCTGTCAGTACCCAGCCTGGGCCGGGGAAGCTAATGAGCCAACCAGCTGACCAAATGAGGCATGTTGCACAAACGCTAAGAAGTCACCTAAACAAAGGTGTCTGATTTCACTGACTCTAGAGGTGAGCTTAGCACCACTGAAAACCCAGCCACTATTTAGGCACCTAAATATAGACTTAGGAGCCCCATTTTGGGCCCGGGAGCTTGAAAATCCCACCTTAACTATACAGTGCAAAGTACTTGTGAAAGAGATCTTCTTGGCACTCTCCATTTTTGTGATGACTGTGTCCCCCCTCCCCCCACAATAGCATTATTTTGCTGTAATAATTTCATAGTAAACAAAGTGCACTTTAAGACACAGACTTACAGTAACCCTGTTTACTAGCACTTTGCTCTGGCTCCTTGCTTCTTTCTAAATCGGAATCTGCTGTGTTTTGCCATTCTCAAGTCACTGTACTGATTGCATAGTAGTTAGTAGATGGGAAATCACCTGACAAAGAATACAATGGCATTTTAACATCAAGGCTTCCCACAGGAGACATTATACTTTCAAGGGGGGGAGGGATGCATAATGGCATGCCAAGCAGGATGTCACTTACACTCGATTGGCCACGATTGTCAGGGTTCACTTCCATTAAGCTTTGTGTCAGTTAAGAAACTCTACATGTGAGGCTGTGTGAAGCATTCTACCACTGCTGACTGCCCGGGGCTAGCCCACAGTACCTATCTTGTCACTGGTTTTCTAGAAAACCTCGCTGAGAATTAGTTGCATATGTTGGCCAGCCTAACCATTTGAGGCAAGATTTTACAATCTGTCTTTGCCAAACACTTAACATTTTAAAATAATAATAATAATATGACTAACTTTCTCACATTAATAACAAAAGTAAAACTGGCTGGGAAATGGGGTGATTGCTTTCTGACTTTGTTTTTAAACCAAGTCTGAAAAATGAGCATCAGCTTGCTTTTAAAATGCAGCGGTGACCATGCTGCACCTACATGTCATCTACCCTGAAAACAACCAGAAAATAATAAATAAATAACAATAATAAAATCTTTTGACCAAGCTTGTGTTGAGAAAAGAAGAAACTCTGCATTCCTATCAGGTGTAGACCTGGGAACTCATATGTGAGTGACAAAGACCAAACCTTTGTATTCTTTTGCAATATTCAAACATTATTTAAAAAGAAAGAGAGGGATGGCTGCTTTGTACAGATCTAAACTTAGTCTTCCACTCAAAAGCTCTCAGGGAGCTTCTCCATCGTTGATCTCTTATCTTTATTTCAGGTTTTAGCTTACATAGGTGTTATTATTCACAATTATTTGTAGCAAAGTAGTGCTTATAGGCCCCATCAGAGATCAGGGCCCCATTGTGTGGGGTGCTGTACAAACACATAGTAAGACACAATTCCTGTCTCCAAAAGTTTAAAGTCTAAGGCTAAGTCTAAGTTCTGGAAAACTGAAACCTGGTCTACACTTAAAACTTTGGTCAACATAGCTACTGCGCTCAGGAGTGGGAAAAATCCGCACCTCTGAACACTTCAGTTATGACGACCTAAATCCCAGGCGTTGAGATGGAGCATTCTTCCATCAACCTAGCTACCATCGTTTGGGGAGGTGGAGTTACTACAGCAATGGAAGAACCCCTTCGATTGCATGTGTTCAGACCTCACATCTCTCTTTCTACCATCCTTTGCCTCTCTTGTCTATTTAAGCCTATTTAAATACATAAGACAGGCAAAAGTTAGGTGTGTGTAGTCAGAGCACATATCTGGGACCTAAGAATGTTTAAATTCTAATCCCAGATCTGGACTCAGTTCAGCAAAGCATATTTGATTTCAGTGGGGTTTAAGCACATGTTTGAGTGCTTTGCTGAACGGGGCTTTTAACACTGGGACTCATTCTATACTGTTATATAAGTCACTTATCCTCTATTCCAGTGGTTCCCAAACTGGGGTTTGTGAACCCTTGGGGGTTCGTGAAATGTATCAGGGGGTTCTCAGAAAAAAATATTCTGTAATGGCGGACAGAGCTGTCCCTAGGGACCCCGGGCATGGGGGCTGGCAGCCCGACCCCCGTGACCATGACTTCCTGGCAGAACAAGTTTAAGCTTTGTTGTAGTCGTGAGTTGTTTGCCTGGAATGCTCAAGACCCGAATGCTTGTGGGGGGAACTCTTTATTTGAGTTGGCTTCTTAAATACCTTCATGCTGTTACAAGTCTGTTACTCCTTGATGAAACATGTAGGAGGCTTAATCGAAGTGATATGAGCTACAAAAGTGAAATCTTGGAAGAGTGTTGCCATTTTCATAATGTAATAAAATTAATAATGTAATGATACATAATAATGTTATAATAAATCATGTGTAATAAGCGTGTAATAAAAAAATAAATTATTTCCAAGATCACCGCTTCTATCATTTATGCTCAAGTAAGGGAGAAAATCCCTGGAAATATTCATTTTTAGGAGAGGGTTCGCGAGATTTGATATTTTTGTGAAAGGAGTTGGCAGGTTGTTAACGTTTGGGAACCACTGCTCTCTTTTATACCAAGTGTTAGATAATTAGCCAGCATTTTACAGGGTCTGTGTACAGAGCCTAGCACAATGGGAACCAAATCCCTGATTTGGACCTTTAGGAATTACTGCAATACAAATAAATAATAAAATGACATTAATGCAATGGTTTGTCACTAGGGGTCACCGATGTAATGAACCAGGGTGAAACTCCGCAGAGAAGAGTTAACCACGCCATGCAGTAACTGCAGCCAGAGGAGCCTTAAATAGATTGGTATGCAGCTATTCTACCTTTGAAGTGTCCTTGTGTTGTAAAGGCCATACTGTTAAAGGGGAGGCCATGTGGCCCAAGACAAGTTGCTTGAGGCTAGAGGAGTTTCCCAGCTGGAAAGCGCAGGAGGTGGGGAGAAAGAAGAAACCTAGAGAGAGGTGGAGGACAAGAGTTGCTTCTTTGGGACAAAGCCATGCTGCCTTATCCCAGACTGGTGCCAAAGCAAGTTTGTCTGCATGCCATTTCTTACCGTGTACTTTATGTAAATAAGGAAACTAAATGCTTGGTTGTAAACTACACTAAGCAAACACGCATTGCTGCTCCCAATAGGAAACTGACCTGCAAGGCTCCAAAATCCACAAATGCCTAGCATTTGATTGATATGATTCAAACTTCTATGATTCTATGAATTTAAGCATGTGCTTAAAGTTAAGCATGGATGTTAAGGCTTTCTTAAATTGGCATGGACGTAAGCACAGGTTTAAGTGTTTTCCTGAATTGGGGCCCTGGTGTGTTAACACTTCTAATGTCTAGTAATGTTGCAGAGAGCTAGACACCACTTAAATTGTGCTGAACTAACAAACCCAATTACCACAGAATTGGCTGGCTCATCCCAAATTCTAAGTACTATTTAACTGTTTGGAATAATTGCTGCAACAAACAACACCTGGCAGTGTTTCCATTATCTATGTCATAAGTCAATGCTTGGAGTTCTGCAAGGTGTGAATTACATGTCATTTATCTCCTACTAGGAGAGATCATAAAGGTTTGAAGTAGTTGGAGGTGGCATTGAATCTCCAGCAAAACAAGATCTGAGGTTATGAAAATCTACAGATGCAGTCAAGTTTTAGATTGCAAAGGTATTTCAGAGCAGCAGTTGGATGCTGTCTATTACACAGGCTCTTGTACAAAGAAAGAGGTATGGAAATTAAAATTCTCTCTGGCTATGCTAAAATACCAAGGGAAATTCATAGCAAATCTGTCTACTATGGTTAGCTGTGTGACAGAACTATTACAGAAAAATAAATAATGGCATTGGTCAAAAGAATGTCAAGCTGCTTTCAAGCTGGCTAAACAGCCACTTACATCCTCCAGGGTTTTAGTGCACTTTCTCCCAGCCCTGCCAATCTGTTAAACTACTGATGTTTCACAGTATGAGGTCAGGAGTGGTGATTTCTCACATAATGCCAAACAGTCCAGAAAAGCCTATAGCATTTGCATTGCAAACACTTCCTAAAAAAAGGGAAGAATTATGCACAGACTAGATGAGGGAGAAGTCATAGCAATTGTACATCCAGGCACTGAACGCCATGAGCATCCCCACCAAAGCAAGTCAGCTGAAGACCACACGCACCTTTGTAGAAAGGGTTTTGAGCCTTGTATTAATTGTGATGGAATAAATGGGCCCAGTGGGGTGACAGTAGGTCCTGGAGTCCCAGAAGACAGTGAGGGCGGCAACCATCATGAAGTTTGCTCCTTCAATGTCTTTAAGTCAGGAGTGGTTGTGCTCCCACTCCAATCATTTTCTCCCTCAAGTCTTTTCTTTTAAGGTCCTCAGAAGGAACTGATGGTTCGACTAGACCAGGGGTCAGCAACCTTTCAGAAGTGGTGTGCTGAGTCTTCATTTATTCACTGTAATTTAAGGTTTCGCGTGCCAGTCATACATTTTAACCTTTTTAGAAGGTCTCTTTCTATAAGTCTATAATATATAACTAAACTATTGTTGTATGTAAAGTAAAGAAGGTTTTTAAAATGTTTAAGAAGCTTCATTTAAAATTAAATTGCAGAGCCCCCCGGACCGGTGGCCAGGACCCGGGCAGTGTGAGTGCCACTGAAAATCAGCTCAGGTGCCGCTTTTGGCACGCATGCCATAGGTTGCCTACCCCTGGACTTGACCATCCTCATATTATTTTTGTCTGCCAATTAGGCCTAATTTTCAACACACCAATTTTGGTTCATTGATTTCCAGTCCCACATTTCTCTCATTTACCAAACATGATCTCAACTCAGCCCTTGAAATGCATCAGGAGGCCTTTTTGTTTGGACTATTTCAGTCTCTGTTTCCCTTTTGCACCTTTCCCCATCAACATTTGTTATATAGTGGAACCTCAGAGTTACGAATACCTTGGGAATGAAGGTTGTTCATAAGGCTGAAACATTTGTAACTCTGAACAAAATGTTATGGTTGTTCTTTCAAAAGTTTGCCACTGAACATTGACTTAAAACTTTGAAACTTTACTATGCAGAAGAAAAATGCTGCTTTCCCTTTTCTTTTTTTTAGTAGTTTGCATGTAACACAGTACTGTACTGTGTTTTCTTTTTTTCTTTTTTTTTGGTTTGTTTGTTTGTTTTCTGCTGCTGTCTAATTATGTACTTCTGGTTACAAATGCAGTGTGTGGTTAACTGGTCAGTTCGTAACTCTGGTGTTCATAAGAACATAAGAATGGCCCTACTGGGTCAGGCCAAAGGTCCATCTAGCCCAGCAGTATCCTGTCTTCTGACAGTGGCCAGTGCCAGGTGTCCAGGAGGGAATGAACAGAACACGTAATCATGAAATGATCCATCCCCTGTCGCTCATTCCCAGCTTCTGGCAAACAGAGGCTAGGGACACCATTCCTGCCCATCCTGGCTAATAGCCATTGATGGACCTATCCTCCATGAATTTATCTAGTTCTTTTTTTTAACCCTGTTATGGCCTTGGCCTTCACAACATCCTCTGGCAATGGAGTTCCACTGGTTGACTGTGCATTGTGTGAAGAAATACTTCCTTTTATTTGTTTTAAACCTGCTGCCTATTAATTTCGTTTGGTGACCCATAGTTCTTATGTTATGAGAAGTAGTAAACAACACTTCCTTATCTACTTTCTCTACACTGGTCATGATTTTATAGACCTCAATCATATCTCCCCTTAGCTGTCTCTTTTTCAAACTGAAAAGTCCCAGTTTTATTAATCTCTCTTCATACGGAAGCCGTTCCATACCCCTAATCATTTTTGTTGCCCTTTTCTGAACCAATTCGAATATATCTTTTTTGAGATGAGGCAACCACATCTGCATTCAAGATGTGGGTGTACCATGGATTTATAGAGAGGCAACATGATATTTTCTGTCTTATTCTCTATCCCTTTCTTAATTATTCCCAGCATTCTATTCGCTTTTTTGACTGCCACTGTACATTGAGTGGATGTTTTCAGAGAACTATTCACAATGACTCCAAGATCTCTTTCCTGAGTGGTAACAGCAAATTTAGACCCCATCATTGTATATGTATATTTGGGATTATGCTTTCCAATGTGCATTACTTTGCATTTATAAACATTAAATTTCATCTGCCATTTTGTTGCTCAGTCACCCAGTTTTGAGAGATCCTTTTGTAGCTCTTCGCAGTCTGCCTGGGTCTTAACTATCTTTAGTAATTTTGTATCATCTGCAAATTTTGCCACCTCACTGTTTACCCCTTTTTCCAGATCATTTCTGAGTATGTTGAATAGGGCTGGTCCCAGAACAGATCCCTGGGGGACACCACTATTTACCTCTTTCCACTCTGAAAACTTACCATTTATACCTACTGTGGTGGGGTGTCTGCCCCACCCCCATGCTGGGGGGAGGGGGGGGGGGCTGCAGCAGGCCAGTGTGCCTGTGCAGCCCAGCAGCCAATAAGGGAAGGGCTTATTGGGAGCCAATCAGGGCCCAGATTGGAGACAGCCAATCAAGGCCAGACTCAGCCCTATAAGAAGGCTGCTCAGGGAGAGAGCAGTCAGTCTGTCCCAGGCCTTTGACAGGGGAAGGTCTGTCTCCAGAGCTGGGAGACTAGCACCTGGGACAGCGCAGTGCTGGGCAGGCCCGGGGGAGCAGAAGGTAACTCCAGCCTGGTGTCTGCCAGACTGCAGGCCCTGAGGGGAAGGGCCTAGCCAGTGCGAGGGGGCCGAAGGGGAAGCAGCCCAGGGACGTGGACAGACTGAGGGAGAGAAGGAGGGCAGGACGGCTGCCACTAGAGGGTCCCTGGGATGGGGCCCAGAGTGGTGGGCGGGCCTGGGTTCCCCCCTTCCCCCCTTGCAGTACACCCAGCCATCGGCCGTAGGGAGCGGCCATCAAGGACTACGCCAGATCCCTGACAAGAGGGATTAGACTTTGGGGTGTGGTTGTACATGGTGGCTGGGGCGCAGAGGACTGCTGATCAACCCCCCCCCCCCCCGGAAGGGGGTGTGGCTGGACAAAGGGGCACTGCCGGAGGGCAGTGGTCCAGAAGAGGGCGCCGCGAGTTGGTGAGCGACGTGGGCTCAGATGCCAGCCAAGGGCGAGACGATGGGCGGGACACCACCAAGAGAGGGCGCTCCACTGGACTGAGCTAATTCCCAAGACAACCAGTAGGAGGCGCCAGGGGGTGACTCTCAACCCCGTCACACGTGGTGGAGAATGTGGGCACTAGCGGTCTGCCCCGATACAAGGGGCAGGGCAAGGACTGTGGGACAGTTGCCCAGAACATTAAGAGACAGACAGAATGGTGGAGAAGAAAGACTTTTACTGGAGGGCCTGGGTGGCTCGGCTTGCCGAGCAGCAGAGAGACGTGCTCTGGCTGCTGCGGGGGTGGGAACCCAGACCCTATAGGGGACCAGGCGCCAAGGGCTAGGGGCCAGGGCCTGGACTCAAAAATTGTTTCGCCTCTGGGCGAAAGGGCCACTTCAAGCAGGAGTGTCCCTACTGGGAGGGAGCAAAGAGGCCCCACCCAGACAAGGCGCCCCCTGTGAGGGTAAGAGGGAGGCCCCCAGCTTGTTGGGTCTGTGGGGAGCAGGGACACCTAAATAGAGAGTGCCTCTACAGGGCTCCCAAGGCCCGGGCCAGCCCAGAGGGAAGGGCTAGGGCCGAAACAAGTAGGGATAGGGCCGTGGCAGGGGGAAGGTGCCGATGGGGCTTCCACTGCCACACCAAGGGCCACATAAGGAGGCATTGCCCCCTGAGGCAGAAAGGGGGAGTGTCAGAAGCCAAGGCTCGGTCTAGGGCTAGCCAACAGGGAGTGGTAGTCCCGGCCGAGGCCCCCAAAGAGAAGGGGGCTGGGGCAGAGAGGTCCCACCTAAAAGAGGGAACCCACATAGGGGCCAGGAGAGCTGATGAGGGAACCCAAACAGATGTGGGAACCCACGTAGGACCAGAGAGGTCTACGGTGGGGACTCAGTCCCTAGTAGTGGGAAGCAGGCTGCTCCAGACAGTGGAGGGTCTGTGGGAGGAAAGGGATGCCTTACGGTCCCAGCTTCGAGGGAAGTGGGATGGATAAGACCCCGTTCCTTCCTTTCCCCTCCCCCCGGGAGCATTCTTAAGGGGCAGGGTGTGTGGTGGGGTGTCTGCCCCCCCCCATGCTGGGGGGGGGGGGCTGTAGCAGGCCTGTGCAGCCCGGCAGCCAATAAGGGAAGGGCTTATTGGGAGCCAATCAGGGCCCGGATTGGAGACAGCCAATCAGGGCCAGGCTCAGCCCTATAAGAAGGCTGCTTAGGGAGAGAGCAGTCAGTCTGTCCCAGGCCTTCAACAGGGGAAGGTCTGTCTCTAGAGCTGGGAGACTAGCACGTGGAACAGCGCAGTGCTGGGCAGGCCTGGGGGAGCAGACTGCAGGCCCGGAGGGGAAGGGCCTAGCCGGTGCGAGGGGCCGAAGGGGAAGCAGCCCAGGGACATGGACAGACTGAGGGAGAGAAGGAGGGCAGGACGGCTGCCACTAGAGGGTCCCTGGGTTGGGGCCCAGAGTAGTGGGCGGGCCTGGGTTCCCCCCTCCCCCCCCCTTGCAGTACACCCAGGGCTGGCTCCGGGCACCAGCCTACCAAGTATATGCTTGGGGCGGCGCTCAGGGTTGGTTTTTTTTGTTTTTTGTTTTTTACACATACTGAGGCTGTTGGGGCGCCCGGCGGTGCTCCGGCCCGAGAGCGGGGCCGCGACTGGGCTCGCCGCCCTCCCCGCGGCGCTCCGGCCGGCCGGGGAGAGCGGGGCCGCGGCCGGGCTCGCCACCCTCCTCCCGGCGCTCTGGCCGGCCGGCGAGAGCTGGGCCCTGGCCGGGCTCGCCGCCCTCCCTGCGGCGCTCCGGCCAGGCGGGGAGAGCGGGGCCGCGGCCGGGCTCGGCGCCCTCCCCTGCCGCGCTCCCTGCCAGGGGGCAGAGGGTGGGGGGAGGCTTTTTTGCCTGGGGCGGCAAAAAAGCCAGAGCCGGCCCTGAGTACACCCAGCCATCGGCCGTAGTGAGCAGCCATCAAGGACTACGCCAGATCCCTGACAAGAGGGATTAGACTTTGGGGTGTGGTTGTACATGGTGGCTGGGGCGCAGAGGACTGCTGATCAACACCCCGCCCCAGAAGGGGGTGTGGCTGGACAAAGGGGCACTGCCGGAGGGCAGTGGTCCAGAAGAGGGCGCCACGAGTTGGTGAGCGACGTGGGCTCAGATGCCAACCAAGGGCGAGATGACGGGCGGGACACCACCGAGAGAGGGCGCTCCACTGGACTGAGCTAATTCCCGAGACAACCAGTAGGAGGCGCTAGGGGGTGAGTCTCAACCCCGTCACACCTACCCTTTGTTTCCTATCTTTTAACCAGTTACCAATCCATGAAAGCACCTTCCCTCTTATCCCGTGGCAGCTTACTTTGGTGAGGGACCTTGTCAAAGGCTTTCTGGAAATCTAAGTACACTATATCCACTGGATCCCCCTGGTCCACATGCTTGTTGACCCCCTCAAAGAATTCTAGTAGATTGGTGAGTCTAGTTCATAACTCTGAGGTTCTACTGTAGGTGATTTGAACATTCCATAAACTTTTCCCACTTTCCCACAGTTAAGTTCACAATTAGGGTAAATTTGTAGGTCCAGGTATTATAGACTCATAGACTTTAAGGTCAGAAGGGACCAATATGGTCATCTAGTCTGACCTCCCGCATGATGCAGGCCACAAAAGCTGACCCACCCACTTTCCCTTAACTCAGCTGTTGATGTCTCCAGATCGTGATTTAAAGACTTCAAGTCGCAGAGAATCCTCCAGCTTACGACCCCTGCCCTATGCTGCGGAGGAAGGCAAAAAACCTCCAGGGCCTCTGCCAATCTACCCTGGAGGAAAATTCCTTCCCGACCCCAAATATGGCGATCAGTAGAACCCCGAGCATACAGGCAAGATTCTCCAGCCGGACCCTCATTTTACCAGCGATGGCACGTTATTGCCTAATTGACTAAAATCACGTTATCCCATCAAACCATTCCCTCCATAAACTTATCTAGCCTAATCTTGAAGCCAGAGAGGTCTTTCGCCCCCACCGTTTCCCTCGGAAGGCTGTTCCAAAATTTCACCCCTCTGACGGTTAGAAACCTTCGTCTAATTTCAAGCCTAAACTTCCCCACGGCCAGTTTATATCCATTTGTTCTCGTGTCCACATTAGTACTGAGCTGAAATAATTCCTCTCCCTCCCTGGTATTTATCCCTTTGATATATTTAAAGAGAGCAATCATATCCCCCCTCAGCCTTCTTTTGGTTAGGCTAAACAAACCGAGCTCCTCGAGTCTCCTTTCATAGGAAAGGTTTTCCATTCCTCGGATCATCCTAGTGGCCCTTCTCTGTACCCGTTCCAGTTTGAGTTCATCCTTTTTAAACATAGGAGACCAGAACTGCACACAGTACTCCAAATGAGGTCTCACCAGCGCCTTGTATAACGGAAGCAGCACCTCCTTGTCCCTACTAGAAATACCTCGCCTAACGCATCCCAAGATCGCATTAGCTTTTTTCACAGCCACGTCACATTGCCGACTCATAGTCATCCTGCGATCAACCAGGACTCCGAGGTCCTTCTCCTCCTCCGTCACTTCCAACCGATGCGTCCCCAGCTTATAACTAAAATTCTTGTTAGTCATCCCTAAATGCATCACCTTACACTTCTCACTATTAAATCTCATCCTATTATTATTACTCCAATTTACAAGGTCATCCAAGTCTCCCTGCAGAATATCCCGATCCTTCTCCGAATTGGCAATACCTCCCAA
Source organism: Emys orbicularis (assembly GCF_028017835.1). NCBI lineage: Eukaryota > Metazoa > Chordata > Testudines > Emydidae > Emys > Emys orbicularis. Next base: position 15,309,703 of record NC_088685.1, on the reverse strand, counting down.
CTTTGTGTCATCCGCAAACTTTATCAGCCCACTCCTACATTCGGTTCCGAGGTCAGTAATGAATAGATTAAATAAAATCGGACCCAAAACCGAACCTTGAGGAACCCCACTGGTGACCTCCCTCCAACCTGACAGTTCACCTTTCAGTACTACCCGCTGCAGTCTCCCCTTTAACCAGTTCTTTATCCACCTCTGGATTTTCATATTGATCCCCATCTTTTCCAATTTAACCAATAATTCCTCATGCGGTACAGTATCAAACGCTTTACTAAAATCGAGGTATATTAGATCCACCGCATTTCCTTTATCTAGAAGGTCTGTTACTTTCTCAAAGAAGGAGATCAGGTTGGTTTGGCACGATCTTATAAAAGTCTAAAATGGAATCTCACTGCATGCTTGATAAGTGAGCTGGCCTCTGATAGTGTTGTGGTCATTAAGAGACATTTTAAACTGCCCTTGGGAGGAAGAAAGTGCTGAAAAATAAGCAGAGTATGTTGGGGGATCCCTACGCATTAGAGGATAAAAAGCTAAGGGCTTAAGCTGGTACAGCGTGAGCTAAAGGAGGAAGTCTCCTAATTAGGAGCTGCAGCAGAATCATATCATGCGTCGAAAGGATTGTGTCTCCACACATTGTTGACCCAGTAATTTTCACACACACAAAAACGTGGTGGTGGTGGGTGAGGTCACAGATATTTCAAAATCAGGAGTCACGCCAAAAAGCAAGTACAGCAAGGGCCGTGCTACTAATGGCAGTGGCATTTTCAATAAACCCCCAGGCAACAGGAGTTGGTATGAGCCAGGCTCATTTAGAGGCCTCCGTAAAGAGATGAAAATATAGGACACAAATTTTTACCCAGCTGTCCTGAGCCTATTATTGAGTTCCTGACCATTTCTCAGGACAGGGGGTGGGGGGCAATAGGTACCTGTATAAGAAAAAGCCCCAAATATCGGGACTGTCCCTCTAAAATTGGAACATCTGGTCACCCTATTCAGGTGCCACAACAGCAGTGGTGCTTTAGGAATGGTGGGAAGGAGGAAGAGGGCAGAGAAGTTCAGGGAGGGTATTCCATGAACACGGGTCAGCATGGAAGAAGATACAGTGAGATTTGTGGAAGAAGCAGACAAATGTGCAGCATTGATGGCAGAGGAGACAAAGAGATGAAGTGGTAAGAGACAAGACCAGGCAAGGATTGACTTAGGCTGCTTTGTACTTCCAGAAGTATTTTTGCAATGCCGAGCCTGGCTGATGGTGTGTATTTTTCCAACAACGGGATTAGTTTGCTGTATATAGTTTGGAAAGTGTAACATTGTACTTTGTATTCCCGTAAGGCCTGAGCCAAAGCCCTGTGAAGTTAAGGGGAATTTTTCCATTGACTTCTCTGGGCTCTGAATCAGGCTCATGGCCCACAGATCCAAAATGAAAACTACTCTTCTTGTGCTACTGCTAGAATAGGGCAAGTTCTTATACTTCAAGCTTTCCAGACTGTCTCTCCCTTCTATATGCTTGTACAGCACCTAGCACAAAATGGCCCTGGTCCAGACTGGGGCCTCTGGATGCTATTGCAGTACAGTTCACAACAACGGCAAATGCCAGAAACCATTATTGCAAGAATCACAGACTGACAATCTAAAGTAATAAGCTGTATCTAGCTGAACCACTGAGTAAGCAATGGATGAGGGTGATTTATGGGTAATGATTTCTAAAGTCCCAGACCTTGTATGAAGATTTCTATCTGGGTTACAAATGGAGTATTCAACTGTAGATAAAATGAAGTTGCTGGGTAGTTGGCTGCCCAAGTTAGATGATAGACAGTTCAGCACATTGCTTAAATAGCTGGGAGCAGTGCCAATTAAAGTGAAATTCTCCTGCTCCAACATCACATTACAATCCTTGTAAACAGATTGGCAAATCAAGGAACAGAGTTCACTGAAATATTACAGTGTGTAGATTTTGGAGGAACTTGTGAAAATTCTTAAAACTTCACTAAAACGCACAGCAGGGATCATAAAGCACAAACCTACTCTTTTAGGCAGACAGTGAAAATGGGAGAGCAACAAGGGGAAATCTTATACCCTCATGTTAAAGTCCAGAGCACAAGGTTCAAATGTCTGGTTCCATTACAGAAATAGCCTCTGCTCTATCAAAAGGAGGGTTTCTAAGTACAGAAGAGAGCTCCTTAGACATTATGTTGAGATGGAAAGATGAATGTGATGTCTAGGATAGGCCAACAAGTTTAGCAAGGAAACGGTGATAGTCAATGTACAGACGTGCCCCTTTCTAAAACATTTCTTGATCTGATATTGTGAGTGGAGCTGACTGAATAATCCTCTATGAATAATAATTACCTTTGTGAATGCTGGCATTTTTTCTCCCTACCAAGTAATGATTTGCAAACAATTCTTATGTGCAAACATTCTTCCAATAATATTCCATGCAACACCATGTTGGTGTTGTTTACTGAATAGGTGTTTGCAAATTGAATCCCCCTCCACCCCATTTCCTGCCATCTGGAACTACAAATCCTGGTAAAGAATTCAAAGGGATGGTGTGAAAATGGTATTCAAGTGTATTTTCTTGGATGCTGTGAAGAGGTCCAGAAACTTCCGCAATGGGAGTAAATGGTCTGAAGCTTAAGGGGCACATTAAATGGCTAACAGCAATAGAAGCAAAGACTCTGGCCGTTCCATACACCGGCTCTGATGTCTCCCAGGAAGGCTGGGATAATTAGTCGTGGTTCACTGACTTGGACTCGGAGGTTCCTGATGAAAAGGACATAACACCAGGCTCAAACTGAGACTAATGGGGAACAATGCACGTCTGCAGACTCTGATGTTACTAATCCAGCTCCTGTTGAGGGTGAAGGATTGGAGCAAGGGAATATTCCTGAAGCACTGACAAACTGCAGCCGAGGATTAGAAAAGCCTCCCGAATGCCTGAATTGTTAATATATCTCCAGATTGTCAGTATAAACAGTTGCACTGGAAAGCAAGTCAAAAACCATAGTGCGTTTCATGACAAATCATAATAAGTTTGTTGTTTTTTAATGGGTTTGGTAAAGCCATTTAACCTGGCAGTTAACAGCAGCTGTATGCAAATTGCAGAGGACAGGGTCTTGTTTCCTCAGTACAGAACTGTTGAACTGATTCAGACTGTTTCATGAGGCTTTACACCATATAGTCACATGTACCTCATTCTCTGTACAAGATACAAAGTAACAGAAGGATGCTTAAACTCTGCAAGTGAAGAACGGTTAAACCTGTTAATTGAACTTTCTGGCAACTCTAGAGTTCAGAGCATAGTCTCCCAGACACTAGTAGGCCAGGCAATTTATACTATCAGTCCAAAGCAGCCCAGCCGTGAACGGTTTATTATGAAAGCTCTACAAGACTCCACCATTTTGGATCATGGAGATTCACGCTGACATGGTCTGTGGTTTTAATCCACATGGAGTTTGCACCCAGAAACTTTGCTTTGGGTGTCATATTTGAATGAACCCCAAACCCCAGAGCAAAATTCAGTTGAGAATGGCAACTTTCATCTTGTTTTGTATCAGAGTCAGGTGCAACCATAAACTCCACGTGGCTCATTGTCTCAGGTTTGCTAGCAATCGGAGCTAAGTTCACTGAAAAGGCTAGTGAGTCTTTGCAAACATTTCACTTAACTTGGCTGGGATACAAGCTTGAAAGACAACTTGGAACCTGATGAGTTTTGCTCTGTGTAATACTTATTTTTTTCCAAGATTTTTGTACAGTTGGGGGAAAGATCTTTTACTCCGCATGGCCCCACAGTATGCCAACATTTTTATGGCTGACTTAGAACAACGCTTCCTTAGCTCTCGTCCCCTAACGCCCGTACTCTACTTGCGCTACATTGATGACATCTTCATCATCTGGACCCATGGAAAAGAAGCCCTTGAGGAATTCCACCATTATTTCAATAATTTCCATCAACCTCAGCCTAGATCAATCCACACAAGCGGTCCATTTCCTGGACACTACTGTGCTAATAAGCGATGGTCACATAAATACCACCCTATACCGGAAACCTACTGACCGCTACACTTACCTACATGCCTCCAGCTTCCATCCAGGACACACCACACAATCCATTGTCTACAGCCAAGCTCTAAGATATAACTGCATTTGCTCCAATCCCTCAGATAGAGACAAGCACCTACAAGATCTCTATCAAGCATTCTTAAAACTACAATACCCACCTGCTGAAGTAAAAAAACAGATTGACAGAGCCAGACGAGTACCCAGAAGTCACCTCCTACAAGACAGGGCCAACAAAGAAAATAACAGAACACCACTAGCTGTCACCGTCAGCCCCCAACTAAAACCTCTCCAGCGCATCATCAGAGATCTACAACCTATCCTGAAAGATGATCCTTTACTCTCACAGATCTTGGGAGACAGACCTGTCCTCGCTTACAGACAACCCCCCAACCTAAAGCAAATACTCACCAGCAACCACACATCACTGAACAAAAACACTGACCCAGGAACCTATCCTTGTAACAAAGCCCGATGCCAACTCTATCCACATATCTATTCAAGTGACATCATCATAGGGCCTAATCACATCAGCCATACCATCAGGGGCTCGTTCACCTGCACATCTACCAATGTGATATATGCCATCATGTGCCAGCAATGCCCCTCTGCCATGTACATTGGCCAAACCGGACAGTCTCTACGCAAAAGAATTAATGGTCACAAATCTGACATCAGGAATCATAATACTCAAAAACCAGTGGGAGAACACTTTAACCTGTCTCGCCATTCTATGACAGACCTGCGGGTGGCTATCTTAAAACAGAAAAACTTCAAAAACAGACTCCAACGAGAGACTGCTGAGCTGGAATTGATATGCAAACTAGACACAATCAACTCAGGATTAAATAAGGACTGGGAATGGCTGAGCCATTACAAACATTGAATCTATCTCCCCTTGTAAGTATTTTCTCACACTTGCTTCTTATCAAACTGTCTGTACTGAGCTATCTTGATTATCACTTCAAAAGTTTTTTTTCTCTTACTTAATTGGCCTCTCAGAGTTGGTAAGACAACTCCCACCTGTTCATGCTCTCTGTATGTGTGTATATATATCTCCTCAATATATGTTTCACTCTATATGCATCCGAAGAAGTGGGTTGTAGCCCACGAAAGCTTATGTTCTAATAAATTTGTTAGTCTCTAAGGTGCCACAAGTACTCCTGTTCTTTTTGCGGATACAGACTAACACGGCTGCTACTCTGAAACCTGATATTTGAGAGTGAGGGCTTCATAAAATAGAACAGGAAATAAAAGTGTGAGAAAGCTCTTATCCACTAGCACCTGCAACTCCAACACACGCAACAAGTATTTCAGTTTTACACACTTGCGGTTTGTTTTTCATTTTGTCTCCTGATCGTTGGGCTAGATTGGCTTTGCTGCATCTTTGAAATAAACGGTGTGTCTTTGTCAGGACATAAAGCAAATGAAACAGCATGGACAACATTGCACCATCTACAGAGCCTGTGCAGTTGGCTAGATTCTTTCTTTTTTTCCTCAAAGCCCATTCCAAACATGCTGCAATGTTCCTGAAGTATCATGGCTCATTCGAGACAGACTGACACGCACACAAAAGAGTCAACTGAGATATAATTTTGGAAAGGTTAAGGGAAATGAGTATTTAGAGTGAGTGCGTTGGTAGAAGAATCTAGTGATTCACATCTGGTGAGGGTTTCATTTGACTGTCACAGGTAACAAACACAACCATCTGATTTGTTTTCAGAACACACTTTCTATGAGATAAATGTAAAAGTCTCCCATACGAGATCCTCAACTGGTACAAATGGATGAAACTCTACTGAGGATCTTCACCCATTTACACCAGCTGAGCATCTGGCCCTCCTTGTATCAAGCCAGTGTGATCAAATATCAAAATGCTAGATCAAATCTCATGTGCAATATCATAGGTAAGAAGAACAGGACCTTGAGGAGCCACAGTCATTCATGTGGACCCCACCATCAGGACCTGTAAAATCAACTACATTTGAGTACTTCCCTGCCTGCCAAATCTGATATCAAAATACCATTCATCAAAACTAGTGAACAACATGGTGTCAACGTTCGCTACCAGTTCTCAGAAAAAGAGCACTACAAAAAATTCCGACTCTATTCCCGGTGAGCAATCAGGGCAAAAAAAACAGCGCAAAAAAAAAAAAAAAAAAAACCCAAGGCCAGTTGAAAAGCTAAGAACTTCATTTTAAAAAATTGCAATTATTTTTGTTTTATCTTTTGAAATGAAATTGAGGCTTCTTAAGCTGCCGGCTTTGAAGCTAATATCCCTCTTTTATGAGCAATTTAGACAATAGGGTGTAGATAAGCAGGAACAGTACCAGTATGCATTTATTACAGCCATTCAAACAATCTTTCATTAGTTTTCAGGAAGTTTTACACATGACGTGAATTGACATCTAAACACTAATACATCCTATGATCTAGGACTAATTAAGTACAGGGATATACATATAATATAAGGCAATGGCAATCATCAGGTTTACAGATAAGTGAGCAGAATAACATTACATTTCCTTTGAATTATATCAAAACACACGTCAATTGGTACATTTAACACTTCTTCAACATTCACACACAGGAGAATTGTCCTGAGACTCGGACCTGATCTGGCTGTCAGAGTCACACCTACTAGCCTGCAACTTCCATATGGAAAGTAGCTTTGATACAAACCCAGGAGGTTGCTTCGTGCAGTCATTGCCCTCTTTATGCTCTTCACAGAAAATCTGGAAAATTTCCCATGTTTTTCAGTTGTCTTTCTAATGAACTTTTCAAATTCAGGATACAGTGATATGACAATGGGACCAAAGACTTGGTCTGGGTGATAGAGTAAAAGAAAAAAAAAAAAGAATTCAGGATTCCTTCCATTCAGGGGAACTAGTTGAGATGAGAGGTGGGAAATGGCATGTTCCTAATGGCTGAAATTATCCTCAAGTGCAGAAGGCCAGTGCAAAACCTATGTATCTCTTGAATCCTATTTTGAGGACATAAATGGAAGTTAAGTATTGCACAACTTTGTGCTCGTTCACTGCACATGGGTGAATCTCACCTAATAGAATACAAATTTTATTTTGGCTTTGAATAAGCATGACATAGGGCCCCTGAATTGGGAATTCCATAAGAAAGTTGAAAGAGTCTCAGATCTCAAGCGTGCTTCACCCCACAGAGGTAACTGAGAGCAGGGAACAAGTGAGAAAGATTAGGGAAGTATTCAACTCTCTCTGTGTCCACACAATTATAGGTGACTATTGCCTAATGGGGTTGTTAGTTGACTAACTGCCAGATATACAGTGTAATACCTAGATGGTATATGCACAGCAACACATGAGGATCTAGCAGGAAGTCTATCATGTGTCAGTAATTTTAGTTAGGGTGAGTTAGGAGAGTGATACTATAAAAAGAAATGGCACAGAATAATTGAGGAGAGTTCATCGAAAATTCTCCATCAAATTTTTTTAAAGAAAATTTGCCTTCTTTCCAAAACAAACTTTTTGGCAGAATATTTAGTTTCCTTTGAACTTCTCAGTTTTTCAGTGAAAAACCAAAACATTTTCAGATGTCAAAAAATGAAAAAACGATGTCCAAAATCTAAAATTGTAGAGAAAGTAAGAACCAGAAGAAATCTTTGCCCTAAAACTGCACCAGGCTTGAAGCAAACATTGGTTAATTAGGTTGGTTTGTTTTCCTTTCTCTACTAGCCTTCCATGTTCTGGTACCAGCTGGGATTGGAGGCATAGGTGCTGGATAAATTACAACATGAAAGGCCATTTTAATGGTATTCAAGATGGCAGATAGGAGCAAAAAGTATTTTAAATCTCAAAACAGCCTGTTCTTGAGATTTCTATCTCATTTGTTCAGACTCCTGAGATATAGGCCTATCCACTCTAGGTGTTTTCTGAACCCCTTTTAAAACGCAACTTGAAAATAATTCAGTTTGAATAAGGTTTGGTGGCCCGATGTGGATGAGCTGAAACAATGTTTATACTGAGCTTGGAAACTATATTCTGGCCTAGGTTAAAACTGTATTTATTACCTCATTCGGTAAAGACAGTTCATGTCCCAACATCAAGAGAGACTATAAAAGGATCAGATAATTATCTAGGATTTTGGATGCTTATGTAAACCAAATCTCCAATTTTCAGAGGTGCATTCTACCAACTCTTGCTATTTCACCACGAGTCTTGCAATTTTTGGTGTTTTTCTTACAGCCCCAGCTCCAGGAGTCAGGTGTTTACCTGAGAATCTCAGCTTTCACTTTTTTAAAGATGTAAAGTTTCTAGGTCTTGTGATTGTGGAGAACAAGCTTGAAAATGTGAAACAGAGCTGGCCAGGACTTTTTCAATAAAACATTTTCTCCTTATAAAATGCCAATTTGTTGAAAATGAAATTTTCACAGGAAAGGGTTACTTTTGAATAATTTGACATGAAAAAAAAATTGGAAAAAAGCATCAAAATTATTGGAAAGGCCTCAGTACTGTGGGATATTTTTGCCTGCTTTTCAGGACTTTTGTACTGCTGTGTTCTAAAAGTAGTGGTTTTTCAAGCTGTGGGACATGGAACACCTCCTGGGAGTTTCCATAGTGAAATATTTGGAGACACAGCAATGAGAGGACTGGGGAACTGGGCGAGGAGGTCAATGACAGGAGATCTCTCTTATGAAGCAGTCTGGAAAAGAGCTTGGAAAATCCCTGTTTCAACAGCGTTTGCTAAGAGACAAGGCACCCCAAAGCCCTTGGCACCAGTTAAAGCATTTACTCTGCATGCTGATTCCTTGAGGGAGAATGTATTCCCTGTGGTTACTGTAGTCCTGGGTACCTTAGGATCAGGGTTGGGTAAACCAGTCTGTAGGGAAAAAAGAACAATAAAATCTACCTCCTCAAACCTTTTGCCCATTTTGAGCTTTTTTTTGCAAAGTTCCTGAGATGCCAACTTAATTTGTTTCCATTTTTATGCTTTTCCATTTTACCTATTTTTATTTACTTATTTGTTGGATGTACCCATCAAGCATTCTCTGAGCACATCTACATAATTTAAATACAAAATGCAAACATGCTGACTAATGTCAGCCTTAAATAGACTCCCTTAGGATACGCTAGTCATGTTCCCTATTGCCATTTCCTCAGGCAAAACCTGAGAACATAGATGAGCTTTACATGGTGCCCTGCAGGTCAACAGACTAAGGCTGTGTTGGACCAAGTGAGGGAGACAAACTCCAAAGCTTAAGGCCTTTTGCTGATAATGCCCTGCTAGCAACTCCCAGACCTTCAGCTCTAGGGACTCTGAGGAAAACACCCTAGCTGATTGGAGTCATGGTGGCAGTTCTTGCTGTAACAAGTGCTCTCTCAGTCTGGGACAACAGCCCTAAGTGACAAAATACCACAAAATGGCTCTTCTTGTGAAATTTCTGATAAGTGTCATGAAATAACCTCTTCTCATGAGTTTTCCAGCCATGTTTGGAGATCTCAGGAGACTCTGATATCACTGCTCTACAGCCAAAATGCTTCTGAAATAAATGTAGTCAAACTTTACTAATTCTGGGTCACTGAGAATGAAAATGATGCTTAAAATTGTTGATTGGCTCTAGTTTTCAAGATATGCTATTGGGTCAGTATATACGACCCTTGACTTGGGAATGGCGGAGGATACGTGAGTTATAAAGGGAAGGGATCTCAATTTAAACCAGAAATGACTAAAATACATCTTTGACTGGATCTATGAATAAATCTATGACTGGGTTTGGACAGTACTTGCTTTTTAGGCAAAACAATGAATGATGCAATCTGAAGCTGGTATTGCGTCATACATGATATGAATTGCATCATGTTATTCCTAGAAGTCATGGATGATGCAATCAAAACAAAGCTTACATCACACTGCTGAACAAATTGCCCTATATCAGCTCTAGAAATCATACAGTGTCGTGCTCTCTTATTTGTCAGTGTTTGATTTTGCAAAGGGACACATTTCTGTTTAGCCAAAGTGAGCAGAGATGCCTCGTACTTGTGTGAACAGTGCAGATAACTTCTGCTATGTTTGTGGTGAAGTGACTTTTGCATCACAAAAGCGCAGTATAACCACTATGGTTAAGAAAGCCTATCACCTTTATTTTGGCTGCAAAATTGGAGATCAGGACAAGAGGTGGGCCCCACACATATGCTGCAAGACTTGTGCAACAAATCTTCGCCAGTGGTTGAACAGGAAAAGGAAATCTATGCCTTTTGCAGTGCCAATGATTTGGAGAGAGCCAACAGATCATACCAGCAATTGTTACTTCTGCATGGTGCCTCCAGTTGGGAAAGGTGTGTCAAAGAAGAAAAAGTGGACTGTGCATTATCCAAACATTCCATCAGCTATATGCCCAGTACCCCACGGAGAAGGACTGCCAGTTCCTGATGCACCAGAATCATTCTCACTTGAGTCAGACGAGGAAGAGGAAGAGGATGAAACTTCTGGTCCTGAACCATCAATGTCACAGAACCCACATTTTCTCCCATCCTCCTCCTCTGAACCCCACCTCATAACACAAGGTGAACTGAATGACCTTGTCAGGGATTTGGAACTACCCAAGAGTAAGGCAGAGCTGTTGGGCTCCAGACTACAGCAGTGGAATCTCCTGGCAGGTGATGTTAGGGTTTCCATGTTCCGTGACCGTCAAAAGGATCTTGTCCCATTCTTCTTCGTGGAAGGTGATCTTGTAGCCTGCAACAACATCGATAGTGTGATGGCAGCCCTCAACATCGTTCACGATCCAGATGAGTGGAGACTGTTCATTGATTCATCGAAGATGAGGCTTAAAGCTGTTTTACAGCATAATGGCAATGTTTTGCCATCAATTCCAGTTGGTCATGCAGTCCATATGAAGGAAACCTATGACAACATGAAACAACTTTTGAGGTGCATAAACTATGACCAACATCAGTGGCAGCTTTGTGGCGATTTGAAGGTTGTTGCTCTCTTGCTTGGTCTGCAGACTGGATACACAAAGTACTGCTGTTTTCTCTGCGAATGGGATAGTCGTGCAAGAGATTCCCACTACATCAAGAAAGATTGGCCACTCCCACAGTCATTGGAGCCTGGGAGGAAAAGTGTTCAGCATCCACCACTTGTTGAATCAAGGAAGATTTTGTTACCACCCTTACACATCAAGCTGGGTCTGATGAAGAACTTTGTCAAGGCCATTGACAAAACACAAGCAGCTTTCAAGTACCTCCGTGGAAAATTTCCAAGGTTAAGTGAAGCTAAGATAAAGGAAGGTGTCTTTGTTGGTCCTCAGATTCGTGAACTTCTTCGAGATGATGCATTTGACCATGCACTGCGTGGCAAGGAAAAGATGGCATGGAAAGCCTTCCAGTTAGTGGCAATAAATTTTCTCGGAAACAACAAGGCAGACAACTACAGGTTGTTGGTGGAAAACCTCCTCAAGGCATACAAAAGCCTTGGTTGCAACATGTCACTAAAGATACATTTTTTGCACTCTCATCTAGATTTTTTCCCACCGAACTGCGGAGCAGTGAGCGACGAGCACGGCGAGCGATTTCACCAGGACATTGCAACAATGGAGAAACGCTATCAGGGCAAATGGAGCCCATCAATGCTTGCAGACTATTGCTGGACAGTGACAAGAGATGCTCCATTTAATGAATACAAGAGACAAGCCAAGAAGCGCCGAGTAGACACTGAATAGGACTAAACTATGTACAGAATAGTTTTTTGCCTTTTGTTTCATAATAAATGTTATTTATATAACCCTTTTGCTGATTTTTAAAGTGTTACATAAACAGGACAGGTGAAATATTATCATGTAAAGCAACCATAAACACATGAAAAGACCTAGGTTTACAATTTATGATTAAAACTCTACTATCTGCACAATATACATAGACATAAAATGTAAAAACTTAAATATCTTAGAAACAGTAGCCAATCCGTTGTTTTAATTGTCATATTTGAATTCAGCACATCAAAATACATAATAAATAGCACATTTTATCTCTGAAGCAGACGACTTCTCAAAAATTGTAGACCGGTGTAACACTGAGTTCCCTTCCTCTGATGGATTGACTATGGAACAAAAGCTAAACATTTTTCAAGCAAAGGCCTAGCCATTCTTCTTTAGTTTCCCTATCCGTAACAAAGGGATGGTAATGCCTAACTGCAAGGAGGTTGTGAGGATTAATTCGTGAATATTTGTAAAGATTTCCTGTGTACTCGTATCTCCCTCACCTCAACCGTCACTGGTGGGGTTTTCATCCAGGTTTTGGGTCAGTCATATTCACTGTCTTTGTGCATACACATGGGAATGGCTTATTCTGAAAGGGAATGCAGTTCAACTCTGCAAAGGAAAGAATGGTTAGTATCTTACAGTATCCCTGAATCTCCAGCTAAGATCAAGGAGCTATTGTGCTAGGTGCTGTACAAACACAGTAATAGACAGCCCCTGTTCCAAAGAACTTACAATCTAAACAGACTTGACAAAGAGAGATAATAATGCTCCCTTTCTCTTTTTACACATGGGGAAATGAGGCACACAGAGATTAAATGACTTAATGAAGCTCAGGAATTCTGTGGCAAAGTTGGGAATTATGCCCAAATCTTCTGCGTCCCAGCCTCGTGTTTTTGGTCACTCCCACAAAAATCAATTTAATTTTACACCATAGACAAATTCTATTCTATGGAGGTACTTATATGGGGGTAAACACTGTAGTATCTGAGTGTTTTTCAGTCATGCATTAAATAACATGGCTAACATCTATCATGTTAGCCATGTTATTGGCGGGGGGGGAGGGGAGGGATAGCTCAGTGGTTTGAGCATTGGCCTGCTAAACCCAGGGTTGTGAGTTCAATCCTTGAGGGGGCCACTTGGGGATCTGGGGCAAAATCAGTACTTGGTCCTGCTAGTGAAGGTAGGGGGCTGGACTCGATGACCTTTCAAGGTCCCTTCCAGTTCTAGGAGATGGGATATCTCCATTAATTATTATTATATGTCTTGTTTGGTTATGCTGGGTATAAGGACTGGAGAGCAAAAAAGACCTAAAAGCCCCAAACAGGCAGGATTTCCCCAGCTCAGGCACTGAGGAAGACAGCCATAAGGCTACTCCTTTGAGGTTACCCTCACAAGCCCTCTTGGAGGGGGGCATACCAGGGGTGGGACTAGGGGGGTAGCAAGGGCATAGGGATGAAGTGCATTTGGCATTTCCATGAGGCTGACATAACTTAAATAGGCCTCCAAGGCTGTCTAAATTATGCCAGGAGTCACTCAATCCAGTGGAACAGCCTATGATCAGGAGGGCCCCAAAGTGGCTTTAAGCTTCAATCTCAGTTCCTATGGTTGGCATTCTGTTTCTTTGTTTTCTGACTTTTCATTTGTTAGGGTTCAGTTCTTGATTTAGTCCTAAGTGGAGTTCAGGATCTGGGCCAAGAGGTGAATAGAGCTGAACGGTTGATAATAGCGATCAGATTATGATTAAATTTAACATCCTTGTCAGGGGGAAATTGCCAAAGAAATCCACCACAGTAGCATTTTAATTTCAAAAAGGGGAACCACACAAAAATGAGGAAGCTAGTGAAATGGAACTTAAAAGGAACTGTCACAAGGGTGAAATGCCTGCAAGCTGCATGAAGACTATTTTAAAACACCATAATAGAAACTCAAATTAAAACTATACACCAAAGAAAAAACAAACAAACAAACAGCAAGGAGACCAAAAATGATGCCATGTAAACAGCAGAGTAAAAGAGGCTGTTAGAGAGAAAAAGGCATCCTTTAAAAATTGGAAAATAGAAAGGAGCATAGATGATGGCCGTCAAGTGTAAAAGTATAATTAGGCAGGCTCAGAAAGAATGGGAAGAGCAACTGGCTAAAGACACAATAACTAAACAGCAATGTTTTAAGTACATCAGAAGCAGGAAGCCTGCCAAATAATCACTGGATTCAGTGTACTTGGACTTTCAGAATGCCTTAGACCAGGTCCCTCACCAAAGACTCTTAAGCAAAGTAAACAATCATGACATAAGAGGGAAGGTTCTCTGATGGATCTGTAAATGGTTAAAAGACAGGAAACATATGTTCTTATGTTATCTTCTTATGTTCTTAAGATGTACTTAAAACCACCATTGTGTTTGGAGAACTGCTGCATATCCACCAAATCTGCCTGCCATTGTGCATCCACATCTGAAATGACAGTCTTGTTTCTTTTAAAACATATTTGAGCCAGTTTGCGTAAAGTGTAAGCATCCTGATCTGAAAGCCAAGCTGTTACCTATCATCTTTTCAAAGTTTTACTATGCTTTTTGGCAGCTTGAAAAAGAGGCTTCACCCCTCTAAAGCTTCCAGATTCCCCAGGGGTGTAATATATTTTCGATGGTACGCCCACATCTCGAATACCGCGTACAGATGTGGTCTCCTCATCTCAAAAAAGATATACTGGCACTAGAAAAGGTTCAGAAAAAGGCAACTAAAATGATTAGGGATTTGGAATGGGTCCCATATGAGGAGAGATTAAAGAGGCTAGGACTCTTCAGCTTGGAAAAGAGGAGACTAAGGGGGGATATGATAGAGGTATATAAAATCATGAGTGATGTGGAGAAAGTGGATAAGGAAAAGTTATTTACTTATTCCCATAATACAAGAACTAGGGGTCACCAAGTGAAATTAATAGGCAGCAGGTTTAAAACAAATATAAGGAAGTTCTTCTTCACGCAGCGCACAGTCAACTTGTGGAACTCCTTACCTGAGGAGGTTGTGAAAGCTAGGACTATAACAGCGTTTAAAAGAGAACTGGATGAATTCATGGTGGACAAGTCCATTAATGGCTATTAGCCAGGATGGGTAAGGAATGGTGTCCCTAGCCTCTGTTTGTCAGAGGATGGAGATGGATGGCAGGAGAGAGATCACTTGATCATTGCTTGTTAGGTCCACTCCCTCTGGGGCACCTGGCATTGGCCACTGTCGGTAGACAGGATACTGGGCTAGATGGACCTTTGGTCTGACCCGGTACGGCCGTTCTTATGTTCTTAACAAAGAGTAGGAATAAATTGTCAGTTTTCAGAACAGAGAGAGGTAAACAGTGGTGTCCCCCAGGGATCTAGACTGGGACCAGTGCTGTTCAAAATAGTTATAAATGATCCAGAAAAAGGGGTAAACAGTGAGGTATCAAAATTTGCAGACAATACAAAATTACTCAGGATAGTTAAGTCCAAAGCAGACTCTGAAGAGCTACAAAGGGATCTCAGAAAAGTGGGTGACCGGGCAACAAAATGGCAGATGAAATTCAATATTGATAAATGCAAAGTAATGCTCATTGGAGAACATAATCCCAGCCATATATACAAAATGATGGAATCTAAATTAGCTGTTACCACTGAAGAAAGATCTTAGAGTCATTCTGGATATTTCTCTGAAAACCTCTGCTCAAATGTACAGCAGAATGTTAGGAACCATTAGGCAAACAATAAATAGTAAAACATAATGTCATTATATAAATCCTTGGTACACCCACACCTTGAACACTGCATGCAGATCTGGTTGCCCCATCTCAAAAAAGATATATTAGAATAGGAAAAGGTACAGAAAAGGGCAAGAACATGATTAGGGATGATCTGATAGAAATCTACAAAATTATGAATGACATGAAAAGACTAAGTGTTAGTTACCCCATCACACAACACAAGAACTAGGGGTCACCCAATTAAATTAATAAGCAACAGTTTTAAAACAAAGAAAAGGAAGTATTTTTTCACACAACGCACAGTCAACCTGTGGAACTTGTTTCCAGGAGATGTTGAAGGTCAAAAGTATAACTGGGTTCAAAAAAGAATTAGATAAGTTCACAGATGATAGGTCCATCAATGGCTGTTTGCCAAGATGGTCATAGATACAACTCCATGCTCCAGGTGTCCCTAAACCTGTAACTGCCAGAAGCTTGGACTGGACAACAGGGGATGGATTGCATGACATTGCCCTGTTCTGTTCATTCCCTCTGGCACTGGCCACTGTGAGAAGCCAGGTCTAGGTGGAGCATTGGTCTGATCTACTGTGATTGTTCTTATGTTCTTAACCTTATCTGTGCAGGCATGAGGACTAGAAACTTGGGACTAGATCTACAAAGGTACTTAGGATCCTAACTTCTATTCATTTCAATGGAAGTTAGGAGCTGAAACACCTTTGTGGATCTCGGCCTTATTTTTTTAAAGGCATGAAAATGGAGATTCTAATGTCATCACATGATACAGAGTTTTAAAATAACCCACCAAAATAACAAGACTTGCAATAAAATTGGTAGAGTTGGTAACACTCAAAGTGACTTTTCCAAACACTCTACCTATTTGTGCAAGTTTCAGCCAATCCATGAGCAGAAACAATACCCTGTGACCTAGTTCAGCCCACAGGAAAAGTGAATTGTCAAAAATCAATACTGAAAGAAATAGTTGCAGTGGATATGTAAGCTGGTAATTCTCTGCTCCTGAAAATCATTGAATGTTGTACGTATGGGTTGTGTCCAAAATGTTATAGATGTGAGCCGGAAATGTGTTTGTTTGGGAGGCGGTGGATAAACGCAGCCTGTACTAGACAAAGAAATGTGGATTCCCCTATCTTGATTACAGGCAGAGGACAATGGAAATCAATTTACATATAAGGTAGACAAAGCTGTCAAGCTAACAAGCAGTAGAGGAAACAATTTAGTAAGAACATGGCGGGAAGGAAGTCTTTCTAGCTCTTGAGGCAAAGACAATGGACCTTGGAAAATGTAAGAGGGAGTAAAAAGGCATTTTTGTTATCTGTTGTTTAGGGGCCACGGGGAACATCACCTTTGGAGCCTGTGAATGATGGATCCTCTTGGCCTGAAGGGCAGGCACTCCTGCTACCTTGCTATAAGGGAGAAGTTGTTTTAGGCAAATATAGGACTTGCTAGAATGGAGTTTTCGGCCCTAGAAAATATGTCTTCTTTGTAACCAGACCACTCTTTTTTTTTACTTGCTTAGTATCACTTAAATCTCTATTCTTTGATAATAAACATTCTTAGTTTTACTATAACCTTCCCAGTGCTGTTATATTGGAGTAAAGTGTGAGTCTTCAACTAAACTAACAGGTTGGTGTGTGCTCTGTCCCTTTGGAGGCAGTGAACTTAATTTCTGTGAGTGTTCAGTGAGGGGGACTGGACACTCTAGAGAGATGTCTCTAGGGAACGCAGGTTCACTGATTGTTACCTGCGGGAAAAGTAAAGACTGGCTGGCAGGGAGCTGGCACACAGTCTAATCTCCAGTAAAGTTCACTCTTGCTGAGACAGAGGGGTAAGACAGTGGCTACAGTTCTGGGAGCCCTGAGCAGAGTCACAGTTAGGTGTTACAATGGTGAGTCTAAGTTCCCTTTGTGGAACTAGCCCTAGACTGTAAGCTCTTTGGGGCAGTGTGGTCGGGAGGCAGGGTCGCTCACCTACTGTCTAGTGCCCAAGGTGGTAGTTTCCCCTAATGGGTGCAGTTCAGAGGCAGCAATGCCTCCTCATGAGTACAGTCCTCGGGCAGTGTAGGGGAACCCGGGCCCACCCACTCCATCGGGTTCCGACCCAGGGGCCTGGGAGGCTGGTTTGGCCTTCTATCAATCGCAAGTCAGCTTCTCTGGGTCGCTTCCTACCTCCATCTGCATCTCAGCCAGATGCTGTCCATCCCTGTGGAGTGCTGCCTTCTGCTATCCCTGCTCTGCTCCTGGTGCCTGGGATCTGCAGCTCATCTGTTCCCCAGCCTGGTGTGGGTTCTGGTCATGCCCTTGCCTTCAACGTCCAGAGCACGTCCTTCTCCCTGGTCTGCCAGCCCCCAACTGAGCTGTCTGGCTGCCTTTTAAACCCTGCCTTCAGCCCCAGCATGCTCGGCACAGTTGGCTGGGCCTGGCCTCCTCAGCCCAGAGTTGCTTCTTAACTCCTTCCTGTCTAGTGAGGGGTTTGTATACCCCATCACAGTCCCTGCCTGCCTCTTACCATGTATATGCAAACACCCACACTGTGGATCCCTGATCTCAGTGCGGGTCTCTAGGTGTTACTGTCATACAAATAAATACTACTCTTGCTGCTGCCATTTTGGAATTGCAGCCCCTAATGACTGTGATGTGGCCATTTCTGAATCCGGTCCCAGTCCATAATCCCGTCGGTTCATTTGCTTTGGTACAATTTACTTTCTCCCCTTCATCTCTTGCTTTAAATGGTTGCTTCTTTCTGAGTGGTAAGATATTTTCACTGATAGTAAAACTGCTGACATTGGCCTAGATAAAAAAATTCTGTATTCCTGCACCTGGAAACTGAAAACTATCTCCAGTTTTGCTAATTTTACCATAGGTGAAAATGTTTCTCAGTAGCTCGTCTATACAGCCATCAGTCCTCTGCATTGAGCAGTAAATTATAAAAACTCTATTCCAATTGTGGTTTTCTCTGTATGTTATAGTTGGAAATCAACTGTTATCATGCTAGCACAGAAAAAGATGCAACTGTTTGGTCTTTCACAGGTCTGAACCAAGCTCCCCTGGAGTTAACCTGCAGGGCTCCGTACAAACAGACTCTCACACAGATTCTTAAAGCAAGTACCAGCTTTATGGAGGCTGGTGTATCTTTTGGCCTGTCTGGTTTTAGCAATCAATTCAGCTTCCTGCAGGATGATTCCTCAACCTGCTTTCTTTCAACAGACAGGATAATAAGACAGCCTGTCTTATAGCTCATTAGAGGCTAGTGAATAAAGGGCACCATAAGGCAGAATGTGTGGGAGAGTGGTTAGAGCACAGGTAAGTAGTCAGGAGTTCTGGGTTTTATCCCTGGCTTTCTCTCTCCCTTGGTAAGTGAGCTTCGGCAAAATTCTCTATTCCTCAGTTTATCAAGGTGAACAGTGGGGATACTTACCTATCTTACTAAGGTCTTATCACATTAATCTTTGTATGGCACTTCAGATAAAAGGCTTTATCAGTGAAAAAATTTATTCTAGTTCATTATACAATACGTATCAGAGAGCTGACAATGTTATGTGGTGCACAATACACATAGAAATTACACTAACATGAAATTGTTAGATTGTTAAGGTCAGAAGGGACCTTTGGATCATCTGACCTGTATAACACAGGCTATAAGAATTACATCCAGTTACTATTTGATCGATTCGATTGAGTCCAGTAACTTGAACGTGATTAAAGCATCTCTTCCAGAAAGGCATCCGGTCTTGATTTGCAAACATCAAGAGATGGAGAACCCTACATATTTCCAAGCAGTTAAAGCAGCTTAAGCTACTCTGAAGGTTTAAAGTATCGTTGTCCTTTGAAAAACTGGTATCATGGGGTTCCATGTTGTCGTGGACTTCTGGATTAATCTCACAGAGAAAGCCTGCACGTTAAAATTTAGACAAATTCAAACTAGAAATAAGGCATGGATTCTTAACAGTAAGAGA
This sequence comes from Emys orbicularis, assembly GCF_028017835.1. Taxonomy (NCBI): domain Eukaryota; kingdom Metazoa; phylum Chordata; order Testudines; family Emydidae; genus Emys; species Emys orbicularis. Next base: position 15,290,221 of record NC_088685.1, on the reverse strand, counting down.
GATTAACCACTGAAACAAGCTAACAAGGGAAAATAATGGGTTCTCCATCTCTGGATGTTTGCAAATCAAGACTGGATGCCTTTCTGGAAGAGATGCTTTTATCACGCTCAAGTTACTGTACTCAATCAAATAGTAACTGGATGAAATTCTATGGCTTGTGTTATACATGACCGATGACCCAAAGGTCCCTTCTGATCGTAACAATCTATGAACTAAGTAAAAAGATGCATATATCTTTTTCTTACTGCCAGTTGTGGGATTTGACAGCCAAATTGCATCCTCTCTGGCTTGCATATAACTCCCCAAGCACCCTGAGACACTGTGTGTTCTTGTAAGGTATCATATGAAAACCACAATTTGCTGGTCAGTCGTGTCCTGATAAAATACGTGTGGTAACATTTTTGTGTGTGAAGTTATAAGATTTCCCTCTATGATATTTGTCATGCTATCTGGAGTGGCTCAGACAGAGAGTGCCTACCTCAGGGTAGACTGTCAAAAACAGGGTGGACACCCCAATGTGGTGGTATGTTCTATAATTTGATATCACCAAGCCAGGAACAAATGTGAACTCCTGGATCACTTATAACAGTCTTACCATGGAATCACACTCTCCAGTCTATCTTGTCACCCAGGCAAACTGGTCTTCCTGAGTAATGATCACTTACACCAAAAATCACACCACAGGCAGGTTGCTTCCAGTCCCCAGAGACCACTCAATTGCCCCACATTTTACACAAAAGACAATGCCTGTAGCCAATCTTGTAATAAACTATCGAAAGGTTATTAACTAGGAAAAAGAAATAGGAGAGTTATTTACAGGTTAAAGTAAGCCAACACGTACACGCAAATGAGTTACCACCTAGATCCTAAGAGTAACAGTTGTAGTGATCTGTCAATACAAAGTGTCTTTGAGGTCAGACCTTGTGGATCTCTGGCTTCAGTTTAGAGCCCTTCAGAGTTCAAACAGCTAAAAAGATGGAAAAAATTCCTGTGGATTTGTTTTATTTCCTTCGTTCAACTTCCAAGTTCACAGGACAATTTTCCTTGCAAGTAACATTTCCCAGGTGTGATAGGGCCATGAACCAATCCTTTATGTTGCCATGATTCTTCATGGCCCATCTGATTTTCAGAATCCTTCTGGGTAGGTGGGGTGCATGTGCCTGAGCTCACACATTCAGGACAAACATTTTCAAAGTTATAAAGCATATTTATAAACTTATATATTTTCTTATAGCATGGAATACAGACATTACAAGTGAGATCAACTTACAAGGATTTCATAAAGTCTAAACATTAAACACATTCTTATAAGACTAATACCTGTTTTGAGCAAAACTAACATACAGGTGACCTGGCCTGGTCTCCAGCTATGAGGGTGTCAGTTCTTATCCTGGGAAAGAGCTGGCAGCTGGCCTGCCAGAGTCACAATGTTATTAACACATACTCAATGCTGTCTCTCTCTCTCTCCCTGCCTATTGCATTCTCTGCACCTGAGAAGACAAAAGGAAACAGCCCTTGGACTTTGGGGGAGAGGTCCTTACCTGAAGAGTTTGGTCAGTAAGTTTGCTTGAATCATGTGATGAGAAATTTTGTTTGAATCTAATATAATTTAAGTTAGGCACTAGTAAACATTTTATATTTATTTTTCTTGTAACCATTTCTGACTGTTATGCCTTATTACTTGTACTCACTTAAAATCTCTCTCTCTGCAGTTAATAAACTTGTTTCACTGTTTTATCTAATCCAGTGTGTTTAAGTTGAACTTTATCTTAAGTAGGGTAACTCTATTTAAGATAATAAGCTGGTATATTTTCCCTCAAAGGAATAACGGACTTAAAATATTTGTCCTGTCCAGAAGAGGGCTGAACAGTACAGGATATACATTTCTGGGGGGAAATCCAGGACCGGGGGTTTGTTGGGGTCACTCTGCAGTATAACCAAAGCTGGTGAGAGTCAGGGTGGAGTTGACAGGCTGAAGTTACACACAGACACTCAGGGTGTCACTTGCATGCTGAAAGACTGTTTGCGAGCAGCCCAGGTAGGAGGTACTTCAGGAAGGCATTGTAAAGCACCCAAGGTTGCAGGGCAGGGGCGACACAGCCCCCCACTATTCTGGCTTGGGCTTTATGTCTCACCCACTTTATAGTAATTTCATCCAGACCACATGCAGATGTCACATGGGACTGTGTCAAAAGCTGCACTAAAATCAAGATATATGCCACAGCCTGAGGCATGTGCTCACCCACATCCCTCAGGCATGCTAGCTTACTCGCCCACTACTTGCCTTCAGATAGATACTTCTGGGATTTAGAAGTGGACAATAGGAGATTATGGCACAACCACATGCATGGACAGGTGTACACTCACAAATGAAGGTGTAGCCATCATCAAAGCCACTGTTGGTAAATGTGCCTGAGACATGATTTTGTCCCACCCTCTCTAAGCAAGTTCCAACTTCCTAATATTTTTTATTTAAAACAAAGTCAATTTTACTCACCATAGTGTTTGTGTGACTCTTCCAATGAGAGATGTGAGACTGTTTGCCCATGAAAAAATAATGACATAATATATAAGCATTCCACAATGTTGCAAGTTGTTGCCTTCCCCACCCCTCCCACCACCACATGGCAATACCATTTATTTATTGTGTGTTTTAGTGGTATTTCCATAACAGCCGGGCCAAGCCTCCCACCTAGGACTTCAGGTGCTACAACTGGCCAGCAGCGGTTCAGAAGGAGGACTGTGGAGGAGCTTTTTTGGGGCTATGTGCAAGGAGTGAGGAGTGCCTCGCTTTCAAGAGAGTCATGGAGGAGAGAGACACACTCCATGAGGAGAGACTTCTTGAGAGGCTCCTGAATGAAGAGAAGAGGAACAGGACCGATTGCTCATGAAGTGGCCAGCCCCACAGCCACCTCATATGAGAACTCCAGCGCTGATGCCTATGGCAACTGCAATGTGACCGTGCAACATTACTCTCCTCCCCATCTCTGCAAGCTGTGCAGGTGTTGGAGAACCACGACCAGTTCATCAAGTCCACCCTGTTCAAACCTTAACCCCCATGCAGCTCTGAGAAAGGCGCGCATGGCAAACTGCTGGCAGGAAGGAGAAGAGAATCAGCACTATGAATAGCCACTATCTTTACCATTGATTTTGGCAGTTAGAAGTTTATTTTGTACTTTTTTTTGACCTGTTGGAAGTTACGTTGCACTTATGCTTTCCTTCACACTTGGTTATTTGTTTTTCCCTGTGTTTGATTGTTATTTAAAGCTGTTGTTTTGCACTGATGGAAGTTATTTCACACTCATCCTTTTGTTCCATGAACAGTGAAACATACAAGGGATCATAATGAAGGAGTTCAGATTTACACTCTGAAATAAAACACCAGGGCCGGCTCCAGGCACCAGCATTCCAAGCAGGTGCTCGGGGCAGCAATCTGCAAGGGGCGGCAGTCCATGTGTTTTTGCCGCCCCAAGCAGCGCACCGAATTGCTGCTGCGGATGGCGGGGGCAGTCAGTGTGCTGGTAGGGCGGCATGCGTGTTTCCGCGGCGGCGTCAATTTGGCGGCAGCTTCAATGTTCAGCTGCCCACGTCGGCAATTCGGCGGCAGCTTCTGTCTTCCAGCTGAAGACAGAAGCTGCCGCCGAATTACCGCCGTCGCAGAAATGTGCGTGCCGCCCTACATGGCACACTGACTGCCCCCGCCATCCGCAGCGGCAATTCGGCGTGCTGCTTGGGGCGGCAAAAACAGTAGAGCTGGCCCTGTAAAACACACAGGCCTATCTAAGTTCCGTTGAGTCACAAGACACTGACAGAACAATGTGTATGGTGCATGAATCCATCACTCTTCACTGCTTAGGCTCTGAGTCCCTCTGTCGACTAGCCATCAACACCGTTTACACTAGGACTCCACCAGCCATGCTATGCAGATGTGTGATGGGGTGTGATGCCTGCATCATCCCCATCATTAAAGTAATACCCATGTACCCATTAAAATGTATTAATAACTAACATGGAAAAACTAGCAATACAAGCAACATTTATGCACAGTCAAAATAGTCCAGGACCCCATTATATCATCACCTTTCATTTACTTCACCCTGTGTTGCAAACATGTGGCACATAAGCTATTCCTTTATTTCCCTCAAATGCCAGGAAACAGCCAAAAACAAACAAACAAAAACCCGAAAGGTGCATTTTCTGGCCTGCAAACCATCAGTGTCTTGAGTCCACTCCATATGAAAATAGTTGCCTTCAGCCTTGCAACTGATGTTGCTGAGGTTGCAGCAGGCCACTATCACATGGACAACATTGGCATCCATCGTGCCTTCAGCCTACCAAATGGACACTCCTCCACCAACTTGCAACTGCTGAGCATATAACTGAAGCATATCCTGCCAGGCCTGGGGTCATCAAGGTATGATTTCATGAGCCATGGTAGGACCCAAAATAACAGAAGGCACCAACATGGCATTGATCATATTTTTAGGAGGAAATAAGGATCCTGGCTTCTACCAACAGGTAAAGTCCAGCTCTCTTGAAAACCCTTGTCTCATATACCTTGCCAGTAGTACCCATGTTGGCATTCATGAACCTGCCTCTGTGTTCCAGTAAGGCCTGCAGAATTATGGAATAGTACCTTTTGTGGTTTTCATATTCACCTGCTTCTAGGAGCAGGCAATTTATGGGTACATGTGTGTCATCAATGGCCCCAGGGAACTCTATTCTCTGAAAGCCAACTATTATTTCAGGCACATATCTAATGCCAGCCACACTTAGGTAAGTCACAGTAATAATCACATTGCAAACCTGCACCATCACAACCCTCACAGATGACTTGCCAACACCAAACTGGATAGCTGTGGGCCTGTAGCTGTCTGGGGAAGCTAGCTTCCAGAGGGCAATTGCAACCTATGTCTGTACTGGTATGGCCTCCCTCAATTGAGTGTTTTGGCACTGGAGGGTCAAGGGAAGTTCTTCACACAGCTCCAGAAAGGTCTGCTTCCTCATGTAGAAATTCTGGAGCCACTTCTGGTCATTCTAGGTCTGCAGGGTGAGGTGGTCCTACTGTGTTGTGTTGCACCAGAAGCACTCCTCCACACATGGAAAATAAATAACACTTGTGGCATTCATTAGATCTTTGAAGTTTGCCATGAATGGAACCTCCTCTGAGTCCCAACGCCTTCGTCGTCTCGGAAACTGTCCAGTGTCTTGCCGAACATCTGCTCTGCTGCATAAACCATTCATTAGGAATTAACTGATTGTTAATATGCTTGCCTGAGGTATGAATGTGGTGTGGTATTAATAGCTATGGCTATATGCTGGAATGTGACAAAAATGTGTTTAAGCCAGACATGCTGGGGGAGTTGGTAAATAGGTCTGCTCTAGACAAAGAAATGTGTGTTTGCTTCTCTGACCAGCTTGGTCATCAGGCAGAGACAATAAAGATCCATTTATATATTAAGTAAACAAAGCTATCAAACTAACAAAGTAATTGAACTTTGGATGATATAAGCAAGGACAGAAGCCATCCCTAGATAGACAAGGGAACAGAGCACTTGCAAGCTGAGAAAGATGGATTCTTGAACCGTGAGGGTGTTGAGGTCTCTGGGAACTGAATATAGTTGAGAAATCTACCTAGGCAAAGATCTTTCATCTAGGAAGACAAAGGAAACCAGCCCTTTGTCATCCTGTGGAAGGTCCAGGCTGAGAGAAAGTCAACCTTGGCTGGAAAGAAAGATTGGTAAAAAATTTACTTTGAACCAAGGCTGTCGCTTGTTAAGTTAGGTCTTAGCCATTAAAAAAGCATTTTTTGGTAACCCTTTCTAACTTTATACCTTGTACTTGGCATCACTTAACCTATATTCTGTTAATAAATGTGCTTTATTTTTGCTATGCTGCAAATCAGTGCTGTGTTTGAAGGGAAGCGTGTATTTACCCCAGTTAATAAGTTGTAATGGACTTTTATCTCTTGAAGGAGCAGTGAGCCTTACTATTTATCTGAGCTGTGCAGGCGAGGGCTGGACACTTCAGGGCACACGGTTTTGGGGAAATTCAGGACTGGGATTGTGTTGGGGTCAACTTGCTGATTGTAACCAAGGCGGGTTGTGGGGCTATAGCCAGGCTGCTGGGTTCAGAGCTGCTGACCCAGGACGGTCTAGCACACAGACACTCAGGGAGTGCCCTGCATACTGGTAGGCTGGCTGTGAGCATCCAAGGCTGAGACCTACAGGAGCAAAGCATTGTAAGGCACCCACGATTGCAGGGCAAGTGGTGACACAACCCCTTGCTGGTCTGAATTGCACCCCAAAGCCTGACAGTAGGTCTCCAGGGTTCACAGTGGGGCATCTGCATCTATGTCACATTCTGACTCCCCAATGAAGAGACCCAAATCTGCTTTCCCTTTTCTAGTTATCCATTGTACTGTACAACTTTCAAGTCTGATGTATTTGGCAGAAAAACCTTCCTTCTGACCTCTCCTTTTAGGCTGATGCAAGAGGCAATATCTGACCAATTAGTTTTAAAATGTAAGTCCTATGCAAATGCAAATCTCTCTCCGCCTGTCGATAGAAGTTAATGCTATTTCCCTTTATGTTTAAATGGGTCTTTAACCACTTAGAGATTAAATGGTGGATTTAACGGGCGAGAGGGGAAAAAAAAAACTTTAAACAGTGTTAACTTTATCATGTGCCATAAAAGAGAAGATATTTAATAAGCCACTGGTACTTCTTGGGTATTTTTTTTTAGTTTAGTTTTATACTTTCGAGATTAAAAGACATGCAAAAATATGTACAAAGTACCTTTTAGAAACTTTGGAAGAGGTCAAGGAGAATCTAGCTGGATTTCAAAACACTGAACTTTTCAAGGATTTTCTCTGATTTCTCTAAAACAAGATAGCCTCCTCCTCCTCTTCATAGTTCTTCAATGCCTTTTTGGTAGCCAAAATCTTTGTTCTTTTTTTTTAAGCAGCTTTGTAACAGAAGAACTAAAAATTAATTATGGCTATGGAACTTTTACACAGAAGAGTTTAAAAAGCACAGACGTAAAGAAGGGAAAAAGATGAGGGCCCATTTATCTTATATTGACAGGACTAGCTTCAAAAGATGACCTTGAATCATAATCATCCTAATGAGCTCAAAATATTTCACTTTAACAAGTGAAACTATAATCAAATCAGTTTCTGAAAGCTCTACTAATGAGCATTTCCTTTGATGAAAACATGGTTAACTGTCTTAGTCTGCAGGAGGTGCACTACAGTAAGAGGCCAGCTCATGACAACTCATTAGTTGACCTGGGGAGAGACTAATTTGAATGCTTTTGATAAAAATTTCAAGGCTTTTTTACTTAAATTACAATTTATGCACTTTTTATAAATAGTATAATTTTGCTAAGTTGGGGGAAACTCGTTAGGAAGACTTCAAAGTGGTGGAACAAAGTTTGTTTACAACATTTAGTATGTAGGATCCATAGAACTTTCAGGGAAGAATATTTTTAGCTAATCTTTTTGTGCCAGAAAATACACAATCTGAATTCAGTCAAATCTGATGTTTACTTATGCACAGAAGAGAGGGGATTTGCACCCTGCTTGCCCCATTGATAAAAACACTTTACACTTTATAGAATTTAGCCCTGGCAATTTTTAATATCACTATTATTTACTGTGAGTTACTATATCAATTATCTGAAGAAAAACAGGGATGGCTCACGAGGAATTGCTGTAATTCATTCAATTTCTCTTAACTAGCAGCAGAACGTAAATGAAAGCTGATTACTCAAATCTGGTTTACTACTGTACACTCCCCCTCAAGGGTTCTTCATTAGGATTATTCATCATTTTAACTCCCGTTCTGCTCAGCATAGGGAAACAGTCTTTCCCCGCACTGCAGACTTGCAGTCAAAGAAGCACTTCACACTGAAGAGTTCTTCATCTGTTTTAAGTTTCAGTCACAGTTAGATCTTGGTTTTCAGAGGGTTTGCGTTTCCTTTTTTTGTGCTATGTGTCACTGTATCCACCTCACAGCCTGTGTTCTGCAGAAGATACACCACAGAGAGGTACTGTAGCTATTTTATCTATTCCCTTTATTCAAGCTGAGGAAAAGAAGCAAGCATGACATCTCAGGTTTTATTACAGTCAGTGGGTGATAGAACCACATAACACCCATGGTGGGTCATTAAGATGGTTTGAACCTGAGATTTTCAGCTCTTAAACACAGACCCCAGCCACTTGAGCTAAGCAAGGTAGATGGTAGCAGGATCTATCCTCTGTAGATGGTAGCAGGATCTATCCTCTGTAGACCATGCATAGAGAGGAATGCTTATCACACTTTAGAAGCATGTTACAACTGAACATTTTGGGCCTGATCCACAGCCCACTTAAGTCAATGTGAGTTTTTCTATTGACTTCAAAGAATTTTGGATTAGTCCCTATTAGCCCTGCCCGTGAGGAGGGAGGTTTCCAGAGCCTGGGCTCCAGCTGAAGCTACCAAAATTAGTGACTGCTTCAAATATTTTTTTGCTTTCTTCTCTCTGGGCTCAAACATGCACTTGTCTCATGCATCCATGAAGGTGAATAAGGAGCATGAGGATCCTTCTTACTCCCCTCTGAGGGCTATCAGGGCATATCTACACTTACAGGGGATCGACACTGCGGCGATCGATGCACCGGGGGTCAATTTAGCGGGTCTAGTGAAGAACCGCTAAATCGACCACAGATAGTTCTCCTGTCAACTCTGGTACTTCATTGGAACGAGAAGCCTAAGTTAAGTCGATGGGAGAGTGTCTCCTGTTGACCCAGTGAAGTGTAGACGCCGCAGTAAGTCGACCTAAACTAAGTCAACTCCAGCTACATTATTCACACAGTTGGAGTTGTTTAACTGAGGTTGACTTACCCCCGTAGTATAGACAAGGCCTGAGTGTCAGTTGTGTCGGAGAGAGCAGCTGCTGAAGGATTATCTTGCCCCACTCAGGTGTGCAGGAGGCTTAATGGGTGGGCAGAAACATGACTCTGCCCCTTAGTGTTTCAGCCAGTGTAGTTGATTTGGTAGGGCAGTGAGCAGCACCAGGACTGGCAGTTTACTTTCTGGGACTGAATAACTACTCTGAGTCAGTTTGATCCTTGGACTGCTCCTGGGGAAGCATGATTATGCACTGCTGCTTACGCAGAGCTCTTGGTGTATCCATGATTTAGCCTTCTTTGTCTTAATTACCCAGTCATGAATGGTTGTCTGTTTCATTTGCCTGTCTCACAGGAGTGTTGTATGTAACATTTTGTCAGAAAATTATATACCTAAGTGACATTTATCATTATGAGGGAAAGCTGAAAGGAATCAGGGCCTCTAGAATCTCCAAGTCCCATAGTCTCACCTCTTTAGTATTTCCCCTCCCATCACAGTAGTTAATTAAGGTAACAAAAATCATGAACAAACATTTTCCCATTTGAGAATTATGAGAGAGCAATGAATAAGAAATATCATAGAAAACACCAAAAGAAACCCAAGTGAACAATATATCGAATATGTTTTCCCCTTTAAAACCTTTTAATGGATGAAAAATCAAAGAACAATAAACAGTACAGGGAAATACATTTAATTTGGACATCTTTATGGCTGGCCTAGCATCCATATGTTCCGATTAAGAGAAGATGGTATTTATAACAAACAAAAAAGATTCCCTCACAACTATCTGAAAAGTAGAGCTGGTTGAAAGCAAAACCACTTAACAGTTATTTTCATGAATAAAAGGCAAAGTTCATTTCACTATGTCTATTATTAATAGGGTCATATTCTATTATTTATTATTTGTACTACAGTATAGGGCAGATCTCCAGTCATGGATCAGGACCCCCGTGTGCTGGGTGCTGTACAAACATAGAACAAAATGGTCCCCTATCCCAGAGAGTTTGCAACTTTATGTTTAATAATATATTTATGTATGGTTCAAATGAAATCAAAGGGATTACTCCTGGAATAAAGTGCTACTCAACATGAGTAAGGGGATCAGCATTTGGCCCTTTGATAATTGCATTATTATATTCATTTTAGAAAATGAAATTTTGAGGGATTAATTGTATCTTTGCTAGGGCTGGTAATTAACCAGAATTTCAGCAGTATGTAAAATTCTGAAACCTTGGGAAAAAATTGTTCTAACTCACAATAAAAAGCTAAAATTTTAATATTTTCCTTGGAATGATATTTCTGAAACATTATGTTCAGAAACGCTGAAAGGTTTCAATTATGTCAAAACATTTCATTTCAATAATGTTGATTCATTTCATTTTTACTTTTATATTATATTAAAATGCCATATATATATATATATATATATATATATATATATATATATATATATATATATATATATAGTAACTTTAATATAATTTGCTGAAATATGAATCAAAATGATAGTCAATGTTTTTAACCTTATCAGAATGTTTCATTTTGACACTATTGAAATGAGAAAGTCAAACTTATTTAATTTTTCCTATAGAAAATATCAACATTAACCCATTCCCATAAAACATATTGATTTAGACAAGACCTCATTTGGCAGATGGAAAACATCGGTGGAAAAAATTTTCTACCAGTTCTTGTCTTTGACAGGATCTCTGTATGAGCATCTGAGAAGGGAGAAGGTGATTTGGAAAGTCCCTGATTCTCTAGGGAGGCCTGACTCAGAGTACTCCCTACCCCTGAGGAGCCTGTGTCCTATGCTGCTGTGTATGGTGCAAGTAGTCTGCGCAGGACTGCAAGAGGGTGCAAAAAGACGTAGCCTGAGAAACCATTTGATTTTTTCAAAATGAAGAAAAAAAAATGTATGGAAAAAATGAAAAGTCAGTGGCCTGGATTCTGATATCCTCATTCAGGCTGAATGGTTTCATCTGGAAATTATTCCATTCACATCTGGGGATACCTCACGGAAAAAGGTACAACTCAGCGTGAGTAAAGATGGCAGAATCTGGCCCAGTTTGTTTTGAAAATCCCAATTAACCTTCCTCCCAAACATTCAACCAACTCTGCTTCGGTACTAGCTATGACAGTTGTACTTCAAGTGGAGAGGCCATGGGACCCGTGGAGCTGAAGGGATAAGTGTGGAGCTGCAACTCACTTTGTGCTCAGTTGTAGCTTTGCTGCAAGCATCAGGTGAGGGGGCAGCACATCGTTGTGCTACCCCCAAGGGAACACCAGGAGTCAGCTATTGACAGTTTCCTAATTTCTCCCTTGCTCCGAGGAGGGGAAGTAGCCTGTGCCCGCCCTATACCTAGATTACTTCCCTTGCCACTGTACTGACTGCTGCATTGGAGAGGTGGAGTGGTGTTGAGGTTCTGCCTACTCCCAGAGCTGGTCAAAACTTGGCATTTCTATTTCTGTGGGAAATTCTGACATTTTCTTACATGCTGAATTGGAACAATATCTTGGAATCTTGTTTTGGAAAATATTTCATTTCAATAAGGTCACGGCACTTCATTTCAATTTGATCATTTAGGCTTAATTATCATAGAAATGTAAGGTTGCAAAGGACCTCGACAGATCATCTATAAAACCTGACCTACATGGAAAGGTTAAAAAAACTGGGCATAGTTTGTATTGAGGAAAATAAGACTGAGGGGAGGGGACCTGATAGCCCTTAGCATATTTGAAGGCTGTTATACAGAGGATGCTGATCAGTTGTACTCCATGTCCCCAGAAGCAGGACAAGAAGTAATGGGTTTAATCTGCAGTGATTTACATTAGATATTAGTAAAAGCATTTAAACTATAATGATAAACCCTAAAATAGACTTCGAAGGGAGGCTGTGGAATCCCCTTTGAAGAACAAACCCCTGTCAGAGATGATCTAGGTATAACTGGTCCTGCCTCAGCACAGTGCGCTGGAGTGGATGATCTGACCTACCAGTACTTTGAGTTTGTTAACGTCTGCTTTTTTGAAGTCCATTGTCCTTTTTTTCTGCTGCTCTCACGCCTATCTTCCGTTACTTAGAGTCATGAAATCTATCATTTTTGTCATCGCTTTTGTCTATATTGCCTTCAATCTTCAGATTCGCAGCCAATTCCTCCCTGTTAGAATTAAGTCTAAAATGCCAATCCCCCCAGTTACTTCCTTCACCTTCTGAATCAGAAAGTTGTCCCCAGTGTATTCCAAGAAGGGAGGCTGTGGAATCCCCTTTGAAGAACAAACCCCTGTCAGAGATGATCTAGGTATAACTGGTCCTGCCTCAGCACAGTGCGCTGGAGTGGATGATCTGACCTACCAGTACTTTGAGTTTGTTAACGTCTGCTTTTTTGAAGTCCATTGTCCTTTTTTTCTGCTGCTCTCATGCCTATCTTCCGTTACTTAGAGTCATGAAATCTATCATTTTTGTCATCGCTTTTGTCTATATTGCCTTCAATCTTCAGATTCGCAGCCAATTCCTCCCTGTTAGAATTAAGTCTAAAATGCCAATCCCCCCAGTTACTTCCTTCACCTTCTGAATCAGAAAGTTGTCCCCAGTGTATTCCAAGAATTTATTGGACATTTTGCGTTTTACCATATTGCTATTCCAATAGATGTCTGAGTAGTTAAACGTCCCCATTGCTACCATGTTATGTGTTTTGGATATTTCTGTTATTATAGGTCTTATATCATAAAAGTCCTAATGGTAAAGTCAAAAAAAAGCTCTGACAATTTTTCTTCAAAAAATTTGATATTGATATGCCCCCATCATGTATTTTGTTTTTGTGTAATCAGCATTGTCTGGCAGAAAACTGTTCCTCTGGAAAGTTCTGGACTAGCTCTGCCCACTTTCATGGGAGGGACAGTAATGGGTGGTGGACCCCGGAGGCCGCTCTTTCCACACCACTACTTGTGATATTGTAGCCAATTCAGGGGAGTAAAAAGGAATCCCTAAGTGGATTTGTGTAGCGGCTCACGCTCAGTGAGTGTGTAGAGTCTGTTGTTTGCAACACATATATTTGCTACAATGACACTACCCTTCTTCCGCCAAATAAAGGGTCAGATTGTGACCCTCTTTTAATAGTACTGTACTCCACAAACATCCAATTGACTTCTGTGGGACTCCCCAGGTTGTAAGGGACTATTCAGTGTGAGCAAGTGTTTCAGAGTCTGTTCCCCTGCCCCCCCCCAAAAAAGGTGGTCCCAATTTCATGAAGTCAATGGGAATTTTACTTTTGCACACAATGGCAGCAGGATCAAGTCCTACGAGCCAATTTACATGTTTGTTGACATCAGATAAATTACAGTATGTAGGTATTTGCCAAATTATTTATTGTACATAATTGCTAACGAAGACCATTACTGAAAATAAACTACGTCTCCAGACAATGGAAGCAAACCTTCATGTACTGGATGGACCATACAAGAAAAAGGATTTGGCTTCTGACGTTATAGTTTTTTTTTTTTTAATATTACTAATACCAGTTCCCTACTTTTAAAAAAAAATACAAGTTAATAAATAATTAGCCAATTTATGGAAAAGAGAATAACCTAGAGTTCAACTAAATTTTTTACACTTAAATAAAACATTAGGTGGTTGGCACTTCCTCATTTCAAAAGCTTCTTTCAAAGAGGTAAAACTCAGAGTTCTTAGATATTAAAGACTAAAGCCATTGATAATTGCCACTGGGTTAAAATGGAATGAGAGGGAGCAAGTTTGGAACCAGCTCCAAATAACTTATGGATAAATGCAACTAAGGAAAATAGAGAACAATTCTAGTAATTTATAGAGTTGTACCAAAAAGCTATGTATTTTGATTTCCTTTCCACCAATGAGCTCTATTCAGGGACTATTTACTCCTGCTCTGGCACCTCACCACTAAACAAGGGAAGGCTAGGGTTGAAATCCTGCCTCCATTGAAGCCAATGAAAGTTTTGCCACTGACATCAACGAGGCCGGGATTTCATCCTAGATTCTGATTGGGATTACACTCCTGCAGAAGGAAGCAAGACAGTGTAAAAACCCCAGTTTTTTCCTACATGTGCTACGTAGACCTTGGGACTGGTATACAGTAGATTAATTCCCGTTGGTAGATCAAATGGGGGAGTAGAAGCTAGAATATGATTCTTTTGAGTCACAGTCTCATACCTGGTCTGCTCCTCATGCCTGGTCTGCTCCTACAACTACATGTTGTCCCTTACTCAGGGTAGATTATTAACTGACAGTCTTGTCCTACATAAAAAAAGTAATAATAATAATAGTAATTAATAAGCATTGACTGACATTCATCTTTGGAAATCCACTGAAAGTTTCAATTTTTTGAAGACAACTTCTTCAGACATGATCCCAGCAACACTATCATGGAGCTGACTGGAGTTTCGCTGAAATGGAACTCTGGCGTGCATCCCTCGTCCAAATACTTTTGCAACACCAGATTCTAATATCCTTGAGTTATGTAGTTTCTTACTTCATGGAAAGTCCTACTGAAATCAGTTAGACTTCGTGTACAGTACTACTCACTGATTCAGGGGATCAGAATTTGGCCCTTTGTGACTCAAATGAAATATTAAAAAAATGACACCAGGATTTCTCACTTCTTTTCTGGTGAGGATTTCTTAAGGCCGCATTCTGCCATCTAGAGTCATGTCAAGAGTAGTACATTACCAGTAGCCTACTTGCAGAGTAAGGTATTAATCAACATGAGTCAGGGTGGCAGACTCTGACCCTGAAACAACAGGACACAATCTAACAGTCAAAAGCTTTTAAAATCTACTGAAATCCCATTAACAGGGCTTCTGTTTAATTTGCACTTCATTAAAGGAGAGTTTGTGCCCTCAAAAAATTATCTATCAAAGACACCCATACAGAGACAGCACAATGAACATTACTATTGTGTAATATGTACATCTGCATATCATTTGCATAACAATACGCTCTAACCCACCCCATGCTTTCAACGGCCAAACCAATGGTAACATGTAAATTGTAAACAATGAAGTGGGACAGAATGCCTCACCAGGGGTCCCACAATATGTAATTTCAAGATGAACGACAACAAAAATCTCCTGCAGACGCAAAATGACATTGTTTGTTCAATAAAGGCAAAACTAGTTTAGTATCATGCTGGCCAAAAAACTGACAATTTCTGTGCCAGTCCTGAAAATTGCCATGCTGGTAAGGCCCTGAGGAATTAAAAATACAAACTCCCTAAAAAGGAAAACACCAGCAAACCTCTAAAAGCCCCAGGATAGCCTGGCTGTCAATGGGAAGCCCTCTAACCAAAGTGATATGCTTCAGAAAGATATCTTCAAAGAACTGTTGATAGAGGGATTAGGAATAGACTAATCCAAATACACAACCTGTCACCAATAGATCACCAGTTAAAATTCATCCCAGAGTGGTAGTGTCTGCGATTTGTCACCATTTGTGGGTCAGATTCCATTGACTTCCATGGAGCTATGGCAATTTGCACCAAAGACTAAAGGATTGAACTAATCTCTTGTGCAATCTCTCCTCTTCCAAGTGGTGTAGACGTAGTCTAAGTGTTCATGTAGACAAGCCTTAAAGAACCTTCTCACCTTTAAGGTGATTCACTACGTTAGGGTGAACAGATGTCCTGATTGTATAGGGACAGTCCCGTTATTTGGGGCTTTGTCTTATATAGGCGCCTATTACCCCTTACCCCGTCCTGATTTTTCACACTTGCTGTCTGGTCACCCTACACTGGGTCAAAGTTGAGGCATTCTAGCAGGGCAAAGTGAGGGCAGCCTTTATTACTCTTGCCCGTACTTCACTTCCGAGGAATATCAATCTAGCAAATTGACTTTCACCAACATTAAATGTAAAGCTAATCACAAGTTGGAATTTCCATCCTGTGGAAAATTCTGAGATGTCAAAGTTTGTTTTCATCCCAAATGGGAATAAAAACTGTCAGTCAATCTGGTTTTTGTGAAATGAAATATTCCAAAAGTAACTCATTTCCACCATATGGAAATGAGTTACAACTGCTTTGGAGGACAGGGTCATAATTCAAAATGATCTGGATAAATTGGAGAAATGGTCTGAGTTAAACAGGATGAAGTTTAACAAAGACAAATGCAAAGTGCTCCACTTAGGAAGAAAAAATCAGTTTCACACATACAGAATGGGAAGAGACTGTCTAGGAAGGAGTACGGCAGAAAGGGATCTAGGGGTTATAGTGGACCACAAGCTAAATATGAGTCAACAGTGTGATGCTGTTGCAAAAAAAGCAAACATGATTCTGGGATGTATTAACAGGTGTGTTGTGAGCAAGACACGAGAAGTCATTCTTCCGCTCTACTCTGCTCTGGTTAGGCCTCAGCTGGAGTATTGTGTCCAGTTCTGGGCACCGCATTTCAAGAAAGATGTGGAGAAATTGGAAAGGGTCCAGAGAAGAGCAACAAGAATGATTAAAGGTCTTGAGAACATGACCTATGAAGGAAGGCTGAAAGAATTGGGTTTGTTTAGTTTGGAAAAGAGAAGACTGAGAGGGGACATGATAGCAGTTTTCAGGTATCTAAAAGGGTGTCATAAGGAGGAGGGAGAAAACTTGTTCACCTTAGCCTCTGAGGATAGAACAAGAAGCAATGGGCTTAAACTGCAGCAAGGGAGGTCTAGGTTGGACATTAGGAAAAAGTTCCTAACTGTCAGGGTGGTTAAACACTGGAATAAATTGCCTAGGGAGGTTGTGGAATCTCCATCTCTGGAGATATTTAAGAGTAGGTTAGATAAATGTCTATCAGGGATGGTCTAGACAGTATTTGGTCCTGCCATGCGGGCAGGGGACTGGACTCGATGACCTCTCGAGGTCCCTTCCAGTCCTAGAATCTATGAATCTATGAATCTATGAATATCAGATTGTTTCATTTCAATAAGTTCAAAGCATTTTGATAAGGTAAAAATGTTTTGTTTCAATTTTATCATTTTGACTTTATTATGTGTAAATAGTATAATTTATAACAATTTAAAAGTTTAAAAGAAAGTTGAAACAAAACATTGACCATATTGAAATGAAATGTTTCAAGGATTTCCTGTGAAAATTTCAACAAAATCAATATGTCCCCATGAAACATTTATTTTAGTCAAATCAGCATTTTCCACTGGAAAGCTGTTATGTAGGAGAATTTTCAATCAGCTCTAATTAAATTCTCTTCAGAATAGCCACACTACTTCCTTTGCCTATGTCATTGACATGGATCATAGGCATCTCCAAAAACATCCACTTAACATTTTCATCAGATTTTTTTTTTATTATTACAGTATCTTGGACTTGTATGGTTTGATTCAACTCTCCATGGAGGTGCAAGTGCACCTCCCGGCTTCCCTGAAAACCACTGTCCACAAGGAAAGAGAGCAGACGGTATTTGCCTTGTCACCCTGCGCTGTAGTT
The DNA here is from genome assembly GCF_028017835.1 of Emys orbicularis. Lineage (NCBI taxonomy): Eukaryota > Metazoa > Chordata > Testudines > Emydidae > Emys > Emys orbicularis. The sequence goes on along the minus strand of NC_088685.1, from coordinate 15,272,886 downwards.
TACCCAAAGGGATGATGGCTTTATACTGAATCTTGGGCTCCAAAGGAATCCTGATGGTGAAAGATCCCTGGTGACTGAGCAGAATCAATAGACTCCTAAACTTTAAGGTCAGAAGGGACCACTGTGACCATCTAGTCTGTCCTCCTGCACATTGCAGGCCACCAAAGAACCTCATCCACCCACTCCTGAAATTGACCCCTAACCTCTGGCTGAGTTACTGAAGTCCTCAAATCATGGTTTAAAGAATTCAAGTTATAGAGAATCCACCATTTACACTCGTTTAAACCTGCAAGTGACCCTGGCCCCATGCTGCAGAGGAAGGTGAACCCCCCCCCCCGAGTTTCTGCCAATCTGACCCAGAGGAAAATGCCTTCTCCACCCCAAATATGTCAATCAGTTAGTCCCTGAGCATGTGGACAAGACCCACCAGGCACATATCTGGGAAAGAATTCTCTGTAGTAACTCAGCGCTCTCCCCATCTACTGTCCCATCTCCAGGCGCTGGGTATTTTTGCTACTGCCACTCACTGATGGGCCACATGCCATTGTAGGCAGTCCCATCATACCATCCCCTCCATAAACTTATTGAGCTCAGTCTTGAAGCCAGTTAGGTTTTTTGCCCCCACTACTCCCCTTAGAAGGCTGTTTCAGAACTTCACTCCTCTGAAGGTTAGAAACTGCACCTAATTTTGAGCCTAAACATGTTGATGGCCAGTTTATATCCATTTGTTCTTGTGTCCACATTGGCGCTTAACTTAAATAATTCCTCTCGTTCCCTGGTATTTATCCCTCTGATATATTTATAGAGATCAATCATATCTCCTCAGCCTTCTTTTGGCTAGGCTGAACAAGCTAAGCTCTTTCAGTCCCCTTTCATAAGGTAGGTTTTCCATTCCTCAGATCATCCTAGTAGCCCTTCTCTGCACCTGTTCCAGTTTGAATTCATCTCTCTTAAGTGTGGGAGACCAGAATTGCACACAGTATTCCAAATGAGGTCATAGATCCCCTACTGCTGAGAATGGCTTCCTCTGCAGTGAGGTGGGGGCTGTTGGTGCCTCACCATCACAGCCCTACTGTCTACCTACCTACCTGCTTACCTTGGGGTATTAGACTACTGCCAACCAACATAGAATCTGAGTAACTTCTATGCAAAATTGACAGCAATAGTGAAATCCCCAGAGGATTTCATGGAATTTCATGCATGTTTCCCTTTTTGAGGAACAAAACTATGTATGGGGTAACATCCTCCTTTACATGGATTTTCAGGTACCATAGACCCTTGGTTCTGCCAGCATAAGATGATGAACCCCAGGGCTGACTTCAGATCATTATAAACAGAGTCTGCCCTAGATACATGTACAGGTGTGTAAAATATTTGTCATGAAATGTGAACTACTCAAAACTGGAGCATTTTTCTCTTTCATTGCAAACTGGAGACTTTATAAAAATTGTCCTGCAGAAAAAAGCAGGAATATTGTTGTTTTTTTTCTATCACCATTGAAACACAAAAGGTCATAATTTTACATATATGTACAGGGAAATTATCATCCATGCAGAATGTAATGGAAATATGAAAGCTTGGGGATGCAAGTACTGGGCAAAACAAGATTGCAACATATTCATGAAATATTCCCCACAATATTAAATAGCCCTAAGTAAATATTGATGGGAGTTTGGAATGCACTCTAAATGAGGTATTGGATCCTCACATGATATTTTAATCTACACATCTATCAAATACACTTATTTATCTATGTGCATACCTACCTGCATAGTGAGTTAGGTTCCAAGTATCAGAGGGGTAGCCGTGTTAGTCTGGATCTGTAAAAAGTGACAAAGAGTCCTGTGGCATCTTATAGACTAACAGAAGTATTGGAGCATAAGTTTTCGCAGCTTCGTCTGACGAAGTGGTTATTCACCCACAAAAGCTTATGCTCCAATACTTCTGTTAGTCTGTAAGGTGCCACCGGACTCTTAGGTTCCAAGGTAGCTCCTAATATTCTGCAGGTACTTAGATGGATGAGTTTTTGATGATGCCCACTACATCTATTGCTCTATATTGCTAAAGCATGAATCACCATTGTATCTAATATGTATACACATGTACTAATTGATTGGAAATGAAAATATGTGTGAGAGTTGCTATAATAGTATGGGCTAGAGTGTTCCTTGAGGCACGGGCTTCAGCAGGGGTGATGCATAAATTGTACCACCTCAGGAGTAGAACTAGTTGGATTCCTCCCCACCCCCCAAAAAAAGAGTTTATTTTGAATACTTTCAACCAGCTCTACCAAAGCGTCATTATGCCTGCAAGACACCGCTGAGCCTCAATTGACTTCGTCGTCCCATCCCCCCGCCCATTGTTGGGTAGATATTAATTTGCTGCAGGCCTCATACCAAGAGCAAACAGTAAGATTATGACATTCCCTGTTCTGGTTCAGCTGCACCAGCCTGTGCACTGGGGCAGTGGATTAATGGCTCCACCCATTTCTCGTACATTTCTGGGAATGAGGAGCAGCGGATATGCAGCTCCCATTTACTTCTGCATGACCAGAGACCCAAGTTCCCAAGAGCCCATACAGGGGAGTAACTTACTTCTTCTCCTGGGCATGGACACATAGTGGAAACCACATTAGCCCCTCACGTCTGAGACATGACTTTGTTTGTACTGATAAGTGATGGTGCACCATTTAGTTGTATGAGCTGATTTGCTTCTGTATAATTTATAATCCTTTTCATTGAGCATTGTTGATTCTTCCATTTAAAAAAAAGGAATAAAAAGTCCTGCCAAGGTCAAATCAAGTTCATTTTTAAACTTAATATCCCATTATCAGAGGAGGAAATATGCACAATAGCCATCTATATTGGCGCACAGGCGACAGGTCACACAATTCCTACATCAAACTATGCTGAAAAAAAAGATTAAGCCTGAAGACTTAGTTATTGCTGATCCCCTAGTCACATCAGGCAGCAACATGGGATTTAAGGTGTCAAAATGACAGAGAACAGTTCAATTTGTTCTAATATTGCAGCCACGCTCATGTACATATTAGACAGCCATTCAATCTCAAAGTGGCACCATTTGAAATGATGTGTGTTAAAAGGGGGGCAATTAATGGGCAAGATGAAATGAAGGTACAGTTTTAATTATTTCATATCTTGAAAAAAGGAAACGGCTGAAATGTAATTTCTCTGTTAAGGAAAAGCAGAGCTTCTGAAAAAAAGAAAGAAAACTTTTAGAGCTAATTGCTTGGCTCTAATTAGAGAATGTAACCTTTGGAGGAATAGTGGCTGTTGAAACTCTGATTTTATTTGCATATATTAATATGTACATGACAATTACACCCCCAGAGAAAGTACAGCCTGTGCCCCAAAAGTCTAGTTTTAAATTTAGAACTGAGAAAGAAATTCTAAACAAGTTAAATACATTCTAGTGGTTCTGTAAAACCTGGATATATTTTATGAAAACTTTGTAGTACCGAAACACACATGTCATCATCATATATACATATACAATGAATGTTACCAATAACGAATTAGCCAATATATTTAATACAGATTTGTAAATGTATGTATCATAATATTTTGGTGTATACTGAAATATGTGCTACTTTCTCGAAGGCTACCTGTCAGCCCTTGATACCTACCAAAAACCCCTACATTCATGGGATTAATTATCAACAGAAACAGTTTATTATTTGGATATAGATAGGAAGAGATTAAATTCAACTACAGTACCAGAGGCTGATTCTCTACAGCAATATGTATAATCATTTAGAGATGATCCAAAGTCTACTGAAGTCTAGGGGGGGTCTAACAGTGCAAAATGAATGTGAAAGGTTATACAAGACATAAGCAGAGGTGTAGATGACTATACAAGGGGGTTGGAAATCAAGCCCATTGTCCTCGTTCTGAACACAGATTTTAAGAAACGTATAAAACAACAAGCTGCACATGTCACAATGGATGCTCAATCACCTAAAACATTTACACATGGACATCATGAAGCCCTGGATAATATACTGTAGGGAACAACCCCATGCTGGCCTGGAGATGTGGACTGGTTGAACTAACAATGGGGACCCTCCAGCCATCTGTAAATTCTATACTGACATTTGGTTATCCAGTCTTGACAAAATTGGATGTGCTTGTCAAACCTTTTACTACTTTGGCTAAGGAATCTGGCTAGCTGTGGATCAGGGGATCAGAGGAGGAAAACCTATGACACAGCCTCTTCCCCTCTGTTTACACTTACTGTCAAGAAAGTGAGTCCTGCTTTTCACTCTGTGCCTATTTATTTTAATGGAGTAGGTTGAAATGGTTTAAATTTCATAATTCCAACAAGAATTCAAAATCAAAAAGATAAAACTTCAAACAGTTCATGAAATGTCCGCATACCTTCAACTCCACCTGTTTTGTTTCATTATACAGCTGGCCAAGACACTTTGAAATAAAGTTCAAAACATCAAGATGTTGCATTTTGGAAAAAAAAAGGGGTGGGGAATTAGAGGGAGGGAGGAAATCACCATTTTCTTTTCTTTGCAGCCAACTCAACATTTTAGCTTTTAGAGCAATTGTATGGTAATCAGGTGAAAAGTGATTTCTCCATCAGCTGTGTGTTGGCAAACAAAAACTTGCATTTAAGATGTGCAATATTTCAGATACCAAATTGGAACAAAATTTGACAGTTTTGGAGTCAAATAATTATATAGCAGTATAAATTGTATTTGAACCTCCATTAAAGACACTAGTTTAGATATAACTGAAATTTGGATATACTCAAAATTGGAGAATAAGGCTAAATGGAACATTGTAAACTTTCCAAACCATTTTCTCCAAACAAAATTCTACCCCTTGCTCACCTTGAGCTTAGATAGTTGTTGGGTTCTGTAGCTCAAGAAGCAAAACTCAGATTTTAAATCCAGAACTTGTGCATAGAGATGGCCTTGACATTAAAGAGATCTGCTGGGTTTTCAGCACTTTTCAAAAAACAGGCCACTTCTTTGGGTGCTTAAATATGGAGGCTAATTTTAGGCACTCATATCTGACAATCTTGGACTCTCATACATCAGAACTGCAATTTTTATAGTCACTGATCTTATGAACGACCAGTTAGAAGAACCATTTTGCAGCAGGGCAGACAGCATGCCCCCTAAAGAGACAGAAGCTGCAGTATCTGCACTGCTGCAAGTCCTGAAAGTCATTTCATAACAGAAGTGATGCTGATGAAGAACAAGTGGGTGTCCCTTCACATTCTGTGTCTTCAGTGCACTGGAAACTGCATTGCAGAGGTTTGAAGGACAAGAAAAAAGCAATGCAGTGCAACGCCTCAGTTCAAAAAGACCAATAGACTTGACAAAGAAGGGATGGAGTTGTCTCAAAAAAGACAAATCAGTTATTTCACCAGTATGTATGTACAGTAATGTATGACCTATTGCAATCCATTTGCAAGATTGCTACGGGTACACTGTATACAAATGATACCACTCGTTATGTACATTATTGAATGATTAATACATTAAATTATGCACCATACCTACTGTAATTTTGAGATGTCCAGTATTATGAATTTTGCAATTATGAATTCCTCAGTCAGTTCATAAAATTAGGGTTCTACTGTAATTTGGGTGCAATACACCCCTGGGCAGAGGGCCTGCACAAGACTAGTCTGAAGGCCTCAAAATAGGGTCTAAGTGCATAAAGACTTGTATTGGCTTCTCTCATCAGGAGAGAATTTCATCCTGAATGGATACCAAAGGATATGAACTCCTTTCCTATTGTTATAAAATAGGGGTGGGCAATTCCTCCCAAATCTAACTGACAAACTAGGCAACAAACACAGACTCATATCGTGGAAAGGAACTGTAGTAGAGTCTATAGAACCATAGAAATGTAGGGCCATGTGATAGATTGGCTCTTTTTAGGTCTCATTTGGGCATTTTCCCCTTCACCTTAAAAGCCCTAATTATAGGGAGACAGTCTACAAGTGTTTCAAGAGAGTCTATAGCTGTCTGGCTTATCTCTGGCTGAGCCCAGAGGCTCTGGTTAGCCTTTTCCTGATTGGGATGGGTGTGTGCCCCATCCCAGATTGGAAGGGACCTTGGAGCTCATCTAGTCCATACCTCCCCATAGACAGAATTGAGTATACCTAGATCATCCCTGATAAAATTTAGTCTAGCCTGTTCATAGAATAGAATATCAGGGTTGGAAGGGACCTCAGGAAGTCATCTAGTCCAAGCCCCTGCTCAAAGCAGGACCAATCCCCAGACATATTTTTACCCCAGTTCCCTAAATGGCCCCTCTCAAGGAGTGAACTCACAATCCTGGGTTTAACAGGCCAATGCTCAACCACTGAGCTATCCCTCCCCCATGTTCTTAAGATCCTCCAATGATGGGGATTCCACAACCTCACTAGGTAACCTGTTCCAGTGCTTAATTATCTTCATAGTTACAATTTTCCCCCTAGTATCTAACCTAGATCTCCCTTGCTGCAAATTAAGTTTGTTACCCCAGAATTTGACATTGCTACATGTACCCCAGAACTTGACAGTACTGCAGCCAGCCATTTTGTATGTTCAACCACTGCCAGCTGAAACCCAAATACCACATAGCGAGAAATAATCTTCAGCCTTTGTGAGGCAAGGCCAGATAGCTGCATACTTACAGTTTGCTAATCCAAATGAGACGATGGGACAGAAAGTTATGGAAGAGAGTGAGTGAATAGCAACCTTGGTTTTAAGTGCTCCTGACATATTGTTCTTATGACTAGAAATACCAGATTTTTTTTATCAGAGGGGTAGCCGTGTTAGTCTGAATCTGTAAAAAGCAACAGAGGGTTCTGTGGCACCTTTAAGACTAACAGAAGTATTGGAGCATAAGCTTTCGTGGGTGAATGCCCACTTCATCAGACGCAAGACGCTTGCGTCTGACGAAGTGGGCATTCACCCACGAAAGCTTATGCTCCAATACTTCTGTTAGTCTTAAAGGTGCCACAGACCCCTCAGATTTTTTTGAGACAATAAGTAGCTTGTTGAAGTTAGGAGAATTGGTGAGCCAGTAGAGGTTACTATGCTGACCCACTAGGAGTCACTATTAGTTATGTGCTTTGTTAGAGTTAGCTATAAAAGATTAGGTGAAAGAATTTGCTTTGGACTAGTCCGGGGAAGCTTTCTTCAGGCAAAGAGCTGACATCTTAACTCCCCATCAGCTGGACGGAAAGAGGGCCCATGAAAGCCTGGCTGGTGATGACTTGACACCATCTCAAACTGTGGGTAACTATATCGGGGATGTCCTAAACCTATGGCGTATGTGCATGTGTGCTTGAAATCTAATAGTTTTAGATAAATGATTGATACAAGCAAGCATGCTCTTATCAGATGGATGAGCTGTGCCCCATATTGATTTATTCCTGATGCCACCTGGAGAGAAACAGTTACATTACCACTGCTTTGGATTCTGAGCAACAAGCTGATTATTTCTTGTCCTAGTCTCAGTGGAAATGGAGAACAATTGATCACCGTCCCCTTTAACACTTGTCAAATATGTAAACGGTTGTGATATGTCCCCCCTCAGGCTTCTCTAGAAGAAAGATGCCCAGTTCTTTCAACCTTCCTTCATAGGTCATGTTTTCCAAAGCTCTTAACATTTATGGATGGACTAAAGTGACATCTGGAGCAACTACACTGAAATCAGTGGACTTGTGCCCGTAGAGAATTAGTTCTAGATATTCCCCTGGATCGCTTGCTAAGTGCGTAACTTGGCGTACATTCAGAGGAGATGAATGGCAAATTCCATGGTTTAAGTCTGAAGAGATACATGATTTTAATGAGAGTTGTGAATGCTCACCACCTCTCAGGAGAGGCACAGTACCTCACAGGATAAGTCTTGATCAACTCCAATAAGACTTCTGACATGTCTGATTAATTTTCATTGTCAGACTTTAACCACTGGTGGTATTTACACTGTAATTTAATGAAGATCATGGTTGGCCATTGAGAATGGCAGTTGTGGGGTTTGGGTATATCAAGAAGAAATCCTTAGTTAACTTATTTCCCTTTGCACAAACCACATGAAACTGATGACAGTGCTGCAAGTAGCACATACCTTAGAATAAAAACAAATGCTTACTCATTTAGTAGTGTAAGTGGTATCATGATGTAAGAGTCAGAGTAAGACACAGATGTCATTCATATCTTGTTACAACCAGTGATTACAACGGAATTGTTTTGGTGTTAAACAGCATTATTGAGGCTTATTCTCTGTATTTCTTTCCGTTAGCTAGGAGCAGCCGTGCTTTATGGCTCAGTGATCTGTTAGATAATCACAAAATAAAATAAAAGATACCTGTAACAAATGGTATATTTTATTTTATTTTGTGATTATCTAACAGATCACTGAGCCATAAAGCACGGCTGCTCCTAGCTAACGGAAAGGACTACCACAACCATATGTCTCATACGGAACCACTACGGTTCAGTAGACAATTGTCATTTTTCTATTCGGCACTCACAGTGTGTACGTCAGAATCTAGTTACCCAGCATACTTTTGATACTGTGACAAACTGCTGGAAATGGCACTTTTGAAAAAAAAAAAGAGATGCAGTGACGAGTCAATATTGTTTTCCCAAGTCAGTAAGAAAGTTTTTAAAATTCAATGTAAGTTTTTAATCCTGCCAACTGTGTGATTAGTACCACTTATACGATATCCGACTTGCAAAAATCCCGCAACATGTAATTTTGGAGAGCAGGAAAAAGTAATAAGATCAACTGGTGGTTCAGTGATGCAATATGGATTTTGACTGTGCAACCATAGCAACTTTGGGGCTTCAATGGGGTATGTGTTATATTATTTCACTATTTTGCACTGAGATGACATAGCACAAGATGCATGATAACAGAGTTTATTTCATCTTCCAAAATCTAAGAGATCTAATATACACCAAGTCCTGAAGTCTCAAAAAAGAAAAGGTGAGTAGTTACAGAACAGCTAACACACACGCTTACAGCAATTCATTCATGTGTGCTTCCTCGTTGTCATGTCAAAAATAATCAATGTAGCCAACCTACCGGGCCTTCTTTAGAGTATCTAAATGCACGCTAGCCAGCCGTCCTTTTCCTCAGAGCATTAACAAAGGTAGGATGGGAAATTACTGGAATTTTATTTTAGAATTGTGTCATGCCAATTGCAGCAACATTTGGGTGAAGTAAACAATTAAAACACTATCCTGGTTGCCCAGAAACATTAGAAATTAGCTGTTTTTACCATTAACAAAAATGGGCAAATTGTCTATATATATACGTGCGCGCGCACACACACACACACCCTTAGCAAGAGTAAAATTATCCAAAATCCAGTGCAGTCAATGGAGACTCATTGGGTTTCAACTCAGTCCCTTAGTGAAGGGAGTTTAAAACAGTCAAGATTAGACTTGAATAGGAAGGTGTCACAGGGCAGGTTATTCCTTTAAGGGCTGGCATAGGTCCAGCCCGTTCCTGTTCAAAGAGCTGGCCCTCTATGGACAAGAACTAGGATCTGTAGTCCTTGGGTCAAGTAGCAGAGAGGGTCATGTGATGGAAGAATGACAAGAGATCTGATTATGGCTCTGACTAGAGGAAGATTAGCATATGTCTGCAAGTTGCTCTACAGTAGGAAGATGAAGAGAAGGAGAAGGGCCTGGTATATTTTGGTGCAAACTGAAGTGTGGGGAGCAGTAAAAGGTCTTCTTGACCTGGGACAGTTGGAGTGGCGAGGGCCCAGATTCAGAAAAGGACTTGGGTACCTCAAGTGTGACTTAAATCACAAGTCCAAAATGTACGCACAACTGAGATCCTCAAAATCCCCCATTCACCTGCCACCTAAATCCTGTAGGCACATAAACTACTTCAGTGTCTAAATTTTCACTGTAGAAGTCCCCTAGGTGCCTAAGTTTCTGCCTCTGGGTATGCACATTGCAGCCTCAGGCAGGCACCCAGATACCTATCTCATGTCTCAGATTCAGCATGATCCTCAAACCAGGTGAAGATAGGTGTTGCCCTCACTTCTATCACCTGTGGACCCTGATCTGGTAGGCTGTCCTTGTAAGAAACAGCTTGGATTTAGAGATTTAAACTTTTAAGTGCCTACATCACTTTTGAAGATGAGATTTTGGCTTTGCAAATGTGAGTTGCAGCAACACCTAAATATCTTTAAAAATCTGGCAACTCCTTGCTTAGCGTGCTGGCTTTTGTGGTACAGGCACCTCTCTCCCCTCATACATTGGTATAGGGAGCCTCGGTGATTCACCCAGGATTTGTGGATTCCACTGGATGAGTAGGCACCTAAACGTTAGAGGTTGAAACACTGAGTTTTGCAGCACCTAAGTCCCTTTGTGGATCTAGGGCTGTGGGACTTTTGGGGATCCCAGCTCAAAGCTTCCAGAGAGGGTGGGAGAAAACCAAGCCCCCTACCTCCCCTACAGACAAGGGATGGAACTCAGCCTAGGAAAGTGAGGGGCTGATTGATTTCACGTGGAAGTGGATTCTTGTGGTTTGGCCAGAAGGATGAATCACCCAGGCAGCTTACCACCCAGAGGTGATGCATGAAAGGTGAGGCACAGCACATCAGACTTGGCTCTGAGTAAGCAGACTCTATTATAGAAGAGATAATATCATGCCTTGAACAGCATGGCAGAGGGGCTACAGTGAACCACCTAAGAGGACATTTCACAGACCAGGTCCTGAATAAAGATAATCTAGGGTGACCAGACAGCAATTGTGAAAAAAACAGGACAGGGGGTGGGGGGGTAATAGGTGCCTATATAAGAAAAAGTCCCCAAAAATGGGACTGTCTCTATAAAAACAGAACATCTGGTCACCCTAAGATCATCTTTCCAAGTTGGGACATGTGAATGGAGAGCAAGGACATTCCAGCCAACCTCATTTGCCTGGGAAGGGTTGAGGGGACCAAGGCCTTGCCTACATGGAAAATGTTATAACAGTATAACCCCCAGGATGAAGAGTCTTATTCTGGTCTGAGGGCTTCCCCCCTGTTTATCTTATGTCACTTTGGAAGGGGTTTAAGCTAAACTGAAAGACACCTTTATACGACAATAAAAGTGTCCATACCAGATGGTTCCATGATAACTATCTGCCCCATATCTATAACATTCAGTAAGAGGAGGAAGAAAGGGGTCACACGTGTGATAACTATATTCTGTATTGCACTTCTGTCCTTTTCTCACTTTTAGGGCTCATCTCTTTGCAAAAGCATACTGTACACATAAAATAGATAGATATATTACATGCAGTGTGCATAAGAGCAACTGAGTTGTGGGCAATCTGGCCTAGGGGTTGGAGCAAGAGTCCAGCCTACTAGTTAGACTGGAATCCAGACAGGGCAGGTCCAGGATTAAAGCCAAGGGTCATAGCCAGGAGTCAGAGGCCAAAGCCTAAGCCAAAATGTTAATTGGAGCCACAGTCAGAAGATGGAACTGAAAGTCAGAGATCAGGAAGAAGCTGGGAGCAGGAGCAGGTATAGGCTTGGGCTGGAGCAAGGCTAGAGACAATGATGGCAGAGACAGGACCAAGCACAGCTGAAGGCTAGAAAATTATTGAGCAGTGTCACAGGGTGCACCACTCACCGCTGGTCTGGTGCCTCCTCCTGGTCAGTCTGAGGATTAGCTCTTGAAGTTGGTACCCCCTTTGATGGCTTGCATACTGTCATTCTGATTCTCTCAGAGGTCTCTCATCCCAGGAACGACAGCATCCTCCTAGTGACTCAGCCTCCAGCTCCAATACCCACCCCTTCCAGGTTAGCAAAATCCCTTCTCCCTAACAGTCCTAGGTAGTCTCCCTTCTCATTGCCCCATGCTGACACTCCCGCAGTGGCTGGTAGGTGAATCCCAGCCCACCCTCTGTTCTGGGTTCAGTCCAGGGAACCTCAGCTTAGTGGTTTGGGGCTTTCTTCTCTCAGCCCTCACTGCTCCTTCCATGGACTGCCTCCTACCACTCCTGGTTTCCCTTCTTTCTCTGGGTGCACCAGCTCCAAAAACCCTTCTCCCTCTTCCCAGGGTTGAAAGATGCCTGCAGCCTTTCCCAGCCATTGCTGACTGTTGCCAGCTACCTACCTTTATACAGGCCCTGCCTGTCCCCACACAGCTGAACCTGCTTCCAATGAGTTCCGTGGCTCCTCCTCCAGGTGCAGCCTGTGGAGTTAATTGGCCTGCCTGGCCATCTTAGCCCCTTCCAATTGCACGTGGGGTAGACACCCCATCACAAGCAGCCCCTAGACTGCTGCTGCTACTGAACTTAAGTATCAGCCTGTTGATTCCATAAGCCAATCAGACAGCTTCTACCAGGGGCAACTGCTCTCACTGGGTTGCCAGGAGACTGGCTCTGCTTCAGGCAAGGGGTGTGAGTGTGGGTGTGGGTGTGTAATGAGGTAGAGAATGGTAAACAACTTTTGCTTAATGCAGTTGTCCAAGAATGGGAAACAGAGTTGTAAACGGAAGCTATCCATTTTCACAAAATGAGTGAACACTGCTATTTTTGCAACCATTTTGGAAATTTCACGGATGGCACAAAACATCCCTTACTACCACCCAAAACATTTCTCCACCCGCCTGGTCCTGCACATTCCCCAGAGCTAAAAACTGACCATGTGGTTAGGTGAATTCTCATATTGTCATTATTTATTTGTATTCCAGCAGCGGCAAAAATACGCTAGATGCTTTGCATAAATGTGGACATATTGTAGTCCATTTACCAATACACTTACATAGTTCCCATCTCCCGTAGCACCTTGCAAAAGTTAATTAATTTATGTTTATAGCAATTGTGAAATAGGGAGGTATTATCTCTGTTTTACAGATGGGGGATGGAGGCCTGGAGAGAGATCAAGTGACCTCTCTAAGGCCGTGCCAGCAGTCTGTAGCAGAGCTGTGACCCAGTCTATGCCCCAAAGCACACACAACATAAGAAAAGAGTGTACAGTTGTGACACAGGGAGCCCTTTGTGTCCACTGGCAGAGGGCACAGTGGGTGCAGAGTTTTACAGGGATGACCTGGGTTGGATGCATGCATAATAATTCATTAATGGGTGGCATGTGAGGTCACCTAATCACTGTGAAATGTATGTGCAGATAATATTTAAAGAGTTATGTACCTATATCAAAAATAGTCTTAAGACAGGTAACCAGGAGGTGACATGCATGTCTCAGAGAGGTTCCCTTCAGGCAGCAGGTAAAAGATGCTTATCTCCCTATCTGGTCATCAATGTATGCCTATTTGCATAATGAACCAGATGCTGATTAGCAGATTGCAAAATCTACAAGAAAGGAGAATACAGGAAAAAAATATTCAGCAGGGGGGCATCCTGTTTATGAATGAGGAAAATGGATTGCCTGGATATATCTGGGAGTACAAACTGACACTCTGCATCTTTCACCAAGGAGACATGTTGACAGCATGACTTGTCTCATGAATGGCAGATCACAGCCAAGCATGGCAGTAAAAGACTGGAAGGACTTTAGGTGAGCATTGCTCCAGAAGATGTGAAAGTATCTAGTTAAGTAAGTCTAGGTTCTAGAATGCATGCTATAATTTTATTTTATATCTAACACTTTGTTTACATTACTTCTACTTGCTTTCACTTGAATTTCTGTGCTTTATTAAATAAACTTTTTTTTCCACTATAGATATTTCAAAGGGCTGTGTGTCAAGTGGAGTGGTGATCTGTGCTGAAATTGGTGAGCTGGGGTGTGCTGCTTCTGTGAAAGCAGCGAATCTGTGACTACTGAGTGTCCAGTGGAAAAGGGCCTGGGCATTCCAGAGAGATGCTTGAAGGACTCTTGGGTTGGAGTGTGCCTATCGCTAACTTGTAGCGAGAGAGAGTGGGGTCTGCATAGGCCTAGAAGGGAGTGCTTGTGTTGCCCGTGGCTGGTGAAGTCAGGGAGCTGACCTATGGCAAGCATAGACAAGGCTTCCTAGGTCCATCTAGTCCATCTTCCGACAGTGGCCAATGCCAGGTGTTTCAGAGGGAATGAACAGAACAGGTAATCATCAAGTGATCCATCCCCCGTTGCCCATTTCCAGCTTCTGGCAAACAGAGGCTAGGTAGGGCCTTCTATTCAAGAATTATCCTAGCCCTCTTTAGCTTCTGACATATGACAAGATCATAGCATAATGTGGTATGGCTGACGACATATCTACATCCCTCGATAGTTGATCAGCATGGAGAATTTGTTAAACTTCCGTAGCACCATTTTTTCTTGGCTAGGAGTTACTGGACAGTTAAAACAAAATATTGGGGCATACTGATTTGTTGATGAGGTGGTTAGCTTTGCTACTATAATGAAGTATTACATCAGAAGGAGTGTTCTAGCTTAATAATAAACTGAGCAGACTGCAAATGAAAAACGCTAAAATAAAAGCAAGAAATCATGGATATTTATTGTATAACTATATATTCTTGCTCATTGTGTTGGTACAGATACAAGGAGTGCTCAGCTTTGTACTTCTCTCATCTATTCTACTCAGACATTAGTGCACAAAACATAACATCCAACCAATACCATCTGCAGAAGTGCATCCCAGCTATTATTATAGTTCAGGACACCTTTCAGTTATTCTCCTCACAAAGATTTATTGTTTATAGCACTGCAAATTCTTCAAAACTGAGAGCTAGTTACTGAAGTCCTTCTGGTTACCCTACTATGTTAGGTTTGTTCTACAAAAATTCAAAAACGTATTTATTTTGCAGATTCTGATACGAAAACAGAGGTCTAGTAGGCCAATTCTTTTAAATGAATTGGCCAACTGATACAGAAGATGTTTCACTTTCTCATAACCCTAAATAAACATGACAAGGAACAAATATTTGGTTTCTTGTCTACACTCCAGTTTCCAATCATTTTAATCAAGCCATGTCCAATAACACATGTAAAAACATTGTCATTGTTGACAACTGGGGTTGTTTCAATTGTACTACGGGGATCAGTTCTAGACCCAGAGCTATTCAATATTTTCACCAATGATCTGGAAGCAAATAGTAAATCACTTCTAATAAACTTTGTCGATGACACAAAGATTGGCAGAGTGGCACATAATGATGAGTCCAAGGTAATCATACAGAGCAAGCTGGATCCCTGGATAAGTTGGGCTCATTCAAACAAAATGTATTTTAATAATGTCAAATGTCATGCATCTAGGAATAAGGAATGCAGGCCATTCCTACAGAATGGGGGACTGTATCATGGAAAGCAGTGACTATGAAAAGTATTTAGGGGTCATAGTGGACAACCCATTCAACATGAGCTCCCAGTGCAATGCAGTGGCTAAAGGGGCTAACGATGGATTGCTTACAAGAGAGGTTACTTTGCTGAACAATAAGTTACTGAACTACCATCTCTGCCTGCTGGTCTCACTGATATGGCCCCAGCATTTTCTGCAGGAGAGGAAGAAACCCTGGATTGAACCCAGACATTATAGTGTGTCCCTCCTTCTGATGATAAGGTGCATGGGGATGATCATTCGTCACTACTTTCCTCCCCCAGCCAACCAGTTCTTCTCCCACTCACTGCAATGGCCAAAGCAGTGAAACTGCAGCTGGGAGAGGAGGAAGACACTGCTTCTTTCTGACTCTATATATCAACTTCTCTTTCAATCTGAAAAGCAATGTCAGTTTCCAGTCAATTTCACTCTCGGGTTTTTGCATGTTTCGTGCAGAGCTAGAATGTTTGGGCTGAAAATAGTGCCAGGAATTGTTTATTTTGTTAAACATGGCCTTTCTATTGGAGAGTTAAATAAATAAATTAATAAATAAAATAAAATATAATAAAATAAAATAAATAATGGAAACAGTTCTTTTGCACGTAGGTTTTGTGAAAGTTTATTTTTGCATAAACTAAGTTTTGGATCAAATGTGACCAGTGTCCCTTTAAAAATAATAAAATGAAACAGCAGTGGCAAATTTCGCTTGGAGACACGTCTGTGTATGTTTCAAGATCAAATCTATTTCACCTTATGTTCACAATGCAGAATTTGGGGTTCTGCCAGCTTTGTTTGGAGAGATGAGATTTTATTTTTATTCCACAGCCTCACTTCAGTACTTAAAACAAAGCACAACAAAAAGATAAGGCACTAAATTCTGTGTTAATTTACACCTTGAGGTGCTGCCGGGGATGCAAATCACAAAATAATTTGTATCTAAATCTCTTAGGGCCAGATTGGGAGCCCTTTACTCACACAAATAGTCTCATTTAGCTCTGTTATAGGAGGACAGCATTTTGCTTTGTCTGTTTAGCTGCGAAAATGGGTTAAATTAATCTCTGGGTTGCATCCACTCATTTCTATGGGGTTATACCAGGCATGAATTTGACTCAAGGGACCAGATCCTCAGCTGGTGTAAATCAAAGTCATTGACTTCAGTGGAGCTAAGCAGGTTTACACCAGCTAACAATCTGGCCTTCCAGCTTTATAGCCACAGCCCTGCTACTGAATAGTTTAAACAGAGAGAGTGATTTTATACTGCACAGTCCCTTACGAACGCTACTGGCGTAAATTAGCATAGTCCTATGGAAGCCAATGGTGCTACACCAGTTTACACTTGGCCCATCGCTTTTTCCTTAAAATAAACGAAGGTAGGGGGTCAATGCAAGAATTAATGTGATGAAGCTACAGGCAGGGAAATGGCTTTACAAACAGTTAGAAATATATAGAATCCGGTCTATTTTTGTAGAGCTAACAACTTCCGTAACATTTTACAAAACTGCTTAAGAAGATGCTGTTTGATCTGGGCCTTTAAAGGAATAAAGAAAAGTGCATTTTGTCAGAAGGGGCAGAAGACATTGATTCCTTCATCTGTGCTATAAGCTGTATGAACGTGGTCTGTTAATGAACAGATAATACTCTGAAACCAGATAATAGACTGGTTTCTTGAGAAGGCACATGCAGCAGGCACAGATTTTCAAAGTGAATAGCAATTATTTTTACCCCCTGCACTAGCTCTGGATATTGCAAAGAGACACTACAGACTAGTATTTCATATGCAGTTTTAAATCAAGAATGGATTAAATTCAACCTTCAGGGTGGGATTTTTAAAAGTGCTCAGCATTGGCCCAATTCTTCTCCCACTGCAATCAGATCACCATCGATTTCAGAATTAGGTCAACATTAAGCACGTTTGAAAATCCCACCCTTAGACCTTAATGACCATAAAACAATTCCAGTTATGAAATGTGCCTTAAAGTTCTAGATTCAGATCAGAACCTTCCTCAAAGTGCAGGTGTGTTTGTATTGGATGGGTTTTAATCTGTACCTAACCTTATCTAATCTATGCTCCCATTGGTGAACAGTGCAAGTAGTTCCACAGAAGCCAAGGCTACTACTTGTGTGAGTAGCTGCTCACCAGAGAAAAGTGCTCACAATCTGGCTCTAAGGGTCCTGTTCTACCCCCTTCATCATAATGAGTAGTGCCTTACCCAATACATACACTTATTGAAATCACTGGCGCTCCTGACTTAAGTGCTCACCAATGTGAATGAGAGTGGCGGACTTGGACCCTAAGTAGTTTGATTCACAAAGTCAGCAGATATGAACTGATACAATTGGCACGCTGCCCTGAGAAGAGGTCCAGGGCTTGTCTAGAAGATGATCACAACCATATCTGCCTTTGGGCCACTGCCATTTTGGTTCTGATTTGCTGTCACAGGAAGGAAGATGGGGGCTAATCCCAACTGAAGGTTAATAAAGACTCCAGGCTCACTCTCCAGGCTCACCACACACGCACAAACACAAATAAAACCAGTCACACACAAAAATTTCGTAACCACATATACTAAAATAGTGTCATGATGTTCTCTTTCTGATAGCAGAGTTCCTCCACTGGATATAAAGAAGTAATATCATTAGCTATTCCCTTTTGCAAAATCGTTTATACTTATAAATTGCAGCAATATACCAAACTACACAATTTAATAATAAAAAGCATATACCAGACTATCCCACTATTATCACTAGATTTAGCTTCCCCCTAATACTTTGACTGCTGCCATTAAAACTGAAGCTACAGCAATATTTTAGCCATCTCTATACCCAGAAGATTTCCCTATTACTTTGTCCAGGAACGTTTTCCTTGGATGATTGGTTGACAATATCTAAAGGATAATTTTTGGTCCTGAAGAATTAAACACAGGTCTATTTTTATGAGGTGGGACAGATTGGAAATAGTTTTTTCTCCTTGTTTCAATGAAATTGGAAATGAAAAGAATGTGTGTCATATGAGGGACAAGTGTCATGAAGCCCATCTGAATTATACTTCAAACCCCACTTTATAGCCTAATGTTCAACTATATCCATTTTTCTGGCAGTATTTCGCCCATCAAAAACAAGTTATTGACACTTATGTCTCGGATATAAATCAGTTCCAGCAGTAAAAGTAAAGAAGGTGGTTTCAGAGCGAGTGGATGATGGGGTAGAATAATGTATTTGTTTTTCACCTTTAGGATATTGCTTTAATACCACCCAGATACAATGGCAGAAAATCATTCCAATTAAATGGTCTTAAAAATAAGATATAAAGCAAATTCAGGTGATCTCATTCTGTCATGTGTGTCAGAGCAGACACCACAAAATTGAGCAGAAATAGTTTAAATGTAGCTGTCTTAATATATGTGTACAAGGACTGAGATGTGGAAATTGGATTTGCTTCACTGGAGTCAATTAAGAAGGGCTTTCAACAAGGTAGGGTTGAAGTGCATTGACAGGGCACTGGGAATACTTCTGGTATTGACTGGCACTGGCTTGGGTACAGATAAAGCAAAGCATTCTGCTTTCTGCCATTCATTTTCCATAATAGAAAAATTACACTAATGTACAAAATGATAATGAAAAAATGAATGCAGAAAATAGAAACATTCCATCAGTGCTTCCGTCAGACACTGCGCTCATTATAAAGGACTCTTATTGGATATGTGGCTCCTAAACTTTGCTTCCCTGTTATGTTGACTTGTGCTGGTAGCAACATCTCCTTCTTAAACTAAAAGTTCTTTCCTTAAAAGATAGACTTTAAATTAAAGTTAATATCTACGGTTCCTTTATGGGAGAATATCACTATGCTACCCCACTCACATACTTGTATGATGTCCTGTAATAGGTCTTTTTTGATGCCATACTGACCAGAAGGCAGTGGTGACTTATCTCTGGTGTCCTATTGGAGCGGATGGAATGGCTCTTCAGTGGATGCACTCCTTCATCTCAAAATAAGCTCAGAGTGTAGAGCTGGGTAATAATTCATCCATCCCCAAAGCCCTCACGTATGGAATCGCACAGTGGTTCCATCATGTTACCCAATCTGCTCAACCATCAGGAGGAGCCAAGAGGCATTTTAGCTTGCACCATCCTCAACATTCACCGGATATTTCTGTTTCTTCCCATCTCTTTGTCCAGTTTCTTCTTCTGTATGTAACAGAGATAGGGATCTGAATAATCTACAGTTATCTGCAACTCCACCAGCAAGTGACGCTTGTTGACACAGGGAGTCATTTGTAAGAATAAGCTGAAGCGTTGGCTACACTACCCATGATAGCTAACTATCAGCAACTGTTGCGAGTTGGATCCATCATGGCTTCTGGATTCCCAGGCAATACTGGTACCCCACAGTGTCTTTCACCATCTATGACTAGCTATGCAGCTGTTCCCCTATAATGTGGGGCTCGCAATAGTCCTCCACAACTTTTTTACCTCCAGGCTAGAATATTTCAATGGGCTCTACCTAGGCTGCCCATGAAGTCCAGCTAATGTAGTTTGCAGCTGCCTTAGTCCTCTTAAGCAATGTGAGTTGGTGTGAACCCAATACTGTGATCAAGTCTCTGCACAGACTACATCTTCACCTCCAGGTGCTATTCAATACTTTTGTAATGATGATTCTGTCATTGGTAGTTAGAGGCATTCACATGATTTCTTACAACCTATTAATTAGTTGGATTTTGACGCCCCTTTTTTTGTTTCTGTTTGGTTTGTAAATTGATCATTTGTTATTCATTATGATTTTACAAGCAGATTTTACATTGAGTTGACAAAAGCTGTAATCTAATCAGGGAAATAGAAACCAGCCCATGTGACGTCAGTGACCAGTCACACACCTCAGTTAGCAAATTGTAACTAATGAATGCTTGAAAGAGCACTCTCCATGAACAAACGTTATCAACAGGTCAGTGTCTGAAGAAATTACTAGGGAGCTGAATTTCTCCGGCAGAAGGTGGTGAGAACTTTAGGGAGAGAAACACAGGAAACGAGGGAGCCTAACAAATGTTTGGATATTTAAAATGTTTGTCTAGCCTCCTTGGCATTTGAAAGACCATTATATTTGAGGTATATTTATGGACTGCCGCCTTTCAGTCCATGGGAGAGTGAAAGATGTAAGCCAGATTGATTGGTTGTCTAGTAGACTTTACATTCAGTTTTGCTCTTGGCACATTGCTGCCAAGTAGTGATATGAATACGGGGGGGAGGAAGGGAAATGGTTTCAGTGCAAACAATCTTATTAATAGGATCAAGGGAAGAGGAAGGGCACTCAAGATTTTAGGAGCATAGGAATTCCCATATTGGGTCATACAAGTGGTCCATCTAGTCCAGTATCCTGTCTCTGACACTGGCCAACAAAAGATGCTTTGGAGGTAGGTGCAAGAAACTCTGCAATATGTAGTTATGGACAAACATGCCCACAGTGACTGCCTTCCTAACCCTATTAATTAGAGGTTGCCTTATTCCCTTGTGCATGAAGGCTTATATCCCGACTCTCTTTTTTAACCCTTACTGTCTTAACTCTGGATGTGCAATTTTTGTATGTGTCCAATACTTATAAAAATCCTGCTAAGCTCTTGCCCTCAAAGATATCATGTGGCAATGAGTTCCACAGGCTAACTATGTGTTTGTGTGAAAAAGTATTTCATTTGATCAAATTTAATTAGCCACATTTCATTGTTGTTGAATAACTCTTTGTTCTTGTATTGTGAGTGTTTGTTATTTTCTACACCTGTACGATGTCAACTCTTATTCATCTCAATAGTCCCCATCTTTTCAAGCTCTCTTCCCGTGAAAGTTTTTCTATGACTCTAGTCATTCTTCTTTCTTAAAACCCTAAAACCCTAATTACCTAAAACTCTTAAAGCCAAATTCTTCTCTCAGTTATACCAGTTTTTGACCAGTGCAACACCATTCATTCAGTACTCTTGCTTCTGATACACACTTGCATAAAGGAAAGGCAAATAAGACTCCAAATAATTTTTGCTACTTTAAAGTAATAAAATACTGTGTAGCCTAGTGGAAAAAAGTGGGATTTTCAAAGAGGCCGAAGTACTCCCATTAATTTTCAATGGGAACTGGGTGCTTAACTCACTTACACATCTGTGAACATTCCAGTCAAAGGGTCTTCACTAATTTGTACAGGCAGTCTCTCTTGGGTACTTATCTCCCATTAAAACAGCATCTGAGCCCCTTATGGTCTTTAATGGTTTATCCTCAGAACATCCCTGTGAGGTAGGTGGAGGACTGAGGCACAGAAAGTCTATGTTAACGATCACACAAGAAGCCTGTAGCAAAGCAAGGGCTTAAAATCAGGTCTCCCCAGTCCTAGGTTAACATCCTAACCAGTGAACCATCCTTCCTCTCTGATTCAAAGCCTGTGGACCATAGTCATTTACTGACACATGCTTCATAGCTTTCATTCTTTATTCCCCTGCCGAGATGAAGAAATAAGTTGGGTTCCTGACGTGCTGAAGTAAGATAAAGACAAATAATGATACTGTTATGAAGATGTGATACATTTTACAAGTCAGCTTTTAAATGTTAATTTGGATTGTTTTTTAAAAGATAGGTATTAATGGCTCACTAGTGTCGAAGTACAGGTTGTCTTTGATCTAACAAAGGTGGGTCAGATATCTTTGATAATTGAATAATGGCTTGTAAAAAGCAGAGCCTTGTCTTTTTTGTCCAGGTAATTAATGGTAATTTGAATATTCTTTGAGTCCTGGGGTTGGAGTTAATGATTTGAATTGAGTCTCCTCTGATGGTTAATGATTCAAATTAACTTTTCAAAAGAATCCAGAGACATAAAAGAAAGGGGGGAAAGTCAACCCTTTTGAAAGAGTTCAGCTAATATCAGGGTTAGGGTCATGGAACCAATGTGTTAAATCCACAGTGATGTTATCTATTGTAACGTAACTCAGATACTTGGGGCCTGATCTAATGCCCATAAAATTAAATGGAAAGACTCCTATTGGCTTCAATAGGCTTTGGATCAGGACACTTGACCATAGGTACTTTCCAAACACTTCTGACTTTGTTTTCTCAGAGAACAATTCAGTTCTGAAAATATTTCGACTTTGAGCATTTCAGGAGAGAGATTTTTACCTTGAACACCTCACTCAACCTCGTGGGATCCCTCAAGATATATAATCTGTCACCGTCTTGGCATTATACAAACAGGTTTGTTCCTATACAATCTCCTATAACTGTGTTTGCACAATTCATGTTACTGTTATCATTATTATTAACAGTAACACCCAAACTATCTCTGTGCTATCTATCAAAGCTCATTGAAGTCAATGGGAAACCTCCCAATGACTGCAGTGGGTTTTGGATCAAAACCTATAGGACTAAAGTAGCTGAAGTGTGGGCAGCAGGCAAATGCAACATCCATGGTGTGTGATTTGGGGAGAAGACTGACATGTGTCTTGTTGGCTTCATGGGATTCTCTTTGTTTTCCTGTGTATTGTGGGAGATGAGACAGGGTGTCAAGGAATGGCAGGAAAGATGAACAGATAGCAGTGATGGAAAAGGGGAAAAAAGGAACAACAGAGAGACATATTGGGCAAAAGGGAAAAAAAGTAAATAGGAATGAAAAGATGGAGAAAAGGATGGAGTGCTGGTCAAGTGAGTCTGAAGGTGGATGGAATATGGTAACAGAGGCCACAGCAAACAACTGGTGATGGTAATTGCACTTAGTAATAGATGCTGATTTCTGTGAGACATTATGCCTAGTCATTTAAATCAGGATGCTGAAACATTGGTCAACTCAGGACCTCACTGGCCATATGATGAAGGCGTGGCACCTGATTTTGCATCAGACTGGGTGGATTTGTACTCCCTGTGTTTTTGATATGGAGTTGCAGCTTATGGAGACAACAGGTTCCAGCATGCACTGCTTCAACAGGCTAAAGAGGGAGCATTGTATGGTGGAATTTACAATCTAAAGTGGCCGCAATTCTGGATTAAAAGTGAGGGGCAGCTATGGGCTATATGGAAGAGTTTATTTGTACTATGTTCCATGCTTTGGCCACTCTTGTTTTGTAGGATATTCTTATTATGCTCCCATTTATGTCAATGGCAAACCTCCCAATTACTCAATGGAAGCAGCACAGGCTTAATTGGGAACAAGCGTGAGCACATAATACGAGCATACTTTTCAATGCATTTCATTCTCTTGCTTTCCCCATGAAGATGCTTATGTGTTCAGATCTCAGCTACAAACCCATCTCTATCCAATGGGGACCTCCCTCTCCCACTCCTCTGATGTTTGGATGTTCATTTGCACTTTCTACACATCCAGAAGCAAGCGCCGGTCTGACAGAAAATGAAACAAAATGCTCTAAGTGTCGGTCGATGCTGTAGGAAAAAATAAAACAAACCCTCCAAACAACGTATCAATGCTGGACTAGGTGTTCTCCACGGTATGTCTTACAGAGGCCAAACATAGCATGAACAAAAAGGCATTTTTACATGCCTCGCAGAAATTCTGACAAGTCACTTTTTATTTAAAGATAATCACAGCTCTAATTTTAAAAAAAATTGACAACACTGATAGTCTACAAAATATAAAGCCTGGGGAAGAAGGGACTAAAAGTAAAAATACTTTCCCCTCCCCTGATATTTCCTTAAAATAACATTAAAAAAGAGCTTTCACTTTTGAATGGATTTGCTTCCTCTCCCTCCCTGCTATCCACCCTTTCTTCCTAGGTACAGAGTGGTTCTTCATTTGACAGATAGCAGCCATATGATAATGCCGCTTTTTCAGAGCAGTTTGGAATCTTTGGTTTCAGAGAAGAGGCCCACTAGGCACAATTTGGGACTTGTTATTAAAGACAAACTAACATCCCCTGAAGATTTTCAGACACTTCGTGCCAGAATGTGGTATTTTAAAGCATTTCCCATTTCACATAATTGGATGCACGTGTCTTAGCAAGAGAGACGGTTTCAGCAAATATAAAAATTAATGCAATTTATTCGAGATGGTCTCACAGGAGATTAATAGATTCTGTACCTAATGTTGAGGAAGATAAGAACTGTTGAAATCAGTTAGGACTTGTGCATATTGCTTTAAGACCACTGACCTAAGCTGAGGTAGTTATAGACAAGGATGGCATTTAGAAAAAGTTGCCATATTAGTATTCGTCTTGTATCCGAAATGAGCATAATCATCATCTCTGGGAATATGTGTTCCATCTTTATAATTTCCTGGGATGGTTAATCAAATAACTAGTAAAACTATTGCTAATGTTTGCATAATAACGGGGAAAAAAATCTCCATATTTCAGTGAAAAACAAATGAATAGTCAATATAGGACTACATGCAATGATCATAATTTGAACCCCTTTGTCATCCAGACATGTCGAAAGTGAGACATTTTATATGGAGCCGGCCCTGTGGGGAGGAGCCATTGGACCCAGGCCGCAGTTAAGTAAACGCAGCACTTCTGAGTATTTATAAGGGTAGGTCTACACTTACCCGGTAGTTCGGCGGCGAGCGATCGAACTTCTGGGTTCGACTTATCGCGTCTTGTCTGGACGCGATAAGTCGAACCAGGAAGTGCTTGCCGTCGACTGCGGTACTCCAGCTAGACGAGAGGAGTACCGCGGAGTCGACGGGGGAGCCTGCCTGCCGCGTCTGGACCGAGGTAAGTTCGAACTAAGGTACTTCGAACTTCAGCTACGTTATTCACGTAGCTGAAGTTGCGTACCTTAGTTCGAATTAGGGGGTTAGTGTAGACCTGGCCTAAGAAAACAAAAGTAGGTTTATTTAAGATAAGAATAAAATTTCACTAGAAGAGAGAGAGAGGTGGAAACAAGTGTTTACAATACAAAACACAATCATAAATTCCAAACCTGGGTCTAAACTTATCAGTGGTTGCCTTTCCTTTCTAATAAAGTAGATTCATCCCCGCCACACAGATGCACCAAGTTCAGTCTGTTGCAGAGCTGGCTGGTTTCTCAGGAACCAGGATCCAAAGGCTCATGAAAGCACTCCCTGATCCACAGGAGGTTTTCCTCAGTAAATGGATACAGTGTGCTTCTCTCTCCTCTGTGTTATACTGAACACAGCTTTTTATTTCTATTTACAGTCAGGGTGAACCCCTGTCTTCTTGCAAAGGGCTTTTTTTTTAACCTTTAAGTGGTTTGGATTGTTCGTCCTTGCTGCTAATGGTTCCACATTCAACATCTTAGTACTTATGCAAGGCTAAACAATTGGGCCTTATATTGCATCTCAGGTCAAACAGGGTGGGGTGACAACTCCCCCTTGCTTGAATGGGCCATCACCAAGACACATTATCTTCTGGTGAGTAATTTCTACTTCAAGCCCATACAGCATACTTGCAGTATAAATAAATTGTTCCTTAAACATTACCTGTACGTATATCTCACAATGATTATGAATCTTGACAAGTTATGAGCTTTCTGTAGATACTTTATATGTTACTCTTTCCGCATAAATATCCTGTAAGAATGTGTTTGGTGTAGAGAGTTTGTCAGGTCTGAAGTGAGAGATGTTTGCAAAGAAAAGAGGACCCTTTGCCAAGGGGTCTCTGGGTCACACTGTACTTGTATTTCATTGATCTAGGGGCCTTGTTCAGTGTAAAAGGAGGATGCAGATTCTGATTGTTCAACATTGTGGTCAGCTGCTTAGACTTCAAGCTAAAGCCAGTTTGCCTTATCTACATGAGTCATCCTAATGGGCCAAATTCACCCTCTAATGAATTTGTCCCACTTACTTCCATGAGACTATTTGCATGGATGAGGTGAATGGGCTTTATTTTTTCATGTCCGGAATTATGTGGTTCATATTGCATCAAAATGTCAGCCGCAAGCATTCAAAAATCATGTCAGACCCCAAAGATCTTGAGATTGCCTTTAAATGAATACGATTGTTTTTAAAATACATTTTGGATTTTTTCTTGCATTATATTTGTTGAACTTTTAGGTACACTCAGATTATATTTCTAAGCTTTTCTTCGGAGGGCTAAAAACTGACTTTTGGTTTGTTGCCAATTGTCATGATTTTATTGAGAGTCTTGACATCTGGTGCTTTCTTTTTAAAATCTCATGATTTTTAAGGCAATCACATCATTTTTTAATGCTTGCAGTTGATGATACTGAATACCCCCGGGGGACATATACCAAAACAGGGTGTCTCTTTCATTACACTGTCTCAGGTCCCTGACCTGTGAGGTACTGAGTGCCATCATAAATGAATGAGCTCAGTTCTGCTCTCTGGGACAAGGATGTAAAACCAGAAAAACTCCACTGAAGTCACTTCAGATTTATATTAATGTATCAGAGATCAGAATCTGACCAGTGAATTAAATGGAAGTTAAGGATGCTCTAATGAGAAATTGTTTTACTAGTGAATCATCTCTTGTACTACAATGATTATATTCACAAATGGGATCCCAGGAAAATGGTGGCAGTTTTGCAATAATTTATTAAATCTGCCAGCATATTTAACTTCCATTCTGAAGGGACTTATAAAGTCTTTCTTTAAACACTAAAAAATCGGTAACGTTGCATTGGATTGTTTATTTTTTTGGAGGGGGGGGACGACGTGGGGGGGGTTATGACAAATTGCTTTGTATGAAATGGAGCATGTACCAGATTCCAGCAGAATGTAAAAACCAGGAATGAGAGAGAAGGGCATGTGATTAAGGTATTATTAGTCAGAAACAATCACTTTTACTTATTGTGACAAGATCTCCGGGGTGCAGCCTGGGATTGTGGGACCGCTGTGCCCCCTTAACTCTCCAGCCTGGGCTGTCTCTCACAATGCTTTGCTAGTGACAAGTAGCAAACCCCTCCAGATGCTGTTATCACTCAGCACAACTGCATGTGAAGCCCCACATCCAGCTAGATTGCAAGAATGCTCCCAGAGCCACTCATGAATCACACAGAGAAAGGCACCAGCCAAATCCCCCCAGCTCCCAGCCTTGTACCTCAGGAATATACCGTCTTGCACTGTTCAAGATCCTTTCTTGAGCAATTCAAGTTTATTAATTGGTTCATCAGTTCATCAATAGAAAGTGGATATACACCAGCCTTTGTAAACCTGAGCAGATTTGCCAAGCACGTCAGGCAAACTCACTAGTAAAGATAAATAGTAAAACAAGTGTATTGATTACAAAAGATAGATTTTAAGTGATTATAAGTGATAGGCAAAAAGTCAGAGTGGTTACCAAAAGAAAATAAATTATAAGCACACAGTCTAAACCAGGGGTCGGCAACCTTTCAGCAGTGGTGTGCCGAGTCTTCATTTATACACTCTAATTTAAGGCTTCGTGTGCCGGTAATACATTTTAACATTTTTTAGAAGGTCTCTCTATAAGTCTATAATATATAACCAAACTACTGTTATATGTAAAGTAAACAAGGTTTTAAAAATCTTTCAGAAGCTTTATTTAAAATTAAATTAAAATGCAGATCGTATCAGTTTAGTGTGATCCTTGCCCTTGCTTTTCCTTGCTGAGTTTTCCAATGTCTGGCACGTATTCGGATACTTTAAGCTGCACACAGGCTTCTGAGTGATCAGTTGTTAACTGGCTCCGAGAAGGACAGAGGACAGATTTCATGTGTGAAAATACCTGTTCACACAGGTATGTGGATCCAAATGCTGAAAGCATTGCAAACGCAATTTTCTTCAAACAGTTAAATTTCACTGGCAGGGACGTCCAGCAGGTCAGAATAGAGGCCCCATGATCTCTCTCGATAGCTTCAAGTGCGCTCCGCAGATCCACAAACTTTGATGTCCACAATTCTGAGCTTTTTAACTGAATGAATTGCATTTTGAAATCTTCAACATCCATCCACTGAAATACAGACAAATCCAAGTTGCTTTCGTTGAACTTTTCAGGTTTAATTAGAAAAGAAATAGCTGGAAATCTTGAAATCTGTCAGAAAATTCTGATTCCAGTTCTTGCATGTACTTTCCAATCTCATCGACATTGACAGTGCAACATGTCGATAGTTCTTTTATGAGTTGGAAGTAGTGGAAAGTAGAAGTTTGAATATCCCTGGAAAAAACTGCTAGTTTCACAACAAATGCCTTCCAGGCTTCATAAAGATCCAGAACTGTTTGCCCTGCACCCTGGAGACAGAGGTTGAGTTCGTTTAGGTGAGTGGTGATATCAGTTAGAAACATGAGCTTACATAGCCATTTGTCATCATCCAGTTCGGGGTAGTTTTGTTCTTTTTCCGACAAAAAGGCCTTGATTGCATCAAAACAGTTTACAAAGCGCACCAAAACCTCGCCACAACTTAGCCACCGAATGTTGCTGTGAAGTGGGGTGTCATTATAAGCACTGTCCATCTCTTCTAGCAGTGCTTGAAATTGTCTGTGAGTCAAAGCAGATTGAGCAACAAGGTAATTCACAATTCACACCTCTGTATTCATCACATTATTAAGCTCTGAATTAGAAATTTTAGCACACAGGTTTTCTTGATGAATGATACAGTGAAATTTGACTGTCGGACAGCCAATTTGATCTTCAAGTAACTTTACAAATCCCTTCTGTTTTCCGACCATGCCAGGAGCACCATCTGTTGTCACACAAAATATTTTTCTGATGTCAACTCCTCGTTCTTCAAAATGTTTTACAAAACTTTATACTATATCTTCCCCCTTTGTTGTGCCATGCAGGGGTTTTAGGCAACAAAGTTCCTCTTGGATTTCATCGGAAGCACAATATCTTGCAACAACTGCCAAACGTGGAACGTCGTTTATATCCACACTCTCATCAGCTGCAACACTAAACACTGCTGTGTCTTTCAATGCAGTTCTCTGCTTTTCCTTAATGTTTTCTGCCAATTCACTTATGCGTCTCTCAACTGTCCTGGCAGAGATGGGCAGTTCTTTTATTCTAGATATGATTGTATCTTTATTTGGCAAATCATTGAACAAAATCTCCGAACTGCTGAGAAAAACTTCTTTTATATATTCCCCATCTGTAAACGGCTTTCTGTTTTTTGCAATGGACTGTGCAATCTTGTAACTTCCTTCTGTAGCTTGATTTTTACTTACACTTAAGCTTTTAAAAACACTGCTTTGCTTCTCATAGGCTGCTACTGCCTTTTTGATTGATTCAGTCTTGTCTGCTTCATCAAGAAAGGTTTTCTCATGCTTCGTTTCAAAATGTCGTCGAACACTTGATGTGCGACAAACAACACTTTCATAACAGAAAGCACAAATAGCACGGTCCTTCTTTTCAATAAATCCAAATGCGTCTGTCCACGCAGGCTGAAATGATCGGACATCTAGCTTCGCTTTCTTAGGAGCTGCCATTTTGTCAAATGTTCCCTTCAACTCTCAGTGGGGAAAAAAATGGCGATCGAAGGCAGGCACAAGGTCAAACGCAGTGTGGCCTGATATAAGCAATTTTAAGATGGGGGTGCTGAGC
Organism: Emys orbicularis; assembly: GCF_028017835.1. Lineage (NCBI taxonomy): Eukaryota > Metazoa > Chordata > Testudines > Emydidae > Emys > Emys orbicularis. The sequence goes on along the minus strand of NC_088685.1, from coordinate 15,243,195 downwards.
TGCACCCCCTCTTGCCTTGGGTGCAACCCTCACTGTCCCAGGCTGGGGACAGTGGGCCACAGCGGGGAGGCTGCAGAGCACTGATCCAAGGCCAGGAGCAGAGCCCAGGGTGGCCTGCTGGGACTCCAGGCCGGAAGGCAGGCTGAGCAAGGCTGGAGATCCAGACCCCGGCTGGCAGGAGGTCAGCGGCTGGAACCCCAGATCAGCAGCTGAGGTGAGTGGAGCTGGCGGCTGGTAGGGCTGAGCAGGGCCAGAGGCCTGGACCCTGTCTGGCAGGGGGCCTGCACTGGAACTCCAACCGGAAATAAGGTGAGCGGGGCTGCGGCGGGGGGGAGGGACCCCGGCTGGCAAGGGACCAGCAGCGGGAACCCCAGAGCGGCGGCTCAGCCCACCCCAGTTCTGGGGTTTCGGCCACTGGCTCCTGCCAGCCGGGGTCTCAGCCCGCTGCCGACCTAGAGTTCCTTCACCCAGGCCAGCAGCGGGCGCTGAGTGGGACCGGCGGTGGGACCCCAGCTGGCAAGGGGTCAGCAGCGGGAACCCCAGAGTGGCGGCGGGCTGAGCGGCTCAGCCCGCGCCACACGCCATCAAAAATCGGCTCACGTGCCACCTTTGGCACGCGTGCCGTAGGTTGCCAACCCCTGGTCTCAACTCTCAACCCTATTAGACTGGGCAATATCTAGATTAAGCAGTTTTTCTCACCCCACTGGATATTGCAGTTCATAGTACACAGGCTTCACCCTTGAAACCTGGGCCAATCTCCTCTATTGGAATCTTCAGTCTTCTGAGTGTCCTTGTTGCTTGCAGCATAGGTGGGGAAAGGAGAAAAGGCAAAGCATGGGGGCACTGTGTTTTGTTTTATACCCTTAGTCCATGTGCTAGTAGAACATAAGTCCAGGCATGTCTGGTCGGCACTGCTGAGTCACCAGGCAAAGTTGAGCAATTCCCCTCATGTGGCCTTGTGCAGGTGAGTCATTGCATTGTAGCTCCCTTGCTGGACAATGACTGTTGGTGGTTGTTCGACCTCCGCCTGGGCGTTGGTTATCCCCCTGGTTATTGTCTTTGGGGAGCTAGTATCCGGGCGCTTCCTAAACACACAGCATATTTTAGTGAAAATCATACAACACACTTCTCATAACTTCATGTGCATTAATGATATATATATAGAGATGGAACTGTAGGTTTCAGCAGATCATAACAATTCCCATGATACCTCACATGGCATGCTTTATATGAAATATCACAGTTATATACAGATGATGAATATGAGTGGTTACAGGGCACTCCCCGGAGGTGTAGAGCAGTGTTTCTCAAACTGGGGTCGCCGCTTGTGTAGGGAAAGCCCCTGGCAGGCCGAGCCGGTTTGTTTACCTGCCCCATCCGCAGGTCCGGCCGATCGCGGCTCCCACTGGCCGCAGTTCGCCGCTGGAGGCCAATGGGAGCTGCTGGAAGCGGCGGCCAGTAAGTCCCTCGGCCCGTGCCGCTTTCAGCAGCTCCCATTGGCCTGGAGCAGCGAACCGGGGCCAGTAGGAGCCGCGATTGGCCAGACCTGCGGACGGGGCAGGTAAACAAACCAGCTCGGCCCGCCAGGGGCTTTCCCTACACAAGCGGCGACCCCAGTTTGAGAAACACTGGTGTAGAGTGTCACACCCACATCCTTGGAGAATAATTATTTAAACTAGGCAGGAAAAGCTACTAGCAAAGGTATTGTAGAGGATAATCTTGGAGTGGACAAGTGTGTATGGATTAACAGGATTTTTCCATCTCTAATTTCTAAAGAGGTATAATGCAGAAGTTAGTTGACTGGGGTCATTTTGGATTTGGATCTGAAGTTTGGATGCATGCCTGAGCTTGGTCAAACCTTTTTTTTTTTTTTTTTTCCTGGACTGCTGCATGAAAATTTCACAAGATCAGGTTTTTGTAAGATTTCCAGTACTTCCTGGTTTTAGTAAGGCCAGAAATATTGAGAACAGCTTTTCTCACAGTATTCTGTTATTTTAGCTTCAAAATGAGGAAATGAAGGTGGGGAGGTGCGAAGAGTGAGAAACCTAAAAATCTGTGCAATTTTTTTGTTTTGTTTTTTAAGTAAAAGTAAATTTGGCAAGTGAACCTTTGCAAATATTCTAGTTTTGGGTGGAGACATTGTGGATAGTTCTGTGAAAACATCTGTTCAAAGTGGAGCAGCGGTCAAAAAAGCTAACAGAATGTTAGGAACCATTAGGAAAGGGATAGATAATAAGACATAAAATATCACCATGCCATTATATATATCCAGGGTAGGGCCACAGCTTGAATGCTGCATGCAGTTCTGGTCATCCCATCTCAAAAAAAGATATATTAGAATTGGAAAAAAGTATGGAGAAGGGCCAAAAAATGATTAGGGGTATGGAACAGCTTCCATATCAGGAGAGATTAAAAAGATGGGGACTGTTCAGTTTAGCGAAGAGATGACTAAACGGAGGATATGACAGAGGTCTATAAAATCATGACTGGTGTGGAGAAAGTGAATAGGAAGTTCTTATTTATCCCTTCATATAACACATGAACCAGGGGTCACTCAATTAAATTAATAAGCAGCAGGTTTAAAACAAACATAAGGAAGTACTTCTTCATACAATGCACCCTCCACCTGTGGAACTCATTGCCAGGGGATGTTGTGAAGGCCAAAAGTATAACTGGGTTCATTACACTTGTATATCTTGGAACAGTGGGGAACCAGAAAATGACATGGGACTGTGGCAAGGGATACTATTCTAGTGCCATAGTGTCACTTGACAAGCTCCATAAAGCATTACCACATATTTCTTTTGAGAGAGACCTCCCTAAGTTTTGATCTGTTGCATGCAATGTTAATGTGCTGACTGAAAGAAGACAATTGGGGGAGAGCCCACCAGGTTAACACATTTGGCCAAGGTTTTGTGCCGAGGTGAGAAATAATACACTGTAATGCCATCATTTAGCAATGTTTATTGTTATGTTACCTGCACTGTTTGGGGTTGGTTTATGGGAAGCACTTAAGCATTTTTACCATAATTTTTAAAAAGTTCTGGAAGACTTTGGGAGGGAATTCTCACATTTCTTCCTCACAATGTTTTCTGGCAGCGTTGCTCACTGTGCTTATCAAGTTCTGTGCATGATCGCACCCGTGGCATGAGTACTTTTATGGGTGACAGTGATAATGGTTGGGTGGGGTTGGGGGAGCAGGGTGTTGTATCAGTGTCAGAGATCTTCAGTGTTATTTTACTTTTGTTTCTTTGGCCTGTATTGTTTGGGTGCTGAGCAAAGGCTGCTCTATAGGAACAGGATCCATCCTGGAGCTCATCGTCTTCCTACTCTCTGCTCTGCAGGCCCCGAAGGCGTTCCACCACCAGTTAACTAGGGACTGCATGAGGGCACAATACTTACCCTCTAGGCACAATCCATTCCCTGTGGTCACACTCCCATTGCTTGTGCTCTCTCTCCATTTGCAGGAATGCCTCATCCTGAATAAGAGCCCGATCCTCCCTTTCCTTATGCAAGTCCAACTGCTCGACTCTTTCTGTCTATGCCAACAAGCAGGTCCTCCAGAGTCCTTTGACATCTGCCTCTCCTTGTCTCTGCCACAATATTGATACTTTTAGTATCCCAGGAATGCAACTATTACAGCCTTCTTTCTTCAGACTACTTTTGCAGCCCAGGAGAAAGGAGCTGAGGGTAAAAATGGCGAGATACCTGCTGTTCGGGATGCGGTTTGGCTCCTTCAGTCCCCTGTTTCTTCTTTGAAGGCTGGCCACTACTTGGAGAACATAGCAGTTTTGAAAATACCGGAATGGAAAAGAGAAGTGACTTTCCACTTCTCTGGGGGACACCCTGCCACCTAAACCAGAGAGATGTTTTTGCTCACGGTGACTCTTCCACACATTGCAGAGTGGAGGGTTTGATAAGCTATGAAGATGGACCAAGCACATTAGCCCTGCCCTTAAACCTGAAGAACCAGCGTGAATTTGTGCTACACCAAAAATTTGCTGAATTGTACTTCAGGACTGGGTGGCAATTCGAGAGGAAATTGATCATAATCTAAGATAGCAGATGGAATTCCCATGAAAAAGGAACAGAGAACCACAAAGAATGCTCATCAACCCCCACTGCATCACCAGAAACGCCGGTCCCTGTGTCCAGCGAACATCACTGAAAGGGACAGGGAAACAGAATAGCACCACAAGTGTATTTACCGTCCCTGAATTTTTTGATTAACACAGCTAGCCAGTTGCCGCTCCACTGTTAGGGGACATGGCATTTTGTTTGTGGAACTGCCAGGGCAGATGCTTCACTGACCCTCACTTCTCCTGGCTTCTGCACTGTGGCTCAGCATGGGGGAGAGGACAGAAACCATGGACTGGTTTTCCAAGCGGCGGGGAAAAAAAGAAAGCCGCAATCGCGATTGGCAGCAGGTCCACCGCGCTGTTTTCTTCTTCCGCAGCAATTCGGTGGCAGGTCCTTCCCTCTGAGAGGGACTGAGGGACCCGCGGCCGAATTGCTGCCGAAGAGCCCGACGTGCCGCCCCTTCCCTTTGGCCACCCCAAGCACCTGCTTGCTGAGCTGGTGCCAGGAGCCGGCCCTGCTCCCCATCAGTAGACGGGGCTGGCCTCTAGTTTTGGGTGTGCCTAAACCTGCCTGTCCCAGTACCCGCAAATAGTATAAGTGCTGTGTGGTTTACAGGAGCAGCGGTTTACGGTAAAACTAGAGTACACTGCACCTCTGGGTGCAGAGGATCTGAATTTCTGTGAGTAGCCAGTGTCAGGGGCTGGATATCACTGGGGAATGATTCAAAGGGATTAAGATTTGGGGTGCACGTATTGTTAACCTGCAAGGTGAAATTAGGGCTAGGGTAGCCCAGAGGAGAGTACATGAGTGGCTGAAAGGAGCTGGTGCCCAACTACTACAAGAAAGCATCCCACTCCCTGGAGGCAGGTGGTAACAAGGTGACTTATTTCTGGGTGACCCAGAAACCTTACTTGGGCAGAAATCCTTTGTCATTTTACTGCATTCCTGACATTTGACTCACTGCTTGGATGATGAGATTCTTCAGAGGACAGAAATAAATAACTGGTCTCTTTTAAGAACAAAGGCTGAAGTGAATATATTTAAAAGCTGTACTGTGTTTTGATGTTATTATGGCAATCAAAGTCATAAAATCATAGTAACCAAGCAATGAAAAATGACTTCAAAGGGTAAACTGTCTAAAGAGGATGTGACAACTGCTACAGTTCAGCTGTATTTATGTATGTAATTTATAACATTACATACACACACATATATTTATATCACACACAAAAGTATGTTAATTTAAGATTACATAGTGAAAAATCAGAAAAAGATCAGGAAACACAAAAATTAGTAACCTTGACTCAGACACGTTGCATGCACTATATATTTGATAGACTTAAGGCCTGTGCACTAGCCTCCAAACTTACTGCATAATCAAAATGTCCTCTTCTTCTTCCATCACCACTCCTACCCTTCTATGTTTTCAAAATGTATGTCCTGCTCCTACACTCAGATCTCCTAGTACAGACCCATAAGCCCTTGCAGAATTCCAGTCAAGTCAGTTGGACTCCATATAAATACATGGTTGGAGTTAGTGGGATTAGGAGTCTGGAGCGTTGGATTCCATGCCCAGCTCTGCTACTGACCTGGTGTGTGTGACTTTAAGCTAGTCTCTTCATCACACTGTACATCTATCTCTCTTTCTTTCTCATCAGTTTATATTGTAAGTTCTTCAAGAGACCATCTCACACACTGTGTTTGTACTTCTAGAACAATGGGTCCCTGAGCTAAGTGATGACTTCTAATTGCAACTCTAATACTACTACTGACAACATACTTCTTCAGGGTAAGGACTAGATCTTTGTCTGTATCGTAAAAGTACCATGCACATTTGTGGGGCTACGTGGATTAATAACAATGGGGCAGATTTTCAAAAGGCAGTTATATGGCTGACTCGACTGAAAATCTCTATTAAATTGCATACTCCCATGTAGAGAACTCCTTCCCTGGGGACTGCACCGTGACACTACGGGAAGGCTTGTGAGATCCACTGACCCTGAGACCTATACCAGTGGGAGTTTTAACTGCTGGTAGGGGCACCCAAGTCAGACAGGTCAAAGGGACCAGATGAGACGTAGTTCACTGGTCCTGGCTGCAGGTTGGGTGATAAGCTAACAACCCATCCTTGTAAAAAAGTTAAGTTATGGTATTACAACTGCCCTCTTGGTGGGCACACCTGGGACTGAACTAGGAACCTCCAGATCGAAAAGCATAAACTTCTGCAGCTTGAGCTAAAAAAACAAAACTGTTTATCTGAGGGCTGTAAAAACTCATAGCCTGTGTGGTCGCAGAGCGGGATTTATAACACACATTCAGCAGTGGGTTCCAATAGAAACACAATAAGGTAGCCATCCTGGCAAAGAGTATGATTGACAGGGACAGCTGAGCCTTGTTCATGCCCTAAGCAATGTCTGGCAACATGGGAAAGATTCAGATTCAGCTACAGAAAACTTCATGCTCAGAACTATCCCTGTCTAGAGAAATATTTTGATTGCTGATGTGTCACTCCATAGGCATTACTAATGTATTTCCCTATTAATTGATGGCAAAGCATTGACAGCTTTTCACCATTAGTTCAATCATTGCTTTATTAAATTAATAGTAATTAAATGCTTCACTCCTGCCTGATGACTGTTAGACCAAGATATCTATGACAGGTCATTAGTTTTAGAGGAGCATGGTCAGGACCTCATATTAAGCAATGCGATGCTTATTGACACACCACTGATGCTAGAATTAATAATCACACTAAATTGAATCTAATGAATAATTCTTAGTGGAAAATCCAAAACAATTTGCTGTAGTTACCAGAGGAGATGTAACTTAAGAAACAAGCCATAGCTTCAACCAGGGGAAATCATCAGAAACACAGATAGACATGGGGGGGAGGGGGCAAATACTCGGAAGATAGTGCCAAAAGACACCCAGGCTGGTGATAGACAGCAAATTAAGTATGTGTTTGAGTGTGCTACAGCAGGAGAATAGGCAAAGTGATTTTGGGAGGCATACCCAGAGACAATACATTAGAGGGCCAGGCCAGGAGAGAATAATATTTCTCTACTAAGTGCTGAACCTGGGATTCCAGACTGAGTTTTGGGCTCCTCTGAATCAGAGAGATGTTTATAAATGAAATGGAATTTAGAGCCTGATCAGCATGTATATTGACATTCTCGTGGAATTCAGTGAGTGCCGGGTCAGACCTTTAGGATACATCTTCACTGCAGTGTTATCTTGGGATCGTACCTGAGTGTTGCCTCTAGTGCCCCTCCTGTCCACACACAAAACCCTCTCACTGAAGTTAAGTGGTGTTTTCAACCCAGGCTAGCTGGTGTGGGATGTGGGTTAGAGCCTGGGTTCCACTTTCAGTAGGGCTGGCAATCTGCCTACTTTGCAGTGAGGACACAGGCTAAATCACTCAAGTGCTGCTAGTCCTCCAGTGCCTTCCCACAATTCTTTTCTTGTGCCCAGGAGGACAGAGGAGTTGTCCCACAATTCACTGGAAAAGAATTAGAGTATCTCAGCTCACTTCAGCACAAGGAACCATGGGATCTGCCTCTAGAAGTCCTAGCGACACACAGAGAGTACAGCACTCATGAGGACCCAGTAACTCAGGTATAGCTATGCAATATGGCTGCTCCTACCAGAGGTAGGCTAACCTGGGTGCAGATTGCCTAGACTAACTCTGTCATGAAGACAAACCCCTGCAGAAGAACAATAAAATAGCTGTGTGGGTTAATGGAAAGGGCACTAGCCTGAGACTCAGGAGACCTCAATTCTATTACACTCTGTCATTGTTTTATGCAACTTTGAGCTTCTCTGTGCTATGGTTTCCCCTCTGTGTAAAATGAGAATGATATTTGCCCATTTTTCTAAAGTGCTTTCAGCTCTATGGACAGAAGAGCTATATAAGTGAAAATATTATCAGGGAAGGATTGATTTATGAGGAAAGATTAAAAGGACTGGCCATTTTCAAGTATTTGAAGGTTGTAAACAACAACAAGGGACGAATTATTTAGGTGGGCATAGCAGCTAAGAATAATGGCATGAAATGAAGCAAAGGAAAACAGACTGATGGGGAGGATCCTACTAGTGAGGTATTCTAAAGCTGGATTTCTTAAAACTTGTTTCATTTTAAACTAGGCTAGAGAAAACACCTGAACATATACTGTAGGACACAATCTTGCATTTTCAGAGGCACCGAGAACCCATAACTGAAACTGACTTCAGCGAGAGCTTTGAAAAAAATCAGGCTACTTTTATTTAGATGCCCAAATAAAGCACCTAACATTAAACTTCTGCATTGGAACAATTTGGCTGATCATTCCCTGGTCGTCTTTTGGAGAGCAGAACCTTGGGTGTTATGCAGTATTTCACAGACAAGAGTTACCTGTCTAAATTCCTTGCTTCAGTTAAGCCAGCTATGTTTCCCCAAGTTGGAAACAGATGGGAATGCCATTCTCCAACATATCAGTACACCTGGGCAGAGTGTGAAGTCTTCTTCCAAACACTGCTGTCACCATGCTTTCACTAGTCATTTATGTATGAAGCTCAAGTGCTAGCAAGAGGTTTCTCAAAGTTCATATAGTGTAATTGTTACCTCAGGCTGGAAGATTCTGCTCTGCTTTCTAGGTTATTTAGCTCCTGATAATTTATGAGATCGCTGAGGAGGCTGAAAAATTGCTTCTCCTCTCACTTGTTCATGTTCACAACAGAAGGGAGAGGGGGTTGCTATCATGAATGATTCCTGTTGGTCAGCTGCATTAGATCATTTTGAAAAAAACATGATCCTGGAAATACTGAAAATAGCTTCAGTGGTGGGGAGAGGAGTTGGGGCTGGTTACTCAGACTTTAAAAAAAAAATCAGTAAAAGCCATTCTTTATCCTCTCAGAGCTCTTCACATGGATCTTACTCACAGGAGGTAGGACCTGGTTTAGAATCAAAGAAGTTAGATATGGCATCTCAAATGTAGGCTTTGCAAACAGGGAATCATAAATGGTAAAATAGGGAGGAAGGTTGGTCTTGTGGTTAAGACACATACATGGAATTTGGGCAATCTGGATTCAATTTTTGGTGGTGCCCTAAACTTCCTATGTGAGGTTTTCAAAGAGATCCATTCCCATTTAGATAGCTAATAAAGGGCTAGATTTTCAAAAGTGCTCAGGATTCAGCAGCTCCTATTGTGACATTTCAGGCAGATTTTCAGCACCCCAGTGTGGTGTGTTTTTATGAAAGTCTCATCCGTAGTCTCTCTGTGCCTCAGTCCCTTATCTGTAAATTGGCGATAATAATACTTCCTTTTTTGTCTTGGTTATTCAGATTATAGGCTTGTAAGGGCAGGGACTGTCTCTTCCCCTGGGTGTGCATGAGGGCTGATCAGAATTTTTCTGTCAACACTGTTTTTTGATGAAAAATTAGTTTTCTTGACTAAGTGGAATTTTCTGTGGAAAGATTCTGTTTTCCGTGGACAACTGGCACAATAATAATATGAACAATAGTAATATTCAAGTCTAATAGTGAAACAAAGTAGGCCTGTTAATTTTTGTTTAAGGTTTTGGAGGAAACCTTATCAGAGTAGTAAAAAAGTTACAAGACTATTCTGTAGTAATGAACCCAAACACCAGTAAGTTGTAGGGTTTATGGGCCCAAATTGCAGTTTATTTAATAGAGGAAAGGAAGCATTTCCACTACCTCAGGTCTGTGATCCACTGGGGAGGGAATGGGGTGGTTTCAGAATAACTATTTGTATCCAACCAGAAGGTCAATTCAATTTGAAAAGCACACTGAGCGGAGGTTGTTTCTGCCTCTCTCTCTGTGGCTTCACAGTGGCACCGGTTCAGAGATTCCATCAGGAGGGCTGTGATGAAAATAAAGTTGACTGCACTAGAACGAGACGGCCTGGATGTATAACCCTGACTCCTGTTGATGAGGTGTTACTCGCACTTGATGTCCAGAGAACTATCTGTATGTGAGTAACTGCTCCCTAGTGCAGTTAGGGTTGGGCTCTGAAAGTGGTTTAGCACCAGTTTGGTCAGTAACAATGGGAAATAGTGTACCAGAAATCCCCATTCAAATACTTGGAGATGTTAGAACAGTAAGGCCCAATGAAGTTACTGCTAAACAGGCTCCAAATGGCAATATTCAAATACAAGCAAATTAGGTCAAAATCCAGCAAACGTGCTTAACTTTAAGTATGTGAGTAATCCCATTGATTTCAAAGAGATTATTCATGAGTTTAAAATTAAGTGTAAGTATTTCTCTGGGTTGGGGCCTTAATCCCATTGGTTTCAATGGTACTACTCACAGAGGAAGGGTGATGGAATCTGGCCCCATGTGAATTAGCTCAGGGTTGCACAATCTAGCTCCATGATCTGGGTATTATTTCTATTAGAGGGTCACACACGCTGTTGTTTCTGTAACCTGAAAACATTGCATAGACCAGGGGCTCCCCTCCATTCTCCCCCACAAATTCCCTGTGCGCCACCCTCCCATCTTCCTCTCTTTCAGGGACTTCCTGCCACTGCCAGGGGCTCTATGTCCTACCTGTGTCCACATTCCCCTATACCAGGGGCTCTGTGTGCCCTTCATTCTCCTTTCCCCGTATGCTAATAGGACTGCTCGTGGAGTAAGGTACTAATCAGTACAAGCAAGGATAGCACAGTGAAGGTCAAACCAGAGTAAAATAAGCAGGGGTTATACACAAGAAACAGGAAGAGTCCGATGCTCAATGTCCAGTTTTGCTACTCAGGGCCCAGTACTGTTCCCACTGAAGTCAGGGAGCAAACCAATGTGGCCATCAATTGCTTGATTTAGTCCTAGCCTTCCCGGGGAAGAAGCAGCCAATCAGAGGACTGCTGCAGGAAGCCTGCTGAGCTCTCCCCACCCCATCTCTTCAGCAGCTTAGAGAAATGTTTGGTTATGGGAGGGCGGGAAAGGGGACACCCCACACCATTTTCACAGGAGACAGCAGAAAGGGCCCTGGCAGCTCAGGGCAACATTACTCCCTTCTCTCTGCTCCTGGAAAAAATGAGTCAGCCAGCTCCACTCTCCATCCCTGCAATATCACACCTGGGAAAAGGAGAACTAGACTCTAATGTAGAGTCTTGGGTCTCTGACTTGGGAGAGGGGTGAAGACCTCCTGGAGCTGGAGGAAGAGCAGACATGGGGGTTGGGAGGAAGACAGATGGGAGGTGCATAATTAATTGCTGGACAGGAGGATAGGCAGATGGGGAAGCCACAGAATCTAATTATTTAAAGCTGGACCATCAGGCAGAAAGTTCCCACAGTGGGAGCCAACATTTCCAACTCTCCCTAGTGGGAGTGGATGGGTGGGGAGAGTTTAAAAACAAAATCTGAAGTTGGAACAAAAGACACAATATCTTTAAAGAAACCTCATGATATTTGTTGGTCTTTATTGGTCCTTAAACACTACTAATAAATGTGATTAATAATAAGGATCGGGCCTCGTTGTGAGCTGAGCGAAGTTGCATGTTTACGCACTGCTCTGTGCCTCTGTTTCCCCACACCATAAAGCGAGTGTATAAATAACCATCTTATGGGGCAGTTGTAGGGTGACCAGATGTCCTGATTTTATAGGGACAGTCCTGATTTTGGGATCTTTTTCTTATATAGGCTCCTATTACCCCCCTATTGCCCCCCACCCCCTGTCCCAATTTTTCACACTTGCTGTCTGATCACCCTAGGCAGTTGTGATGCTTAATTTAGGCTTGTGAAACATTCAAGCTCCTCAAACTGCGAGTGCAAATGATAATTATCATGCAAGCAATAGCAACAAAAAGTTGGGAAGAGAGATTCTCTTTCTATAAACACGTTTGACTTACTAGCACTATAACTTGCAAACAAGATTAGTATTATCAATAAATCACCATGTTCACAGAAGAGAAACAAGACAGAACGCCTTGCTGCTGAGGCATCTATAATGGCAATAGGTACCTTAGCAACGGTTATAACTGTACTGCAACAGATTGTGCCCTAAAGCAGTAAATATCCTGCACACAAGAGGTTATTTAGCACTTTTTAAAAAAAATTAAAAGAAAGTCTACTCGTTGTTAATGTTGTTTTCAGGCTAGAAAGAAAGAGCATAAGTGGTAAGGGGAAAGGAGTGAAGGAAAATTATGGAGCTTTCAAGATTAAGACAGCTCAATCAGCTGTCAGGGTAGCCAGTCAGAACTGTGCATAACACGTGTTGAGAAAATGGCATCTTTTCTAAATCAGTACTTATGCACATGGCCAAGTCCTTATGACATGTACATTCTCTTGTGAGTTTCATTTTCAGTCAGTTTAGTTTGCTGACAGCTCTCTCACTCACTCACTGTACCTAAGGACCCAATTCTAGGGAAAGCTCGCAACCCAGTCCTGCTCCAGCTGGAGTCAATGAGATCCCCTGAATATGGATGCTTGATGTACTTTCCAGGACTGATCCTTCACTGTATTACACTGGTATCATTCAATGGAGTAACGCAGTGAGTGGGATCAGGCCTCAGTGTTTGATGCTGTGCAAAAATGCTAAGCTAATTATTCATACATAACGCCATCAGTACGCTAGCAGCCACTAAACTAACATTTCAGGAGGTGAATGGGCTCGTGAATATAAGCTTAAAAGGGGCACACCGTCATAATAGGGGCTATTGTCACATTCTGAGACTGGGCAGAATCAGTGGCATTTTGGTTTAGCAGCTCCATTTCTCAAATTCAGATCTAGTGTAAGCAGAGGGTGGGGGTGCATAAAATTAGCATCAGGGTTTAAATTTAAAATACACCTCTACCCCGATATAACTCTGTCCTCGGGAGCCAAAAAATCTTACCGCGTTATAGGTGAAACCGCGTTATATTGAACTTGCTTTGATCCGCCGGAGTGCGCAGCCCCGCCCCCCCGGAGCACGGCTTTATCGTGTTATATCCGAATTCGTGTTATATCGGGTCACGTTATATAGGGGTAGAGGTGTAATAACAGGACCCCAAGGTGTGTGCAAGCCAAAACTAAGTTGCTATGTGTTCTTAGTCCTTGTGATGGGGCGTCTGCCCCACACTAGCCCATAAAGGGTTAATAGAACCCTAGGGAGGCTGCGCCACTGGGGAGGACCCCAGGGAGGCTGTGCAGGAGACAGCCAATTGGAGAGGGTAAGGAGGAGCAGCCAATCGGGGTCGGGCAGGCCCATATAAGAAGAGCCGCAGGGCAGAGCAAGTCAGTCATTCCCTGGAGCTCAGGGAGGGAGGAGGACTGGCTGCCTTGCAGACAGAGGGCAGCTAGTACCTTGGACAGAGTAGTGCTGGGCAGGATCAGGGGAGCGAGAGGCTGCTGACAGGCTGGGGCCCTGAGACAAGGGCGGAGAAGGTGCTGGGGCTACAGGGAAGTGGCCCAGGGAAGTGGACTGTGGGGTTGGAGGGGACGCAGCACGTGGCTGCCATCTACAGGGTCCCTGGGCCGGGATCCGGAGTAGTGGGCAGGCCTGGGTCCACCCTCTTTGCCCCCAGTTGCCACGGAGGAAGTGGCTGGACAGTGGACTACAGTTTCCCCTGGAAGGCGGGAGAACAGAGTGTGTCACAGCCAGAGGGCTGTGTCCTGAAGAGGATGCTGTGTTCATTGGGACAACTCACTTCCTGGAGCAGAAGTGATGGCAGCGAGATATCACCAGACGAGGGCGTACGGGCGAACTAAGCTAATTCTCAGGACAGCCAGCAGGAGGTACCACAGCAGTGAGTCGAAACCTGTCAGTCCTATTACCCTCTTACTGTATTGTGTTTAATATTAGATTGCAAGCATTTTGGAGAACTAGATCAATAAAAAACTAGATAAATTCATGGAGGATAGGTCCATCAATGGCTATAAGCCAGGATGGGCAGGGATGGTGTCCCTAGTTTCTGTTTGCCAGAAGCTGGGAATGAGTGACAGGGAATGGATCACTTGATGATTACCTGTTCTGTTCATTCCCTCTGGGGCACCTGGCTTTGGGTACTGTTGGAAGACAGGATACTGGGCTAGATGGACCTTTGGTCTGACCCAGTATGGCCATTCTTATGTTCTCAAACTTTTTTTTTTCTTTTTATTCTTTTATATTTTATTAACAGTGTCCAAAAATTCTAAGTGAAAGATCGAAGCCATTTGGTCTGCGAAACTGGGCTAGAAGTCTTCCCAGCACATGCACTGTCACAGTAGTCTAGCACTTTTGCTTCCAATCTCATGGAAACCAGGAAATAGTCATAGTCAAATACCCACTCTGCTCCAACAAGGCTAGACATGCTTAGGATAAGGTTAAGGAGCCCTTCTTCTTGGGCCTTATATTTAGGGTTGCCAGGTGTCTCATTTTTCGACCGGACCACCCGGTCGAAAAGGGACCCTGGCAACTCCTGACCGGGCCGTTAAAAGTCTTCCCTGCCTGCCCTGGCTCTGTGCAGCTCCCGGAAGCAGCCGCCAGGTCCCTGCAGGCCCAAGATACATGGGTGGCCAGGGAGGCTCCATGCGCTGCCCCCGCCCCGAGGGCCGGCTCCGCAGCTCGCATTGGCCGGGAACAGTGGTAAGCGCCACTGGGACCCCGCAGCCACTGCCGCACCCCAAACTCCTACCCCAGCCTGGAGTCCCCTCCTGCACCCAAACTCCCTCCCAGAGCCTGCACCCCCCCAAAACCCCAACCCCTGCCCCAGCCCCTCGTGCACCCCAAAGCCCTCATCCCCGGCTCCACCCTAAAGTCCAGACCCCCAGTCAGATCCCCTCACCCCACACTCACACCCCAACCCCTTGCCCCAGCCCAGAGCCCCCTCCTGCACCCCAAACCCCTCATCACTAGCCCCACCCCAGGGTCCACACCCCCAGCCAGAGCCCACACCCCCTCCTGCACTCCAAACCCCTCGGCCCCAGCCCACAGCCCCAGATCTAGGCTTTATTTCTGGATTTTCCACTGATCTGGAGAAAATTGCTTCATTTTTCTGTGCCTCGGTTTCTCCATCCTTACAATACAGGAAGGATACCTTCCTTTGGAAAATGCTTGACGCTGTGGACTTTAGAAGTGTGATGTAAAAGCTGGGTATCATTACCAGTGACCTCACTGAATCAGCAAGACCTTCAGCTTTTTGCTGGGCCCAACACCTCCTAACAGGGTGGGGCAGCAGGAGAAACTTTTTACTGTATCGCAGCATCTGAAAAAAAAAATCAAATGTTCTGTGCTCAAAAAAAAAAAAAAAGCACCTTTCCTATTTGGTGCAGTAGGAAGGCATTTCCTCTTAGCCACAAGCAATCCCTCTGCCTGCTGTGGGCTGAGGCTCGACTTGCTGTTCCAGCCAGATTCCATAACTGTTCGGAGACGAATTGCCATCAGGAGAGATGGTGTTATGGATCTAGGTATCACTAGCATACTAATAATACCCCTCATGGTACTGCCATATCAATTCTCTGAGTGGCATCCCACAAAGAATAGCAAAGACAATGCAGCTGACCCCTGTGGGACTAGCACACCCTCAGGGCAGATGAGAAATTACCCAACATCATCACTTCCTATAATATATTAATAGTCTGCTCTCTTCTGACCCATAGCTACTGCTGTTCTGAGTTGATTTCACATTGGAAATGATGACAGGGATAGCAGCAGGAGATGAAGGGGGTGAATGGGGAAGACTGGGTTTGTATCTATTGAGAGGGAACCCTAATGCTAATTATTTTTTCAAATAAATGCCCCAAACCAAAAACGAAAGCCCAAAATATTCTAAAGAAGACGAGTACCTGCTTAAGGGGCATCGGCCAGCAGGACTGACGTCTCAGTGCTGCTCAAGCAGTGAATCAATTTGACATTTTCACACACCGTCAGTCCCTTTGTGGGCAGATTCCCCTCAGGACCCACATTACCGAGTGATTTCATTTGGCAATAGGTTTTGGGTCACCTGCCTTAAGTCTGAAGAGCGCATCTTTCTGTTTCAGTCTGATTCTGCTCTGAGGAACACTGGTGTGAGGACCTAATGTAAAGCCCAGTGAAGTCAGTGGAAAGGCTCCCTTTGATTTTAATGGGATTTGGATCAGGCCCTATGGCCTACATCCTCAAAAGTATCTAGGCACCTTTGGGAGTTAGGTGCCTAAAGGCCTTCAAAGATCTGGGGCTAAATCCAAAATAGCTCAGTTAAAATCAGTGTATTTCTGTTGTATTTACACCACTGTAAATAATAGCAGAATCTAGCTCTCTCTATATGGTACCTTTTATTTTTTCCTGAGAAGAAAGGTTCTTGGCCCAAATCCTCAAAGGTATTTGGGCAGCTCTCACTCACTGGGAGTTGGGCGCTCAAAAACCTTTGAGGATCTGGGCCATTCTGTCTAATAAAGCTTTCGACTTATAAAGGCCAACATTTTCTAACCTTGTTTTCTGCCTGTGATGTTCTGAGTGTAATAGAATATTTCATTGGAAAATGACAGGGCCAGAAAGAGTTAATTAACTCACCGACTGACCTGACCCATGGGTGAACTGTAGAAACTGGTTAGGAAGATATGTAAATGAATAGACCTCTGAAATGCAAGTCTGCATTGTTAGAGGTAAAAGGGTAGATGTTTGCTCAGGACTTGTGATGTAAGCAAACAAGTCTTGTCTATTGCTATAGTTTTAAATTCAGAGATCAAAAAAGGAATATTAACATTTATGATGATACTTGAGTGAAATAGTATTATTGTCTATATGTCTCTTTGAAGGTTGTGGTAACCTGTATCTGAACTGTTTAATGGATAAATTATCCTGTGCTAATTGCCAGCATGTTTGGAAGAAGGAGAGTTAGGCCTATTGTTTTCTCAGGCTGAAAGGCTGCTGGAAATGTATAAGAACCCTGGGACATGATCCTATCTCATCTCAGATCTGCTTTGGGTTTCAAGAGGGGGAAACCTTAAGCCACAAGGATTGAGATCCCCAGTCATTGACTGGAGCCACTCTGAATTTGGACATTGGACTATAACCTATGGACTATTTCTAAAAGGACTTTTGGCAACTACAAGCTCACCTCTGCTATGCATCTGAACCTCAAGAATTGAATTCAAGTCTGTATGTATGTTGATCTTTTAACCAACACTCTTTCTCTTTTCTTTTTTAATAAATTTTAGTTTAGTTAATAAGAATTGACTATAGCTTGTATTTTGGGTAAGATCTAAGTTATAATTGAACCTGGGTATGTGGCTGATCCTTTGGGATTGGAAGAACCTTTTCTTTTATATGATGAGATAAGATTTTCAGTAATCATCATCATATCTGACAGGTGTGTCTGGACGGAGGCCTGAGGCTGGATACTTTAAGGGAACTGCGTTGTTTGGACTTCTGAGTAACCAGTGAGGTACTATAGAAGCTGTTTTGTGCTGGCTTGGTAAATCTAAGTATTGGAATAACCACCAGCGTTTGGGGTTTGTCTGCCCCGTTTTGTTTGCAGTTCACCCTGATTGAGTGATCTCAGCTGGCTCCCACGGGCAGCACCGTCACACTGCCTATGGGTGAATGATTTTTTTTTTGAAAGACTGATCCAAAGAGTCAATGCCAAGCAATTAAAACAAACTCATGAGTCAGCCCTACTTAAAATTAATTCAGTTTTTTAAAAATAACAACTTTTGAGCTTTCTGTCTTGTGTTGCAATAGCCTTTAGGGTGCACATTGCAATTTTTTCTCTGCAACATGAGGGCAAGTATTTTTTTAAGTGAAAGCTGAGATTCTCAGATAAAGCCCCAGCTCTGGGAGTCAGGTGATTAGGAAAAACATGAAATATTTTTAGACTTGTGATAAACTTGTGAGAACTGGCAACACTGGCTCACAAATGGACTTGATCCAAACCCCATTGACTTCAGTGAGTAGTGGATGAAACCCATGATGTGCATCTCAAGATGATGCATGCTGAAAAACATGGAACACAGATTCTGCCATCCTTAGTCATATTGAATAATACCTTATACCTTAAGCAGTCCCACTGATTTCAATAGAGCTACTCATGGAGTAAAATACTACTCACAGTAAAGAGGGCGGAATCTGATGCATAGTAAGAAGTCCTGGAAAACCCATGTGTAGGAATCTGTGCAACTGGTAAGGTCAGAAAGTATAAGAGATGGGCTTCTACTCATTTGGGACCAGACTGTGGCACTCTTAGTACCTTACACTTTGAGTATTCTCTTTAAAGACTCGTACCAAAGCTACTGCACATACTCAGTATATGAGGGTTTGAAAAAAAAAAAGCTCAATAACTCAGGCACATGAAAATAATTTTTCATTCAGCCACTACAAGACTTCCACAATGGGGGCTATTTCCATGCCAAATTGCAACATTCAGCCCACAGCTGTCTCAGCTGCAGAACTGTAATTAAACACTACCAGATTTTTTGTGTGTCAAAAAGTATGGTTGTTATACTCAAAATTATCTGAAATATTTTTCATCAAACTCTCTGGAAAAATCATCCATCTTTAGACAGAGACCAAGCTTAGCCAATGTCAACCCATGTAAGAGCCTTATTGGATAGAAGAACCTCTCTCCTGCGGGGGAAGAGGGGAGGAGAATTGATTTGTATGGGACTAGTTGTGGAGTGAAGTATTGCGCAATGAGCCTCAACTGGGGTAACTCCATTAATTTCAATGGATCGACATCAATTTACATCAACTGAAGATCTAGCCCAGTGTCAGTAGCAGTGGCCTTATCTGGCTGTTGATAAGGTGCACTAAAGATCAGGTCCCACAAAATAAATATTCGCCCTCTGGTATCGTCACCAACTTCCACTGCAGTGAATTTAAAATTAGACATGTGAATTGTGACCTGTGAAGAGTAATCTTGATTGTTATGTATTCAGTTTTGCTTCCCTAAGTTTAAACTTAAATATTAATGAAGGAAAGGAAAGAGGGGGAAAAAAAGACAATCCAGAAAACCCCTCGAGCCGCACTGTGGGAGTTCATTTTTTAGCTGATGGCAATAAAAATGATGTAATGTCATTTTCCTTATAATTTTTATGGACAGATGGATGTATCTGAACTACCTGGAAAATAAGTAAATAATAATAAAATATTCAGCTATATTCATGACTCCTAGATAGAACAAACTTTCATCTGGATAGAATACCAAGAAGGGTCAGGTGCTTCTAAACACACTTGCTCAGTTTCAGGTACAATGATCAGCAGTGAAGGAATTCATTCTTGATATTTCGGAGGCAATAACGTAAGCTTCATAGTTTACAACTCTTTAAAAATCTATGGGAATGAGCTAAATTTAAAAATCCTCGTTTAGATAAATAGGAAGATTAAGTCCTCAGTGCTCAGCTTTATTCTGCTTTATTTACCAAGAATATCAGAATAAATGCAACACATTTTGAGCTCTCAGAGCATTATTGTGACAGTAAGGGTCCAGACACCCCAGGGGGATAACAGTGGGTCTGAACTCCAAAGAAGAAGCAGTTGAATCAATTGATTATACAGAATAATGTTGTACTATAAAAGTGTATCGACTAAGGTCTTTTATGAAAGCCAGTGATACACTGTGGATGAATATCATTGTGAAACATATGTTTTAACATTATGTGAGCAACTGTGGATATTTACTTATATTATGCTTTATAGTCTGTGACCAAACAAAGGAAGAAACAGGTTTTCTCCCAGACAGGAGGGAAGGTTTGTAGCCATATCTGTCTCCTTTTCTTTTGCTTTGGGATAACTTAAATCTATGTTCTTTATTAATAAACTTATGCTTTGTTCTACTAGAAACTATCTCAGTGCTGTGTATTAAGTTAACAAGTGTGTCCTCAATGAGCCAACAGGGTGTTGTGTGTGTGTGTATTGTCTCTTTGGAGACAGCAGACTTAATTTCTGTGAGTATCCAGTGAGAGGGACTGCACACTACAAAGAGCTGTCTCTGGGGAACTCGGGTTCACTGAATGTTACCCTCAAAGCAAGATTTAAACTGGTGGAGTCTCCTGGAGTTTGCTGGTAAGCCAGGCAGACAAACTGGTGTGGCAGGGAGCGGTCTCACAGTTTACCTCCAGCAAAGCTCTATCTTGCTAAAGCAGAGGGGTAACCCGGTGGCTTGCTGTTCTGGGCTCCTAGAGGATAGAATCAGAGTCATACATGCTATAAAATAATCTTCTAACACTATCTGAGGTCTAAATCTAAATCTCAGCTGGTGTAAATTGGAATAGCACCTTCAATTTAAAAAAAATAAAATTAATGGAGATATCCCATCTCCTAGAGCTGGAAGGAACCTTAAAAGGTCATCAAGTCCAGGCCCCTGCCTTCACTAGCAGGACCAAGTACTGATTTTGCCCCAGATCCCTAAGTGGCCCCCTCAAGGATTGAATTCACACTGCTGGGTTTAGTAGGCCAATGCTCAAACCACTGAGCTATCCCAGAGCTGTGTTAATTTAGACCAGCTAAAGTTCTGGCCGAATATGTCTTGATGTTCAATTTAGTACAGGAGTATTTTTGGCCATACCATTCACTTCTGCTGCAAATGTAAATTAACAGGAATTTTGCATGAGGACTGAAGACAACTCCCCAGCTGTCATTTCTCTTGGGTTGAGACACACATCTTGCTCTCCTTCCTGACCAGTTATTTCTAGGCTGCCTGCCTATAGTGAATTCCCCAGAAAAGTCAGCCTGCCTAAGCAGACCTGTTTTTCTTTTCTCCTTAAAGGTTATAAACAGTATAAATACACACAGCTCTTTCTAAGTAAGCGCATTTATTCTTAAGGTTAATGCATTACAGAGAAAACATAATAAAAACAATAAAAGAACATATGTGCTAATAAGCTTACCATAGATCACCCCAAATCCAACAAAGGCTCGGGCAAGTGAGCAGTCCTTCAAATCCCACCGCGGGTTTTTTCCTGTGGTCACAAGTTCATAACCGCATGAACCTCCAAGTTACACTTTTTTCCAGTTTGGGCCTCTTATCTTGTCCTCATGTGATAGGTGATCAGCAGACAATGGGTTAACAGTGAAGCTTCAAAAGGTTGGGTTTGGAGGTGAGAAGTTACCCTCTCCTCCTCCCCAGTATTTCCTAGGAATCTCACTTAACTTTGGTTTGTCTAGCACATTGTTTCAGAGAGTTCTTAGAGTTTTAGAATACATTTTTTTTTTGACTGAACTCTCATTTGATAGTCTGGTCAATGTTCATATTTATCATCTTTATTGTATGCTTTAGGTGAAGTCTCCTCTTTTGTTATTTATTTGGTTACTAGATAATAATTTTAGTTAGTTTTACTGTAGTATTTAAACAAACAGAATATTAGATCATTAAAAGGCCAATGTATTCTAAAATGTTATGAAAACAAAACAATTAAAATAATTACCCCCCCAAAAAAATTGATCTATTAAAGGCAAAAGGGGGAATAATTGGTTGTTATACTTTGTGGAAGGATAGATGTTCCATATGCTGGGGAATCAGTATGATTAAATGCTTAATTGTGGTGATTCTGGCTAATACGCACAAGGTTAAATTCAGGGCCAGGAAGGAAATTTCCTCCACAGCATGTTGGCAGGGAGTATTTTCACCTTCCTCTAGACTAAAAAGACTAAAAAGAGCAGGGATGAGGGTTAAGATGGTCATATGTCCCACAAGCGAGTATGTGCTGCAGTTATCTCACCACATCCTCTGCCAGCTGCAAGAGGAAAAACAGCTGTTAGGGCACCAGGCGGTTCTGTAAGACATTGCAAATGCTGCACAGCTGTTCAGAGAGAGAAGGAGGAAGAGACATATTGGGCATATGGGGCTGCATTAGTAGGAGCATTGCCAGCAGATCGAGGGAAGTGATTATTCCCCTCTATTCGGCACTGGTGAGGCCACATCTGGAGTACTGCATCCAGTTTTGGGCCCCCCACTACAGAAAGGAGGTGGACCAATTGGAGAGAGTCCAGTGGAGGGCAACAAAAATGATCAGGGCGCTGGGGCACATGACATGAGGAGAGGCTGAGGGAACTGGGCTTGTTTAGGCTGCAGAAGAGAAGAATGAGGGGGGATTTGATAGCAACCTTCAACTACCTGAAGCAGGACTCCAAAGAGGATGGAGCTCGGCTGTTCTCAGTGGTGGCAGATGACAGAACAAGGAGCAATGGTCTCAAGTTGCAGTGGGGGAGGTCTAGGTTGGATATTAGGAAACACTATTTCACTAGGAGGGTGGTGAAGTACTAGAATGGGTTACCTAGGGAGGTGGCAGAATCTCCATCCTTAGAGGTTTTTAAGGCCCAGCTTGACAAAGCCCTGGCTGGGATGATTTAGTTGGTGTTGGTCCTGCTTTGAGCAGGGGGTTGGACTAGATCTCCTGAGGTCTCTTCCAAGCATAATCTTCTATTATTCTAATGGACTGTTATTCAAAGTAATTGCTGCCTGTTTTGTCCAGCTGACCCACTGCAGTTGATACACTTCTAGCAAAGAGATGTAGCTATATGGATTCCAGAATCACCACTACTCACTTGGGACTACAATCAGCAACCCTTACCTCACTCTGCAGACAATCCTATTAATTTCAGTGGGTCTATTCTCCGAGTAGGGTACGCCTCACAGTAATTAACACTCTGCTCCAAAATCGCAGGGCTAGAGATTGTGCTTTTCTCTTGGGTAGGGCGTAAGGCCACTCCCAACCCATTGCTTGGACTGCCAGGATATAGGGTCCAGGCCGGATGCTGAGCATAAACTTTGCCCTCCAGATACTCCCACTTGTGGGGAGTGAGCACAGCAGCTGGCCAGGTACGAGAAGCGAAGTAAACTGCACCCTTTCAAGGGCTGCTGTAACTTACTTCCTCCCACCGCAGAGGAAGAGAGGAGGAATCATAGCTCTGAGTCACAGTTTCTTCCCAGACCCCCTCTCAGGGCAGAGTAATTACATGCAACCCTTTACTCAGGACTGAGCCTAAGGGCTCTATCTAGCCCATAGACATTAGAAATAGGTCTTTTCTATTAGGTCCATTTAGTCGATTCCCCAGCCATTGCAGAGGTCTTCCCTCCAGTACATTTCCTTACGCTACGTCCAGTCTAACTAGCCTTGGGCATGGAGCTGTCATGTAGCCGGTAGGCTCACCACACCATATGTTCACACGTTTCAGGGCCTTTTGACACTGGGTTTCAGCGATCTCTCAGATGTATTATGGATGATGTTTATGTGACTTGCACAGGTCCTGTGACAACAGGTAGTGGCAATTTTCTCGGTATCAGGTTTGGTTGAGATTACAGAATCTGTGGTAGATAGGAATCAAAATCACAGCTGTGAACGTGTCTTAGTGCATTTTTAAAAAAATATTGGTCCCCCTTACTATTGTGCGCTAGGTGGGCAATTTAGGCACAGCCCTCAGCAAGGGGTGATGGGTAAACTGTGTTAGGCCAGGAACAGCTGCAAGAGGCAAATATTCCTCAAGGACACCCCTCTGAATCATAATTCCTTCTCTGTTTGCTCCTGGGAGGCACTCTGCTCTCTGGCCAGCAAGTAAGTAGCGGTGATGGTGATGGTTGTTTGGGTAGGTGGGGATGAGGGGGAGGGCAGAGACAAGGCTCCACCCATTCCCTGCCCTTTCCCCGCCAATTTACTCTAGGAGGATATAAGCAGGCAAGTAGCTGTGCTTACTCCCACATGCCTGGACCCAAAGTCTGAGCAGCCCATGTAAGAGGACATGGGGAAGCTTAGAATCATACTCTCTTGTATGGAGTTATAGCCAAAAATCAGTCTGCCCCATGTAAATCAAGATAAATGAATAAAAAAGGACAAATATACAATATGCCTGTTAAAAACAAATGAATAGTATTGAATAGAAAAAGGGGGAAAGAATAGCCTGTAATTGCACAAGCAGGTGGAAAATTCAGAAGGGTTCATGATTCCTACAATTTTTGATGTCATCTAGATATTTAAGAAATGGAATCAAAATATCACTTCCAACACAGGTAACTTTCTTCACGGACAAGAGATCCCATGACCTATCCCAGGACTAGCCATTTTAACAGCAAATACAGCTTTTTGGGGGGAGGAGCAAAAATTGCCTCTTTTGGAAAAAAAATGAAAACATTAGTATTCTGTCGAAGTTTCCTTGGGTTTGGGGTGCAGATATATGTAAACAAAACAAAACAAAATCAATTTTTGGTTGTTTTCATTTCCAAAAACTGAATGAGGGGGAGAGGGGTTGAGTTTTATTTATTCCGAAAAAAAATGAAAAATGTTTCCTGTGTCTTGGTTTGTGTCTGTGTGTTTGAAAATATTTATTTTCCATCCAGCTTTAATAACAAGCCTGTGCTGCCTATTTCATTCCATGAACAATGATGGGCTTTGCACTCTGCCACGGACTTCCTGTGTGACCTTGGTAAAGTCATTTAGTCTCTCTGTCTCAGTTCCCCCAACTGTAAAATGGGGAGCATAGCACTGCCCTGCCTCCCAGGGGCATTGTGGGAATAGCGACATTAAAGATTCTGAGGCACTCAGATGGCATAGGGACTGTACAAGTACCTGAGATAGATCGCATTGGGGAGTTGAATTCTGGAAGCTCTGGTAAATGACTCCCTGGGTGCTTTTTCTTCTCACTTCTCAGTCCCCTTCTGCTGGTCGTTTCTAACCCTAAGAGCTATATCCATTCCCAAAGTCTGGTTTGCACAGGTTCCAAGCCCCACAAAGCAAACAAATTAGAGGTGGTTAAAGGAAAAATGTTTCTGAAACCACAGACTCTCCTGTCGGGAAGTAATTCCTTCCTTGATTTGCTTCACCCCCTGGTGATGCAATTTGCACTCAAAGTTTTACCTTTTTACACTGCTGTCCTCCCCAGGGGGAGCTTGAGAGAGGCTGGAGCTTTACATCAGCCCTGCTACTGGAGGCTGTCCTGCTTTGGGCATCTCAGCAAAGCAGTGACTGGAGGCACCTTAAGCCGTTGTGACTGCCCCACTTGCAAATTTTCTGTATGCCAGCCGGTTTGCTCCTAGGCGCTCTTTGGTGTCATGCTGTTGAGGGAAGGCACTGGGTTCACCTCCATGCAGGACAGTCAGTGAGGCCAGCTCTCAAACTCCATGGATCAGGGGAGGCCAGGGCCAGCTGTGTAGATGACCCACACATCCACCCCAACTCAGTGTCTGGAGGCCCCCATTCTCTGTCAGGGCTCCTGTAGCCAGTATCTACTCTGGGGAACCCTTTTTAGGGGGCCTTCTCACCATGGAAAAGGGGCTGTAGAAGAGTAATAAAACTCTGGGCAATATAATCTTTCCACCCTGAGCTCTGATGGTCTAATAGAGAGAAAGTTCTAATCCTCCAGGCCAGTCCTTCCTCAGCCCAAAGAATCTGTGGCCCATAAAGCCTCTCTACGAGACGGGGGGGCGGGGGGGGAATGCTGTTGCTGAGGCACCAGAGAATCTCCATCTACTCTGTACAGGATGGGGAGATAGGTGCATGGATCTAGGACCAGAGCAGCACCTAAGGACTCATTCCAACTCCCATGTAAGTTGATGTTTAGATGTTTCTTTGTCTCTCATCACTGTCGTATCTGAATGCACGACAAACATAAATGACTGTGTGTGTGTATAACATTCACAGCACCCCTATGAGGAAGGGCTACCCTAGTTTCACACACAGTATAAGGACAGAGAAATGAAGTGACTTGCCCAAGTTCACAAAGGAATTCTGGTCCTTTATACTGAAAGTACAGTAGAGGAGAATAGAGTCAGCCGCTTCTCTTTCTAACAAGGGAACCTCAGCCTGGTCTGATGCCTGGAAATGCAACCATAATACGAACAATGAATAGAATAGGGTTTGCTTGGTGGGAGCCTTTGGCACAAGACCCTACGAAGACAAGGTACTGGTGGCTATGCATGGACATTATAGATCCAGGACATGATTCTCATGTACACTCTAACCGGATTGGCCCTTGTGGCCTGGCTGGCTCTGTGAGAGGCCTGCCTCACTATCCCTTTCTCAAGGCTTCTCCAAAACCCCACAGCCTGGTTTGGCTGCTCCAATGACTTGGCCCTACAAGTAAGCCATTTAACAAAACCCCACACATTCTGGTGTTTGACCATCCCAAAAAGCCAAGCAAAAACCCCAGAGTCACCATGCCATTATTGAACTGGGCCCAGCCCATCTTCCCTGACAGGTTGTCTCCTCTTTAAAGTTCTTTTTAGAGTTCATAAATTCATAGATTCCAAAGCCAAGAAGGGACTTGTGAATATCTTGCCGGATTTCCTGTATAACCCAGGCCATAGAACTGCCCAAAAGACATCTTAGAGCATCTTTTAGAAAAACATCCAACCTTGATTTTAAAATTGCCAGTGATGGAGAATCCACCATGACCCTTGGTAAGTTGTTCCAATGGTTAATTACTCTGTGTTAAAAATTTACCTTATTTCCAGTCTGAATTTGTCTAGCTTCAACTTGCAGCCACTGGATCATGTTAGACCTTTACTCTGCTGCATTGAAGGGCTTATTATTACATATTTGTTCCCAATGTAGGTACTTAGAGACTATAATCAATCCCCCCCCCAACCTTTTTTCATTATGGTAAATAGATTGAACTCCTTGAGTCTATTGCTATAATGCATGTTTTCTAATCCTTTAATTATTCTCACAGCTCTTCCTTGAGCCCTCTCCAGTATATCAACATTCTTTTTGAATCGTGAGCAATTCAGGTTCTTCTTCCCAGTCCCCACCTATCTGAGGATCTTTCTTCCAAAGTCTTTTGCTCCTTACAGAAGAGTCTCACAGTTCCCTTTCTTGGGGCTGTGCTTATTACCATCACCTGCAGCCTTGAATCAGCTTCCTGCAGCTAACCAGTCCTTCTCACTCTTATTCCTCCCTGGATTGAAAGAGGCCAGCTGACAGGCCTCCTTCCCTATGGGCATCTCTCCTCTTATGTGGAAAGAGACAAGTTATAACCTATCTTCTTTCCCAGGCCTCATCTTGGTTGGTTGGGAAAGAGGGGATCCTGTCTCACCCTTTACCATAAAGCTTCTGGTCCCAGGCCCTTAAAGAAACACCCAGACACAAATCATCAGCTTGGGGGTCCTCTCTCCCCACATGTCCAAAACTCCTGGAATGGGGTGTGACTGGCCCTAGTGCTTGCTTACTGTTAAAGAAGACAGATCGCCCTGTTACATACACAAAAGCCAATTTATATCTCTTTGGCAGTGGAAAGGGGCCTTAAACCGAAAGCCACATTATACTTGCACCCACTCTAAGGCCCGTTTACATGCCTGTGTGGTGTAAAGTGGCCTTCATATAAATGAGAAAAAGAAATAACACTTTTTGTATTAATAATAATATTTTTTCATATCCCCTAATGGCCCAACTGAGATCATGGCCCTATTGTGCTGGGCACTGTACATACTAGTAAGAAACACTCCCTGCCTCAAAAAGCTTACAGTTTTTAAATACATAGGACAGACAAAATGAGGGAGGCAAACTGAGGCACCCAGTGCCACATAGCAGGTCAACAGCCAAAGCAAGGAATAAAACCCAGGTCTCCTGAGTCCCTGTCCACTGCCAATACTGCCTTTCCTTTTGTAAGAGCAAAAGTTTGATCTGTGTCTTTGGCCAAAACGTCTCCTTCCCATGATGTTAGGTGTCACCCTCTGCTCCTAGGAGTGACTGCATTTTAGTGATGAAGCAGTAGTGAAAGCTTTGGGAAACCTTTTTGGGAAAATATGATGGATACTCCAAACCAATAAAATCACCCTCTACTGCTGTGTAATACTATATTAGGCTGGGAAGGATTATTATACGATAATAAGCAAAGGCATTTTATAGTGTTCGCCATCGCATCCTTGCAGAGCTAAGTACAACCATACTCACGGTGGCCCTCTCTCCCTGTGCCATATTGCTTAATCACATTACTCAGTGCTTTCATTTGCTCTAATTCTTCTTCAGCTGGAAGCTTTTTTCACTCCAAGTGGAACATTTGCAATCTGCCTTTTTACCATGCATGCAAAAAGTAGCATGTTTTTAACTTCTGAAAACTCATTCAAGGAGACAGCATCCTTTTGTACATGGTGTTCATTCAGAGCGCTGTGCATCCGGCATGCTTGGTTGATAGCAGTTTAATGCTGTCATGCTCCTCCAGGGGTTTGTCCCATGTGGTTATAATTAACTTTTAATGCCTGCCTTCGGGGCAAAACACTTAAGGGGTTAACCAGTTTTCTCCAAAAGAATGAATTGTTAAATGCTAACATACGTTTATCAATACATGCCACCATTTGGATGAAAATAGCTGGATTTTTCTTCTGATAACATTTGTATCATATTTGTTTAATTAAAAGTCACTTCTAACCTTAACAGAGACAATGTAAATTGTCTCTCAGGTTTGCTAATATATATGTTCCAGCCACATCCTTAGTACAAGTTCATTTAACTGCAAGGTTCATGTGCGGTTTCATTGGACCAGATCTATTTGAGGTTTAACTGTTGCACGCACTTTACAGTATTTTTTTCTTGCATAAGTACAGGCTACAGCATGCAACACTATAAGGCATTTTAATACAATGCATTTGTGTGGACATGTAATTAAGTGAGGGAAATAAAATGATGGGAGAGTGATGGTGAATGACACTATTATATAAAAGCATAATCAAATTATCAGATTGTGTATTGTGAATATTTATATTCATGAAAGGCACAGGGTGTCATCCAATGCCCACTGAAGTCAATAGAAAAAATCCTATTGAATTCAATGGGTGTTGCTCAAGCCCTCAAGCAGAATATGAGAGAATCATAGGGAAGATCAGAGATATTCAGCATGACACGGACTTGTCCTGTTTTACTATCATATGTACAAGTGTGCACGTTTGTCTGGCACAGCACCTTAAAGTGAAGAAATGCATTTTTGGACCAGATCCTCAGCTGGTGTAAATTGCTGTTGTTTCTTTGAAGTCAGTGGATCCACTGTAATTTACACCAGTTAAGGATCTGGCCCTTTGGGAATTAATTAGGGGGTTTCCTCTAAATTAAAGTCCTTACGCTTCAGAAATGGACCTGGATGATATCCCTTTATCCCAACACCACTGAATTTCAGCGATTGTTTGAAATCTAATCTCTGATTTGGAGCTGAATTTCATAAATGGACCGTATCATTATAATAGGTGCAACCAAAGTCCAGAATATGAACACTCCTCAAGCCATGGGATGTTTGAAAATCTATGTCCAGATGACAATTGTGTAATTTAAACCTGTCTCTATAAAAAAATGCTTTCTGGAGAGTTGCAATATCCTGCAGCATCATTAAAAATTAACAAAGAAAGGAAGAAAAAACACACACATTTTGTTGGAACTCACTGCCGTGAGATGTTGTGAAGGCCAACAGTATAAGTAGGTTAAAAAAAGAATTGGATAAGTTCATGGAAGATTGTTCCATCAATGGCTATTAGTCAAGATGGTCAGGGATGCAACCCCATGCTTCAAGTGTCACTAAACCTCTAACTGCTTGAAACTCAGACTGGACAAGGGATGGATCACTCAAAAATTCCCAGGTTTGTTCATTCCCTATGAAGCGTTTGGCACCAGCAGCTGTCAGAGACAGGATACTGACATAGAAGGACCATTGGCTGACCCAATATGGCCATTCTTAGATTCTTAGATTCTTATGTTCTCTGGCCTGGCTGAACAACAAAGATGGATAATTTATTGTAATCAAAATTGTCTCACAACTAGTTAGGATGACACGTTCCTTGTTCTTTGTAGCAGGTTTAGGAGGAAGACAAGAATATATCTGCATAATATGGTGTAACAGCAATTCCACTAAGAATGAGAAGTACCATATGGTGAAATCTATGTTACCTGAACTTACTGAAGCTGATGAAATCCATTTTCTTATGGAATTTAAAATTAATTCAATTGCTTTAAATGAATAGTGATACTAAAAGAAGCTCATATAAAGCTCTATGGACCCAGTTCCACATAAACTTCTCCTAGAATCCTCTGTGTATAACTTATCAGGATAGCCTAACTTGCTTTGAATATCCTGCATTTATTTTTATGAAATGAAAGGAATGGAATCATAGAATCATATAAATGTACAGCTGGAAGGGACCTTGAGAAGTCATCAAGTCCAGCCCCCTGAACTTAAACAGGACCAAATAATCCTACATTACCCTGATAGGTGTTTGTCTAACCTGTTCTTAAAAACCTCCAATGCCGGGACTTCTCTGGCCTCTCTTGGAAGACTATTCCAGAACTTGACTACCCTTATAGTTACAATGTTTTTTTCTAATACCCAACGTAAATCTCCCTTGCTGCAGGTTAAGCCCATTACTTCTTGTCCTACTTTCAGTGGATATGGAGAATAATTTATCCTTGATCCTCTTTATAACAGTCCTTAACATATTCAAACACTGTTAGAAGGTCCTCTCTCAGTCTTCTTTTCTGAAGACTACACAGGCCCAATTTTTTAACCTTTCCTCATAGGTCAGGTTTTCTAAACCTTTTATCATTTTTGTTGCTTTCCTCTGGACTCTCTCCAATTTGTCCACATCTTTCCTAAAGTGTGGTGTGCAGAACTGAACAAAGTACCCCAGCTGAGGCCTCACCTGTGCTGAGTAGAATGGGACAATTACCTCTCAAGTCTTACATATGAAACTCCTGTTAATATCAGCCTTTTTTGCAACAGCATCATATTGTTGACTCATATTCATATTTGTGATCCACTATAACCTCCAGATCCTTTGCAGCAGTACTTCTACCTTCCCCATTTTGTAGCTGTGCATTTTGATTTTTCCTTCCTAAGTGAAGTACTTTGCACTTGTCTATATGGAATTTCATCATGTTGATTTCAGATCAGTTCTCCAATTTGTCAAAGTTGTTTTGAATTCTAATCTTCCAAAATGCTTGCAACCTCTTGCAAATTTTATAAGCATACTCTCCATTCCATTATCCAAATCATTAATGAAAATATTGAATAGTATCCGACTCAGGACTGACCCTTGAAGGACCTCTCTAGATATGCCCTTCCTGTTTGACAGTGACCATTGATAACTACTCTTTCAGTATGGTCTTTCAAACACTTGTGCACCCACCTTATAATAAATTCACCTAGACCACATTTCCCTAGTTTAATAAGAGAATATCATGTGGTACTGTGTCAACAGCCTTACTGAAGTCCAGATATATCATATCCACTGCTTCCCCGCATCCACTGGGCCAGTAACCCCGTCCCAGAAAGGAATTAGGTTGGTTGGGCATGATTTGTTCTTGACAAATCCATGTGGGGTATTCCTTATAGCCCTCTTATCCTCTAAATGCTTACACATTGATTGTTTAATAGTTTGTTCCAGTAGCTTTCCAGATGTTAAAGTTAGACTGCCTCGTATATAAATCATTGTGTCTTTTTGGTTCCCTTTTTTAAAGATATGTACAATACTGTGTTCGCCCTTCTCCAATCCTGTGGGACCTGAGCCTTCCTCCATGAGTTCTCAAAGATAATGCTAATGGTGCCACGACACCTTCAGCTAATTCCTTATGTACCCTAGGATGAATTTCATCAGTCCCTGCTGGATTGAATACTTCTAACTTATCTAAATATGCTTGAACCTGTTCTCCCCTATTTTGGCTTGTGTTCCTTCTCCCTTATTGCTAATATTAATTGTGTTGAGTATCTTGTCACCACTAACTTTTTTAGTGAAGACTGAAGCAAAATAGCCATTAAACGCCTCAGTCTTCTTGCTGTCATCAGCTATTAGCTCTCCTTCCTTGCGATGAACAGGACCTACACTTTCTTTCATCTTCCTTTTGCTCCTAATGTATTTAAAGAACCTTCTCTGATTGCCTTTTATGTCTTTTGCTAGATGTAACTCTTTTTGTGCCTTAGCCTTTCTGATTTTGTCCCTACGTTTGTGTCATTCTTTTGTACTTCTCCTTATCAGTTCATCCATGTTTCCATTTTTTGTAAGATTCTTTTTTGTTTGTTTATTTTCAGGTCATCCAAGAGCTCCTGATGGAGCCATATTGGTTTTTTACTATTCTCCCTATCTTTCTTTCACATTTGGATAATTTGCAGTTGTGCCTTTAATATTGTGTCTTTGAGAAACTGCCAGTTTTCCTGAACTCCTTTTTGCCATGGGACCTTACTTACCAGTTCTCTGAGTTCATTAAAGTCTGGGTTTTTTTTGAAGTCCATTGTCCTTATTCTGCTGCTCTCATTCCTTCATTTCCTTAGAATATGAAATCTGTCATTTCATGACCACTTTCACCCAAATTGCCTTCAGATTCACTACCAATTCCTCCCTGATGGTCAGAATCAAACCTAAAATGGCTGTCCCCCTGGTTAATTAATCCACTTTCTGGAAAAAAATTGCCTCCCATACCTTCTAAGAACTTATTAGAAATTTTGTTTTATTGCTGTATTCTTTTTCTAACAGACGTCTGGGTAGTTAAACTCCCCCATTACTACGAGGTCATGTGTTTAGGATATTTCCTCTAAAAATGTCTCATCCTCTATCTCTTCCTGACTTAATGATGTATAGTAGACCCCTTTCGTAACATCACCCCTATTTTTCACCTCTTTTATCTTTACCCAGAGACTTTCAAATGGTCTGCCTCTCGCCGCCTCCTGAACCTCAAAACAAGTGTCTATGTTGATGTATAATTCAACACTTCCATTCTTTTTGTCCTGCCTGTCCTTCCTGAACAAGCTATATCCCTCTATACCAATATTCCAGTCATGAGACTTATCCCACCAAGTCTCTGTGATGCCAATTAAATTACATTTTAGCTTATGTGCTAATATTTCCAGCTGTTCCTGTTTATTCTCCATACTCTTCACATTGGTGCATAGACATCTAAGATGTTGGGCAGATTCTCCCACTGATTCCCCTTTTTTACATCTATGATCCAATTGTAATTTTCCATGCCCCCACCCCAGCATCTAGCCCTCTGTTAAGGTTAGGTCACTTTTTTTGTTGTTGTTGTTAACCTGTGGACCTTTTTCACCTGCCCCCTTTGAAACTAGTTTGCATAAAAAAAAATATATGTAAATAGGATTATATTCACTATTGCAGGTGTTAGTTTATTTATAATACATTTAATTTATATACATTATATAATTGGTTCAAGTATGTATTTAACAATACTACTTAGTACTTTTCATCCATAGATCTCAAAGTGCTTTACAAAGGTGAACAAACATTATTATCCCAGTTTTACAGATGGGAAATAATTTATGGGTTTCAGAGGGTACATTTTGTGCATCATTTGCCCATTCTATTGAAAAGAGGCTAAGTAACATTTTAACTTTAATGATAGCATTACCTCAATTATTTATTCTTTATTGTTGACGTGATGTGGCCTCCTTAATGGGTAAGTGCTTTCAGAATTATGCAAAGTCATTATGCTACCCTAAATACTTGAGAAGTGTACATGGGCCAAACCCTGAGATTTTTAATCAAGCATTGCTGCCTTTGGAAAGGTGAGAAAAGGAAGAAATTAGGAGCACAAATTAATAAATAGCTCATAGAGGATTTTATGAAGCCCCAAATCCAGTTATTCTCTCTGCCTCCTAAAATGGTCTTCTCTTGAACCTCCTATGAGCTGGATTGTGCAGCCCTTAGTCTTGCTGCAGGGCACCTAATTCTCTGTGTGGCCATGTTGTCCAAGTTTGACTCTTGCCTTAAATGTCTTTAAGGTTTATATATCTAAATATAGACAGATGTGCAGTGTATCTTAGAACTGCACTGACATTACAGCAGTGCTTGTAATACTGGACCTATGGGGGCCTTGAAATGCTTGGGTGAAGCTAGGGTTGCCAGGTGTCCGTTTTTTTACCAGAATGCCCCCCGGTCAAAAAGGGACCCTGGCGGATCTGGTCAGCACGTCTGACTGGGTCGTTAAAAGTCCAGTTGGCACGGGGCTGGCAGGCTCCCTACCTGGCTCTGCGTGGCTCCCCGGAAGCAGCGACATATCACTCGGGTCTTTGGCGGAGGGATGGCCACGGGACCTCTGTGTGCTGCCCCTGCCCCACCCTGAGCACCAGCTCTGCAGCTCCCATTGGCTGGGAACTGCGGCCAATATGAGCAGTGGAACCAGCACCTGCGGCCGGAGGCAGCGTGCAGAGCCCCCTAGCCGCGCCTCCACCTAGGAGCCGAGGGACATGTTGCCACGTCTGGGGAGCCGCCCGATGTGAGTGCCACCCAGAGCCTGCACCCATCACCCCTTCCCATGCCCCAACCCCCGGCCCCATCCCTGAGCCCCCTCCCGCACACAAACTCTCTTCCAGAGCCTACACCCCCTCCCACAGCCCAACCCCCTACCCCAACCTGAAGCCCCCTCCTGCACCTCAAGCTCCTCATCCCCAGCCCCACCCCACAGCCCACACCCCCAGCTGGAGCCCTCACCCCCACCCCAACCCCCGCACCTCAACCCCCTGCCCCAGCCTGGTGAAAATGAGTGAGTGAGGGTGGGGGAGAGTGAGTGACAAAGGGAGGAGGGATGGAGTGAGTGGGGGTGGGGGCTCACAGAAGGGGCAGGGTATGGGGGTGGGACAAGGGTATTCAGTTTTGTGCGATTAGAAAGTTGGCAACCCTAGGTGAAGCATAAGGAGGGAACGTCCAGCTCCAAAGACAGCTTTGCACACATGCTATTTATTTGTTCTTTGGGGTGAAGTTTTTCTCTTAGTCTTTATTGCTGCTTCTGTGTGCTCCAATAATTATGTCAGCAACATCTTCAAAAACCTAGTTTTCCTCTTTTCTGATCTACTAAATATAAATGAAGAAGCAAAGGAATCTGAATGAATAAATAACGAGGCAGCAGCATATCTTACAAACAGTGTAAAAAAATCCTGTAAAATGTCTTGAACCCTTGTCCCCTGCTTTGCTTTTCATTGACTCAATAAAGTTAATTCTATTTCTGGAGCCTGCCTTACCAGCACCATGGACTGAAGCAGCTTAGTCTAGTGGAAAGGGCACTGGAATAGGAATAGGGCTTGTCTACACTTACATTTTATAGCGCTTTAACTTGCTGG
Organism: Emys orbicularis; assembly: GCF_028017835.1. NCBI lineage: Eukaryota > Metazoa > Chordata > Testudines > Emydidae > Emys > Emys orbicularis. Next base: position 15,208,218 of record NC_088685.1, on the reverse strand, counting down.
CTCGGGGGGGTGAAAAATCACCCCCCTGAGCGGAGAAAGTTTGAGTGCTTTAAAGCGCTAGTGTGGACAGGCTCCGAGCGCTGAGAGCCGCGCTCCCAGCATGCTTGGAGCTATTCCCCTCGTGGGGGTAGATTACCAGCAGTGCTGGGAGAGCTCTCTCCCAGTGCTCCCGCATGACCACACTCACACTTCAAAGCGCTGCCCCGGGAGCACTCCTGCGGCAGCGCTTTGAAGTTTCTAGTGTAGACGTAGCCTATATCTGGCTCTGCCACTGGACTTGTTCTGTGACCTTGGCCAAGTCACTATGATTCTGTTTCCACTCCCACACTTTGCCTGTCTAATCTATTTAGACTAAGCTCTTCAGGGCATTGACTGTTTCTCACTCGGTATCTGTACAGTATCTAGCACAATGGGGCCTTCCAATAACATGCATATAAACTAGGGTGACCAGATAGCAAGTGTGAAAAATCGGAACAGAGTGTGTGTGGGGGTAATAGGCGCCTATATCAGAAAAAACCCTGAATATCAGGACTGTCCCTATAAAATTGGGACAGCTGTTCCCTCTAATACAACCAGAGGAATTTTAGATAAACAGATGAATTTCTGGACCTTCATGTGAAATGAAGCTAAATTCTGCTCCTTTTGAGTTTTGCCTATCACTAGCTGATTAAGACCAGCTAAAGATATGTCATTAATTTGTATTTGTATCTCTAGGAAGTTCTTTATTTTAACACTGGAAAAAAATGACAAGAAAACCAGCATTTGTAAGATAGATTTTGAGCCTCATTCATATATAGCCCGATACAACTCTTGTTAAAGTCAATGGGAATCTGGGAATCTTTGACGCAAACTAATGCAGGTCTATACTCGCCAAACTACCAAGAAGCATATTACCAGAATAACATACAGTATATTATACTTGTACACTTAAAATAATGGATGAAGAATGGGAGCCAAGAATAAGCACAGATCACCTCACCTTGTGTCGGTCCCAGGCTCCACACAAGTGCAGAGATGAATCAGAGTCTTAGGGTCAGCTTTTCAAAGTTAGGTGCCTAGTGGGATTTTCAGAAGCACCCAAGCAGGTTAGGTGTCTAACTCCCATTGAAAATCTACTCTTTAGTCCTTATTCAGAGAAAGCTTTTGTGGATTTTATTGAAAGTTTTGTCTAAGGGTTTGTCTACAATGGGACACTCAGGAAAATTAACCTAAATTAACTAAAGATGTGAATTAAAAGTGAGTTAGTTAAACTGCTTTAAACCCCTGTGTGGACACTCTCATTCAGAATTAAAGTGGCCTGAATTCAGTTTAGCATAATTAACTTTGTAAGTGGGCTTTGAAGCAGGCTCATAAAGTGTGTAAGTCAAATTTAGGGGGGAGGGATAGCTCAGTGGTTTGAGCATTAGCCTGCTAAACCCAGGGTTGTGAGTTCAATCCTTGAGGGGGCCACTTAGGGATCTGGGGCAAAATCAGTACTTGGTCCTGCTAGTGAAGGCAGGGGGCTGGACTCGATGACCTTTCAAGGTCCCTTCCAGTTCTAGGAGATGGGATATCTCCATTAATTTTTATTTTTTATTTTAATTTAAATTTCATTTGGTGATACAGCTTTTGGCCAGTTCCTCTATTGAAGCCAATGGAGCTATGCTGATTTATACCATCTGAAGAGCTGGCCCTTTATTTTTGCTAATTTCCATAATTTGGGATTCGCTGATCCTTTCCCCACCCCTCAATCTTACACTGTAAACATCTGATCAGAGTAAAGAATTCACAGGAGACGGAAGGAGAAACAGCTTTATCCACGAGCACTATTATGTCACGATATAATTATACCAAGAAATATCTACTACTTTTACTCTCATAATTGTTTATCTTTTTCTTCCTTTGGAAACGTCACCCTAACTAATAGTCATTCCACTTTTTGTTTCTATTCTTTGGGGATATCCAGGAAAGAAAAAATGTAGAGTTTAAAAGACGTTTCAACTTTTAATAATTAAGCTCTGGTGAGCGTTGCAAAAATATTTAATGTCGTTCTATGTATCTATAGTGGATCTGGAGACTTTTCAGGATTTATAGGAACACGATTTACAACACATAAAACTCATCTTGTCAAAGCGTTCTCCTCAGTTGACAATGTGTTTCGCTGTTTCAGTAGAATCAGGCAACAGAAAGTCTCATGATATGAAGACATTTTTTCCCCTTCTCTCACGTAGTTGAGAGTAACTTGTTGGCTTTTTTCCACCTTGCGCTCTCCCTCACAGATGAACATTTGAGAGAATTTGGAAATGGAAGGCCTTTCTGTCTGCAGTGAGCAGGGTCAATTCAGAGTGGCAGCTGTGAGCTGGTGACATAGACTTATATTGACACAACCCACTTTTTGCTGCAGAATCACAAAGTGAAAACACCCGGGGCTCTTCTGCCTTTTTCAATAAGATACGAATTTTTGTCTTCCTTGTATTAAGCAGAGATCTGTCATCTTGACTTGTACACTAAATGGTCCATTCTGACTGCCTCGTTTGTGTCCAAACCCAGCCAGAATCTAGAAACATGTGTTAACATTCGGCATGTTTGGGGGCAAGTTGGAAGGGCCTGAGGCTAGGCTCCCTGATGTCTGCTGGAGGGTAGTCAATAATCATTAGACCTCCAAGTGGTAGATGCCCAACATAAACTGTATTTATTTATTTAAAAAATCTTTACTTTAAGCCACAGGGAAAGGCATTTTAGAGCACGCAGTTCCCCTGAAGTAATTAAGCAGTTATAAAGAAACAGTGCCAAGGAGCGAGATGCTACCTTATTGAGGGGGGTCTGGTGTTTGACTCTGTGTCATCAGTCAAAGCAATGGGAAACCATTGAAAGTAATTAGCCCATGTCTATCTGTCACTTAAGACTCTCCCCATGGTGCTCAAGAAGTGTGATTCGCCCCAAGTCTTTTTTGATTGCCAACATCTCAGCGTTCTCCACAAAGCTAAACCTACGGCTATGAGTGAAGTTAAAATGTAAGTTATAGTCAACATGAGGTAAATTAAGCTGATTTTTTTTATTTTTGATGATGTTCAAAGAGACCAAGTTTGTACAAATAAAAAAAAAAATCTGAGAAATTACGAAGCATCTCATCTAAGTTCCGCTGTTTGTCTTTGTATGTGTGGATGGTGGCCAAATTCTGCTCTCGTTTATACTTTGACTTCAATGGGATGGCATTGATTTTGAGTGAGAGAATAGTTTGAGCCAGAGCATGCATTGTACATATACAGTGAACGCAAGGTAATGAAATATCAGATACTTGAAAGTACCTAGGAAAAATACCTGCTATTCAAATGAACACATAGGAACAACCATCAAGGCTCAGAGCAATGTTCCACCTTAGGCCACTGTCCCATCTCATCAGACAGTGGCCAATATCAGCTGCTTTGTAGAGTCAGAGAGTTTAAGGAAGAAGGGACCATCAGATCATCTAGTCTGACCTCCTGTATATCACAGGCCATCAACAACCCCTAGACACCTACATACTAAATCAATCATCAAACATGCATTGTCTATTGAGGACCGTTGTGCCAGCCAGAATGGCCACAGTTGATGGCATCACATCAGGCATTTTGAAGTGAAGTTCCCAGATCTAGCTCAATCCTGCAAATCCACAAATCTCTGAGACGGCCCCATATCCAATGCCAGGTCGGGTCAGGGCACTCACCCCTATGCACATTGCACACTAACCCCAACAACCAAAATTAGACTATAGGATTACAAACCTCAGAAGACTGAACTATTGTGTTGCACAGGGAGAGAATGGGAGAGACCAAAGTGTATGAATCCCTGAGGCCTCCCGCAATAGGAATTGATTAAGTGAGATGTACCCAGATGTTTCTCACAGGCGGCCCACACCCCACGCTGCAGAAGAAGGTGAAAATATCCCAAGGTCACTGTGTAGAAGAAGAGTATTAGAGACCCTGAAGTAGGTAGTTATGGAATAACCCATCCATGGGGAGACTCTCTTCCAAACCTTATGCCTGACTTTAAGCATGTGTGTAGTAATGAAGTCAATGGGACTACTCACAAACCCAAGTTCTTTGCTGAATCTGGACATTATTCCTTTCTGTTGTAGATCTGGATGTCCAGTTGGGTGAACTGTCTGCAATTAACTACTCCCAAAATAATTGCATAGGGACTGACAGATTAAATGTTTCATCCGATTCTACAGTAAATTGGAATGACAGGTAGCTAGGAGATAGTTAAGAAGAACCCACTGAAGAAGTGACATGAGAACAGCAAGCATGGTGTTTTGATAATATGGTGAATTTCTTTCTTTAGTACCATAGATGCTGCGATGGGGCATCTGCCCCATACTGGCCCATCAGGGGTTAAGAGAAGCCCCTCGGGAGGCTGTGCAGGAGGGCAGCCTATTAGAGAGGCGCTACGAGGAGCAGCCAATTGGTACTGGGCTGGCCCACATAAGAAGGGCTGCAGGGCAGAGCAGCTTCAGTTGCTCTCTTGCGATCGAGGAGGGAGGACTGGCTGCCGTGCAGGAGGAAGAACACTAGCACCTTGGACAGAGCAGTGCTGGACAGGATCAAAGGCGTGAGAGTGAGCTCCTGACTGACTGCTAAGATTGGCATGCTGAGGCCCTGAGATAAGGGCAGAGAAGGTGCAGGGGCTGCGGGGAAGTGGTCCAGGGAAATAAACTGAGAGGTGGAAGGGACACAACATGTGGTTGCCATATATAGGGTCTGTGAACCAGGACTTGGAGTAGTGAGTAGGCTCCCCCCTCACACACACACACACACTTGCCACTGAGGAAGTGGCGAGACAGTTGGACTGCAGTACTGGCCCCTGGAAGGGGGGAGCATAGAGTGTGGCACAGCTGGAAGGCTGTGTCCTGAAGAGGATGCCACGGTCCTTGGAGTAATGTGGGGCCTGGAGCAAAAGTGATGGCAGGGAGACGCCACCAGAAGAGGGCACACTGGCTAGCAGAGCTAATCCCCAGGACAGCCAGCAGGAGGTGCTGCAGTGGTGAGTTGCACCCCATCACAGATGCTATTTCGGAACCAGCCCTACATTAAAGAAGACCTGGTAAGCAGCAATCTTTGCACACATGGCAATAAGCAGACATGTGCATATTTAGCCTGCAGCTGTACTGGAGAGAGTGCTTTTAGATTACTCAATTGTCCTGAATGTCTCCCTGATTTCAGCCTCATCCTCGGAGGTATAAATTAAATGGACAAACCATCTCTAATCTGAGAAAAACATTCCGCATTAATCCTTTAAAAATGGAGACATTTCACAATGGCCTTGCTAAAGATGTCCTCTTCCATTTGTCAAAATGCACAATGTATTCTTCTTGTGTATACTGTGCTACAGCCTAGAGCTGCAACTGAGATTGTGCTGGGCATGGTAGAAACACACCGCAAGAGACAGCCCCTGCCTTGAAGAATTTGCAATCTAAATAGACAAAGGATGGGGAATTCAGGCACAGGGAGATTAAATGACTTGCCCAAGGATACATAAGGAAGCCTGGAAGAGAGGGGAAATTAACCCAGATATGCTGCATCCCAGTCTTCACCACAAAGACCAAACCCTCCTCCCAAAAGTATGATAGATAATTGTGCTACTGTGGGGGCGAGGGGCGGTGGAAACTGGGCAACACTGAGCCTCTTATGCTAACTTGTGCTTTGATTCCATTGGGGCTCACAATCTAAGCAGAGTTGGATAGGGCTGATAGTTGGACAAGAAATCTCCATTGGGCATGCAGGTACTGCAGAAAGTGGTGTTGGTGATCTCATGGTTTGTACATTTGCCTTTGAGTAGAGCTAGGTGACTGCAACAATAAAAAAAATATTCTGCTTGAATGCTTAACTGACATTCTTCTTCCTTAACCCCACTCTGTTCCATATGGCGCTGTCCTCGGAGCAGGACTGGAGCTGGTTGGAAAATGGTAAGTTTTGTCCGTGAAAACTTTGAAGAGAAATATTATTTTAGGGTTTTTCCTCCCTAATTTTTAAACTGGATTTTTTTGGTTTGCCAATGAAAAACTGAAACCAGAAAATGGGAAAAAAATGAAGTTTTCTATTTTTGAAAACCAGACAGTTTTGGTTTCCAATATTTTTCATCACATGCGCACACATACAAAGATCATAACATTTCAACAGAAACACAATTCTTCTGCAAACGTTTTCATTTTGCGAATAGGCCAATTTTTGTCAAAAAAAGAATGAAAAATTGCAAGCAGCCACTATGTTGCAGTGTTGGGGAGTACTGCTGTTTTTTTTATTTTGATTGTTTGCTGTACTTTGTTAAAAGATGTTGAGATCTCTCAGGATGAAAGGCACCATGTAAATAATGAAAATATGCACCAAAGGGCCTTTCCCAAAACCGATAGCTATGCCTTTCTCTCTTCCTCCAACAGATCAAGTTTACTTGAAACATTCTAATTTGTCCTTGATAGAGGAGACATAAGCCACCCATAATCACTCACAAGTGATGTGAACACAATTGTCATGTCAAATTTTAGGACATCTGGAGCCTTCTCAGGTATCCCATTAGAACCACTTGCCCAGACTTGTTATTTCAGTAAGTTTTTTCTCTGAAGTTAGATCATAAATTTTCTGATGTTGGCAGACGGTGAAAAGGTGTTTACCAGTTTTATGGCTTAACCTTAAAATATTTCATAGCTGTATTGCCAGAGGGTAGAATGTAGGGAATGAATCCACTGTTATACTATATGGCTGATTTATCACTAGAACTGGTTGAAAATTGCATTTTAGACCAGAAAAGGGGAGAGGGGGAAATTTTGACAACGTTTTCATGATTCCCCTCCTCTCCGTTTTTGACCAGCTTTGTTCATTGTTAATTATTTTATATTCTATTTAACACTGACTCAATTACCAATTCTCTGCTTTCTTGTCTCTGTGGGAACGGTCTGCTCCCCTCTCTCATTGCAAAGTCTGTTGCATCAACCATGCCGCACCTTTAACATATATTTCTTCTGCTTTAAACCTGTGCTGCTGAGCATCTCAGAAGAAAATCTCATGACTGTGCTGATGCTCCTTCTAGAAATTTGTTCTCTCATCTCACTGGCAGGGGTACTGGAAAAATGGCTACTGAGAGCCATTGAACCAAACTGTAAATCCAGTATATAATGGAATCCACTTCAAGCCAGGGCATGTGGCAGCGCCCCCAGCACTCGTAGGTCCAACACCTCTACTCACGGGTCCAACAGCACTAGTTCTCACAAACTGAATTCCACACCTACCATCCCAGCCACTTATTCATCACCTTTGACTCCTCCTAAAACCTTACCATCCTGCTTCTTTCCATGTATGTACATAGCACTTTCTTCCTCCATCTTAATCAAAAATTTGGGGGAAGCTGGTCAAAAATGTTGCTTTTAAAACTATTTTTTAATGGAAAATTGGGTTCTTAACTAAACAAAAGCTTTCATGGAAAGTGCTGGTTTCCCTTGAACATTTTTAATTTTTTATCTGAAAACTCAAATTTTGTGGCAGTTGTGGGCCAAAACTTCTGTTTTTGATTGCTGAAAATCAAACCCATTTCAATTTTCAGGTTTTTGACAATAAGTCAAAATTTTCCAGGGGGGCGGGCGGAAAACCCATTTGTTAACCAGCTCTACTTTTTTTTTTTTACTATTAAAAGTAGTAAACACCGTATCACCACAAGGATAAGATAACCAGGATGATTACAAGATAGAGAACCCACCTTAACTCACTTCCCCCAAACAACTGAATTTCCTTTAGAAATTAGTAATCGGTACTCAATGATAGTGAAGGTTTAGGGTCCAACCATGCTGTCCTACACAAGGACTCCAGGATCAGACTTTATGATGACTTCCAGCCACCTCCAGGCAGAAATCTATGGGGGTGTAGAAATATGACAGGAGGGGGAGGCATGACATAGTCCATTAGGATCAACTTTATCTTTCCCCCTTTCCTTGCACAGGTGCTCAGGAGAAAAATTGTAAGAGTTCTTGTATGGAAGAAAGAAAGAGGAGAAAGTCTGTGGGAAGATCAGGTTCCACAGTCTTCGGAATGGACTAAACCCCATGCTAGGGAGTTTTCTCTTGATTCTTTTTAGATATTCACTGAATGTGAATTCTTGTTAGAAATGTTATTTCTGCAGAAAGAAACATCGCTGAGGCGATCGCTACACTGCCCCACGGTTTTGACCTCTGGGGTGGGAATAGTAGTGAGCACCAAACAGGACTACATTAACTTGATGTAGGAATCATTTCATTCATGCCTGTGGCTTCCACACAGGGGAATTACAGTGCAGCACTATGATGCACACTGCTATTCACAGCCCCATAGTCTGAACGGTGGGGCAGTGTAGACAAGCCCTGAAACTGTATTGCTTTGTGATTCCTAGTCATTCCACTACTTTAAATGAAGTTGATCCTCTGTTACATCTCCTCTCTGGAACACTGTTGGAGTTGTGTCTATATCTGTCAGGGCCATATCCATAAATAGCACTAATGGAAGGAAGCAGTACAAACTTTCTTGAGTGGAAACAGTGGGAAAGGTCTGCAGCTGCTGTAAATTGCTGTAAATTGGCATAGCTCAATTGAAGTCAGTGGAGTTACCCCAGTTTACACCAGAGAATCTGGCCTATTATGTATATAATTAAGTTGTTGAAGGATAAACCCTCAGAAACTCTCAGGGAGAGATGAGAGTTAAAGGGATGCCTGAAAGACAAAGGCAAAAGTGGTAGTAACCAATTCACTTCATTATCTAAGATGAGTGAAATGCAATCTTACATTTCAAGGGTCAGGAAGAAAATCTCCCCTCCACCCCCCATGTTTTCTGGGTTTGGTTTTCACCTTCCTCTGAAGCATCAAGCATTGGCCACAGCTGGAAATGGGACACCAGACAGGGTGGACTGGTGCTCTGAGGTGCTACAGAGAATCCTCCTTCTTATTGTCTGGCTGGTGCATTTTGCTCACACGTTTAGGGTCTAACTGATCCCCAGATTTGCGGTCGGGAAGGAATTTTCCCCCAGGTCAAATTGGAAAAAGGGATTTTGGGTTTTTTTACCTTCCTCTGCAGCATAGGACGTGAGTCAGCTGCTGGGATCATCTGGGCATATCTCACCTAATAAATTCCTGCCAGTGGCACCTCAGACTCTCCTATTCTCTACCTGTGGCACTAGAGTTTAGTCTTCTGGGGACTGAAATGCTTTAGTCTAACAAGTTATTGCGCTCAACACAGGAGTAAAATGGATGAAATTTAATGGCCTGTGTTATACAGGAGGTCAGACTAGATGATATAATGGTCACTTCTGGCCTTAAACGCTATGAAATTTCCTAAAAGCAAACCTATATTCTCAAAAGTGAGTAGCAATTTTGGGTGATGACGTTGAGGCACCTTAAAGGGGCCTGGTTTTCAGAAAGTGCTAAGGACCCACCCTCTGAAAATCAGGCGCCTCCACAATGTCTCAGGTTGGGCATCCAAAATCTCGAGCCATTTTGGAAAACATAGGCAGGGCTAATTAGTAAAAATTAAATTCGATTTTTTTTTCTTCTGCAGCATGGAAGAGAGTATTTGCGAACAGGATGCTCTAGTTCAGCTACAAGTTATTGAGCTTCATGCAGGAATCACTGGGTGAAGTTATACAGGAGTGAAATGGGTGAAATGGATGAAATTTAATGGCCTGTGTTATACAGTAGGTCAGACAAGGTGATCACAACAGACTCTTCTGGCCTTAAAGTCTATTAAATAAAGGGCCCAATTCTCTTGCTCTGGGCTATAGCTTCAGTGAATCAGAATAGGGCCTATATATATATATAGGGTTTTTTAAAAAAGATTACTTTTATCATAGTGTCCCCTTTAAGGAATTCCTTTTGCTTGTATTTTGTGCATTTCCAGGGTGAGTGCAACAAGCCAAATACTAATTTTCTCACTGGAGTACAGCTAAAAGATCTCAGTCAGGAAGAAGTGAGCATGCTGCAAATCAACTGATTTTGCTAAGGCATGAATAAGCGTATTTGCTACATTCCTTCAGCTACCTGCCCAGACTTCCCTCCTTGTCTCTATCTCTCTCTGACCCCCTGGAGCAGGAAGCTGCTGCCTTAAAGCTATAGGGGCTAATTATAACCAACTAATACCAAGTTTCGGTTTTACCCACACTGCTTCACAGACCCCAAAACAATCCCCAAATGTGAGCACATTTATTATTTAGAAATGCTTCCTTGGATTATAATTTCACTTCTCCTGTTCGTTGTAAAGATGCTTGCTGATGGGGGGAAAAACAGTAAAAGGCAAAGAATGCATTGCTGCAGAACAGTCCTGTTCTGGCATGGGCCGATTGAAAATTTTCTATTCAAACTGTCTTTTCATGAGGAAAAATTGGGTTTTGACTAAAGAGAAAAAGTAACTACTTTCCTTGGGGGCGGGGGTTTGGGCTTTTTTGATATTTTTATGAAAAGTTGAAATTTTCTGTGAGGGGTGTGACACTTGGTGGAAATGCCCTGAGTTGTGAGGTACCTCACTGCCACCTGCCCTTAGTCTAAAGAGAGAAGTGCATCTGTGTCCACCAGGGGTCAGTTCCCCAACCCCACCAGTCTCTGGCAACACAAGCGCTACCTTCCAGGCCTCCGCAGGCCCCGCTCTTTCTTTGCACACACCAACCCCTGAGTCTTCTGAATTCCCAGATCCTCTGTTTCCAAAGGAACAGTTCACCACAGCTTACCAATTACACCATAAAACACAGCTCTGCTTACCACACGACCCTTAGATTTGCTTGTAGAGAAAGCAAATATAAATGTATTTAACAAAGAACAGAGCACAAAGAAATATTGGAAAGAAAGGGTTACATCTAAAAGAAAATCATAACACACATTCTAGAGCTTAACCTTAACTAACAAGATACCCTCCTGCCTAATAAAGTTTCTCACCCAAAGTTCTTCCCCAGCATTTACAGCCTGGCTGTCTGTGATCCTTTTCTCATGAAGCAAGGCCATCATGAACTCAGTTGCCTAGCAACCCAGTGAGCTCATCTGGGCCCAATAAACCCACATTAAGTGACTGTGCTCCCTGACTGCTCAGAAGAGCCAACAGATCGCCATTTAAGCCCTGTAACAACGGGACCGTACAATGTGTTCCAGGCCCGCAGATGCACCAGACCTGCTTCCTGTCCAGCCCTTGCTCCACCCCGTTGTCTGCTCCACTCCAGCCCTATACCCAGCCTGCCTCTGAATTCCTGACTCCTAATTCCTGGTTCTGACCATTGGCTTGTCTCCTGACCACGACTCTGGCTCTACCCTTTGGTTCTGCTCTGACTCCGGACTCTGACCAATGGTTTGTATCCTGACCACACCTCCAGTTCTGCCCTCTGATTCTGCTCTGACCATTAGGCCAGACTCCTGCTCCAACTGGCAGATCGCACCACCTACACCTTGATGTGTGACAGTTTGAGCAGCCCCCTAGAAGATAGCAGGGACATCGTCCCACAGAGCTCCCCTTCGGGACAGCCCCAGCAGCCCCATCTTCTCTGACTATTTTGGAGTCCTGCAGGTACTGCAGGCTCCGGTCTCCATGCAATGTGACCAGAATGCAGCCCTCCAAGCCCTGGTACAATCCCAGGCAGCGTCTTCTGTTGCTCCCACCCTCACAGCCACTGTCTGTGAGCACAAGATGCCCCTACCCAATAAGTCTGATGGGGATTGTGCCAAGTTTTGTGGGTTCCTTAACCAATTGCATCTCCAGTTCATGTTGTGGCCACAGTCATACCTCAGTCCTGAGTGGGATTAGTACTTAGCCTGCTCACTGGAGAGGCCCCGAAGTGGGTGTCCCTGCCCCTGGAAGGGTCCAGTCCTCTCCTTGAACATTTGTAGAGATTTATACAGGCAATGTTGGGCATCTTTGACAACCCTAATGGAGAACATACCACAGAAGCTGCTCTCCACGCCCACCAGCAGTGTCCCACATCTATTGCCAAATATGCAGTGAAATTTCAATGTCTGGCTGCAGACACTCACTGGAGTGAGGCTGTGCAGTGGCACCACTTCAGGCAGGGGCTCAATGACTATCAAAGATGAACAAACATGGGTGGAAACTCTGCCTAACTTGGGAGCTTTAATCAATCTCTGCATCTGGATTTCTGATCGACTTATGGTATGAGCCTAAGAAAAGCAGCCTCATCCCTGCCAGCCAGAATTCTTCCGTCTTCCATGGTCTCTGTTGTCCTACCAGACACTGAACCAATGCAAGTCGACGAAGTCCGGTGCCACCTCTAGATAAAAGAGCTACCACCACTGATAAAAAGAACCCAATGCCAGGCATTGGGATTGTGCCTGTATTGTGGAATGCAACAGTGTGCCCAGCCAAGGTCCAGTCCACCCCTGTGTCAGGAAATGCCAGAGCCCAGTCCCAGTAGGGGAGTTAGGGGTGGGTCAGTGCTCCACTCTTCCCCATTGTGAATCATGCTGCCACCTATCTGCCAGAATCTTGGCAATCCCTAACCAGCATACTACTCTGCTGCATCTCCCTCTTCAATTCCAGTATTCTGCCATGCCAGATGTCCACTTAGAAGCATTAGACAAGCCGGGGACTCTGGCAATCTTATTGACCAGAATTTTGTTAAGGGGCATTGAATTTCTGTGCTCCACAAGGACTTCCCTGAGCTTGTAGAGGCTATCAACGGGTCACTCCTCTCTTCAGGCCCCATCATGCATCAGACAGCCCCCAAAGAAGTCATTGCCATTGGTGGTCACTGCAGAATCTTTCAGTTTGGGGTCATTTGCGTTCTGCATTCACAAGTTATCCTGGGTGTCCCCTGGCTCATTGCTTATGACCCCCCAAATTAGCTGGTGCTTATGATCGATTTTCTTCTGCTCCCCACAGTGCCGATGAGCATGCTTTCCCAATCCTAGTCAATGGCTGATTGCATTCTGTGGCACACGCCAGCCCTGAAGTAGCCAGAGTCGCAAACCCAAATTTCCTCAGCAGCGTTCGGAATCCCAGCCGAGTACCTAGAACGTGCCAAGGTATTTCACAAACAGAAGGCAGACGTTCTACCACTTCACTGCACTTACAATAGCCCAATTGACCTTCGACTAGATATAGAAGTTCCTTTTGGATGCCTTTACACCCTATCCAAACACAAGCTGTGGACCCTCTGGGAATACCTTGAGGAAAATCTGCAAAAGGGATTCATCCATCCCTCTACTCTCCAGCAGGATTACATATCTTCTTCATAGCCAAGAAGAATGGCTCTCTCTGACTTTGTGTTGATTAGTGAGTCCTTAACAAGATCACCATCTGCAATCAATACTCCCTTCCTTGCATAAACAAAGTCCTGTAAAGACTCCGTTTGGCTTGGGTCTTCACAAAGTTAGATTTGCGTGGAGCATACAACCTGATCAAAATCCAGAAGGGGGATGAATGGAAGATGGCATTCTGAACCAGACATGGACATATCAAATATTTGCATTTGGTCTATGTAATGCCCCAGTGACCTTCCAGCGTTTCCTGAATAACGTCTTCAGAGACATCCTCAACCAACTTGTGAGCATCTACTTAGATGACATTCTCATTTTTTTCAGAGACTCAAGCTCTTGATCGGCTTCTACCAAAATCAACTTTATGCAAAACCAGAAAGATGTGAATTTGACAAGGATACCCTGTAGTTCTGGGCTATTTCATCTTCCTGGCAGGACTCACTATGGACCCCCACAAGGTTACAGCCATCACCAAGTGGGAGGTATGCTCCATTATATGCAGGGTGCAGCAATTCCTTGGGTTCACAAATGTTTACCAGTGATTCATCCACGGAATCTCTAATCTGATAGCTCCTATAATGTCCGTTCACATAAAGGGGGCTAAGTTCACCTAGACCACTGACACTCAATGGCTTTCAACTGCTTGAAAAAGGCATTTATTTCTACCCCCATTTCGACCCATCAGGACCCCACAAATGCCTTCATAGTTGAGACTGATGCCTCAGACTTGTGTTAGGTGCAGTCCTCTTGCAATTTACCACTCCTTGCCAGTTGCTTCAACCCTGTGCCTTTGTCTCTGAGAAACTGACTCCTGCTGAGAGAAACTCTGATGTGTAGAACAAAGAACTCCTGGCCATCAGGGTCACTTTTGAGGAATGTAGGAACCTCCTCAAGGAGGACCATGCCACTGTCCAAGTTTGGACTGATCACAAGAATTTGGAGCAACTTCAGACAATGCAATGACTCAACCAACAACAGATTTGCCGGGCCCTTTTCCTCTCCCAATTTAACTACAAGGTTATGTACTATCCAGGAGCTAAGAAAAGGAAGGCAAATGTCTTGTCCTGTAGGACAAGTACCATGACGTGGAGTAGGAAGCTCTCACCATTGTCCTTAAACCCTCCCACTTTGTCTGTGAGACCATCACTGGTCACCTGATGACCGCTATCCATTCCTTGCTTCCAAGCAACCCATTTGTGGCCCCAATCTGCCCAATTCTAAGAATCACTGGTGCTTTCCCAGATTCTAAATTTCATCTACAACGAGATTTCTTTTATCATAGGAATTGTATCTACATTCCTAATGGTACCTCCCTGCTTCAGGTGCTAAACTTGTGACATGACTTGCCCATGATGGGACATTTTGGCCAATTTAAAACCTGGACCCTGATCTCTAGGTATTTCTGGTGGCCAATTCTATGAATTGACCTCAAGAATTATGTTAGGTCGTGCGACTACTGCAGCCGTAGGAAGAAACGACAAGCCAAGCCTATGGGCCTCCTTCAGCCCCTCCCCACATCTGTGTATCCTTGGTCCACCCTCTCAATGGATTTTATTGTTCAGTTACTGCGATCTCCAGGGCACTTGGTTATCCTGATGCTAGTGGATCTCCTGACCAAGATGGCCCATTTTATTCCATGCCACACTGTTCCATCTGCCCATGAAACTATACACATCTTCCTGGAGCATGTCTTTAGACACCACAGAATTCTGACATGCATTATTCATTTCTCAGAACCCGCTCCCTCGCGGGCTCTTCTTAGGGGCTCTTGGGTACTCTGAAAAGAATTTCGCTGCCTTCTTGGCACCACACCCCTCACCTCAGCAGTCTTCTCCACCCAATTCTAAGCTCCAGTCCCTCCAGGTTTGTACCTGTTCATACTATCTCCTTCTAAAGCTTACAGTCATACTTCCTGTGGCATAGTGTTAGCTTCTGTAGGTCTCTAATAAGATGTAGGCTAATGAGAGACTGGAGACAGTGCAGGGGTTTGACTCATAGAACCCCTAAACTATCTGAAATCTACTGTTGGATCCTAGACAGTTCCTCTTTTCCCCTCACAGGCCACTTGTTTCTGCTTGGCGGTGAGAGAAAGGGGACAGAGGAACAAGATGCCCAGAGCTGCACTCTGGCAGCCCCTGTCCCACCAAACATTGACCCAGTATATTGTGCAGAGGGACAGGGAGGCTGAACTGGCTACTTACCGCCTAATATAGTACAGATAGTCTCCCAGGGTGTTTGAAAAGAGACACTCATGATGGAAACAAACATTTGGGCCTTCGTTTCATAAACATTGCCATGCTGGAACAGACCAATTATTCGTTTAATCTGGTATGCAGAACTTGCTATACTGCATCAGATCAGAATCATAGAATATCAGGGTTGGAAGGGACCTCAGGAGGTCATCTAGTCCAACCCCCTGCTCAAAGCAGGACCAATTCCCAACTAAATCATCCCAGCCAGGGCTTTGTCAAGCCGGGCCTTAAAAACCTCCAAGGAAGGAGACTCCACCACCTCCCTAGGTAACGCATTCCAGTGCTTCACCACCCTCCTAGTGAAATAGTGTTTCCTAATATCCAACCTAGACCTCCCCCACTGCAACTTGAGTCCATTGCTCCTTGTTCTGTCATTCTGTCATTAGATGGATCAGTGGTCCATCTAATGCAGTGTCCTGCCTCTGTCACTGTTCAGCAACAGTTGCTTCAGGAGAAGGTAAGCAGTTATAGCGGGCAATTATAGAATAACTGACTCACAGGGAAAACTTTGTCCTAACTCTCTCCCTTAGAGATTGGCTTATGTCCTGGACTATGAGAGTTTGTAGCCTGTCATCAACAATGACCAGTGAACCTAATTTTGCAAAACCAAGTTAGACAAACATCTCCCAGGATGGGCTTGGTATACTTAACTGTGCCTCAGCACAGAGGGATGGAATAGATGACCTCTTGAGGTTCCTTCCAGCTCTACATTTCTATGATTTCTATTACTTCTATATATGTAAATGCATTGGAGATGAGCAGTTCTAACTGATGCCTGAGTTTGGAATTTGTTTATGCCCATAAGCATGAAGACAGGCAGCCCTTATTTTTATCCTAGCTATAGTAACAGTAGATAACATTCAATTTCTAGAAAATCCAAGAGAGACGAACTATATATAGGGCATAACAGAGACTAGACTACATCTCCTCCTTTTCCATTCCTGTTTGTCTCTTTTAAACCATTTATTACCAATTATCATTTTCCAAACAAGTTTTAGTTTTCTCTGTAATATCATATACTTCTTTATATGCGCATGCCTCTAGCTTTTCCATTCTCTTTGCTAAATGCCTTGCCTTTGTATTTAGCAATTTAATAGGCCCCTGTTTTTTACGACTCCTTGCTCTATACAAGAATCAATAAATCACAAATATAATCTGTTATTTAGCTCCTTTCCACTGGAAGTGCACCCTCCCCCTTTATCTGTTTTATCTATTCATTAAATATGTATCTTTCTACTGGAGCTTTTAATCACCATAGGGATCTATTCCATTTCCATGAAACTGACTTGTTCTTTTTTGTGTAAAAAGGAAAACATGTTTTTAATGCTGAAAGTACAGTACACGGCATACGACTGATTAAATCTCCCTCCACCCCAGCCCTTCCTGTGTATAAACGAACTCACTTCATGCAGTTCTGCTTGGAAGGATGCAAAATCCAAAATGGCTAGAAAGGAGGACGCTCCTCCTGTATCTCAGCCCCCCTCCACTCCAGTGAATTAAAATATTAATCATGTTAAACTATTTAAAACCGAGTGCATGAATGTAAAAGATGTGAGTGAATTTAGGATATAAGAAAGTAAGGGACTAACTGCAGCAGCAAGAGCTACGTAGAGTTCAAGTAGGTGTTGTGTAAGTTTCCAGCTCTACTCCAATCCTGACCTATCTGTGGTTTGAGAATCAAAAGATCTGGATTCAGTTGTTGACTGTGCTACAGAATCCTTGTGATCTTGAGCCAGCATTGGGCACCCTTGTTAGCAGCTTCAGCAGAGAACCAAGGAATTAATAAGCAAAGAAACTGAACTACCTTCTGATTCCTACGCATGGTTGAATAGGTTGGGTAGCAATTAGAGCTGGGCAAATCCTTTGTGAGGAACACCTTATTTTTCTCTTTGATGGGCCATCTAAGTTACAAGGGATTGATTCTGTTACCTCTTTGGATGACCTGCGCTCAACCTTGACTGAGAAACATTACACAACTGTTAGGACAAGAAGTGAAGACTACTGTATCCAAATGGATATTTAGAGAGAGGTGATGAAACTACTCTCAGATGGAATTTAGACAGGACACCAAGACTAGCACCTCTACTCTTGTGAAAAGTGCTATGGGAATTGCAATAGCCCAGAGTAATCAGTGCCTTCTTTGTATGTGAACCCCCCTCCTGCACCATCCCTGGTATTCAAGTGTAGCAGAGCTTTTTATTCTTCCTGGAAATGTAAGAAAAGATAGAGAAAGCAATTTTTTTACAAGAAGCTATTTCTAGATCAAGCAGAATAGAATATTTTTTTTCTGTCCTTCACATGAGAAATTAAATTGAGAACCTTTTTGCCTATCATGGATGGCTATCTATGAAGAACCTGAAAGTCACATGGCACTTCTCAATACGTCAATAACAAACACGTAATTGTTGTGGAGCATATTTTTTAATATAAGTATATTTTCACCTTTACAACTCCTTTTGGGACAAAATTTACTCCCTGCTACACCAGAGTAAATCCAGCATGACTCAGTTGGGCTTGCTATGGTTTACCAAATTCTGGTGTAACAATGTACAGTTTTAAAGCCAATGGGCCAATAGGGTCTAGGCCGGGCTGGCCAACCTGTGGCTCCGGAGCCACATGTGGCTCTTCAGAAGTTAATATGTGGCTCCTTGTATAGGCACCGACTCTGGGGCTGGAGCTACAGGCGCCAACTTTCCAGTGTGCTGGGGGGTGCTCACTGCTCAACCCCTGGCTCTGCCACTGGCCCTGCCCCCATTCCACCCCTTCCTGCCCCCTCCCCTGAGCCTGCCATGCCCTCGCTCCTCCCCCTTCCCCCCAGAGCCTCCTGCACGCCACATAACAGCTCATTGGGAGGTGCGGAGAAGGAGACGCTGATCGGCGGGGCTGCTGGTGGGCAGGAGGCACTGGGAGCGGGGTAGGGGAACTGATGTGGGGCTGCTGATGTATTACTGTGACTCTTTGGCAATGTATATTGGTAAATTCTGGCTCCTTCTCAGGCTCAGGTTGGCCACCCCAGGTCAGGCTACTAAAATCCTATACGCTGCTTTGTGACTGGACCCTTGGATTGATAAATTAAATTATTTTAGTAGAACTATTCCAGCTGGGAGGCTAGTGGTCAAGAGGGCTATAGAACGTACCTCAGACTTACATAAGAAACATTTTGGTTAATTTAACGTTTGCTTGATTTCAGTTTTATTTAACATTTGTAAGGGGGTTGAATTAACATTTCCTGATTTGGCAATATTTAACCTTTCACTTTTATGAACAATTAAAAGCAAAAGAAGATAAATTCCCCCCAAACCTTGGAATATCTGTTGAGGCTGAAGGCAACATTGCCATTTTACCAAGGAAAAAAAAATACTTACCTTCAGGCTACTTAAACACTCAATTTACCAAATTACCCTTGTTTAGTGTAATGGAATAAATGGCTTGCATTTAAGATTGCTGTTGGCAGGGTATCATTAGAGCTAAAAAGGTAATGGGCCCTGCATGGTGCCTGGAGGATCCTCAGATACCGCATCCTAAGAAGCTGAGTGACCATCTATCAGAACTTAGAGGAGACAGAAAGCAAGCAATAAAATAAATTCCAGGGCTGACGTTAGAGCTATGTTGTCCTAGGAAGACTCTCCTACCCAGGAATTAATCATTGCATTGTTATCAAATAGCTGTTCTGAGCCCTGATTTTCTGCCCATTGAAGCCAATGGCACAGTTCCCATTCAGCGGTGGAGGTTCAGACTCATAATGATTACAGGGTGGGCCTAGCAGAGGGCCAGCGAAAAGCCTATGCAGCACATACATCCTGGAAATTCAGTAGTGTCTGGGCCTTCTCTTGGCTCCGTGCACAGGGGTAAATTTCACCCAGTGAAAATATTACTTATTACAAGGATCTGTTGTGCAGAAATGACGCAGGGTGCTGAAGTCAAAAGCAGAACTACTGACTTTGGATTAATAACATTTAGCACTTAATATCTTCAAAGCCCTCTCCATCTGTCAGTTTGTTAATCCATCCAACAGTCCTGTAAGGAGAATAAGGACTTTGTAGATGAGATAAGGAGACACAGAGAGGTATGTTCGGCTTTTTTTTTTTTTTTTTTTTTTTTTTGATGATGAGCACCAGCAATTTCTGCTGGAAACGGTTGGCGCACAGCCTCTCTGCAACTCAGCCCAAGGCGACAAGTTACAGGCAACAGCTGAACCAACAAATTGAACCCAGATTATCTAATCCCTAGTCTGGCATTTTAACCGCAAACCCATTTTTCCTCTCCAGGCTAGGAGATATCCTAGAAGAGAAACATTGCACATTACCTAACCTCTCGTGGTGTAAAGGTGTTAAAATGGCCCCCAGGAAATAACACTTGTGCAAAGAGGCTTCTCCTGCCAATGTAGAGCTTCCAAAGCAGCCCTAGGCCACCTGGCTCCTAGTCCCTAGTGTATGGGACTTGTCAGGGTTTGGGCCAGGAGCATGGAGAGGAGTGGGGGAGCAGGTGACAGGCAGAAAGGGCATATTGTAAGACTTCTATGTCATAGAATCGTAGGACTGGAAGGGACCTCAAGAGGTCTTCTAGTCCAGTCCCCTGCACTCGTGGCAGGGCTAAGTATTATCTAGACCATCCCTGACAGGTGTTTTTCTAACCTCCCCAGGCAATTTATTCCGGCGCTTAACCACCCTGACAGTTTGGAAGTTTTTTCCAAATGTCCCACCTAAACCTCCCTTGCTGCAATTTAAGCTAGCAGTCCCCAAACTTTTGAGGATTGTGCTCCCCCTCCCCCATCTGTGCCCCCTCCTCCCAGAGCCAGCTGGGCTGCAGATCGAGGGGGAGCACATGGGTAAGGGGGCTGAGGCTGGGGCCACAGCTGGGGGTGGGTTTAGGGCTGGAAGCAGGGCCATGGCCAAGGGCCAAGGCTGGGAGTGGGGGTGGGGGCGGAGCCGCAGCTGAGCCCACAGCTGGGTGTGGCTCTACTCCCAGCTTTGCTCCCAGCCTCAGCCCCAGACTGGGAACAGAGCCATGGCCAGCAGTGAGGCTGGGGGCTAGTGCAGGGTCATCAGTGGAGACATGCTGAGTCTGGGGACAGGGCAGGCCCAGGGCCCAGAACAAGGGACATGGCTGGGGGTGGGACCGGAGCAGAGCTGGGGGCAGGGAGGGGCGGGGTGGTGCTCCCTCACTGGCCCGGGCCCTGACATGCCTCCCTGGACATTTCTATGTGCCGTCTTAGAGGGGCATTCCCCACACTTTGAGGTCCTTTGATTTAAGCCCATTGCTTCTTGTCCTATCCACAGAGGTTAAGAAGAATTTTTTTTCTCCTTCCTCCTGATAACAACCTTTTATGTACTTGAAAACTGTTATCATGTCCCCTCTCAGTCTTTTCTTTTCCAGACTAAACAAACCCAACTTTTTAAATCTTCCGTTATAGGTCATGTTTTCTAGACCTTTAACCATTTTCGTTGCTCTTCTCTGGACTTTCTCCAATTTGTCCACATCTTTCCTGAAATGTGGCGCTTAGAACTAGACACAATACTCCAGCTGACGCCTAATCAGTGTGGAGTAGAGCAGAAGAATGACTTCTCGTGTCTTGCTTGCAACACTCCTGCTAATACATCCCACAATGATGTTCGCTTTTTTTGCAACAGTGTTACACTGTTCACTCATATTTAACTTGTGATCCACTATGACCCCCAGATTCCTTTCCACAATACTCCTTCCTAGGCAGTCATTTCCCATTTTGTATGCATGCAACTGATTGTTCCTTCATAAGTGGAGTATTTTGCATTTGTCTTTTTTTTTTAATTTCAACCTATTTACTTCAAACCATTTCTCCAGTTTGTCCAGATCATTTTGAATTTTTACCTCCATCCCTCTGAGGTAAGGAAGTATCTTCCCCATTTAACAAATATGGAACAATCTCAGAGAGATTGAGTCATGTAGCCAAGGTCACACAGATCACCTAATTCTTACACTGGCATCTGAACTACAAGCCCTTCTTTCCTTCCCAGGCTAGGAAACATCAGAAGCCTAGCAAGAAAAGTACTGCACATTACCCATATTTTAGAAATATTAAGTAAATGAATATTACATGGGCTACCAACAGATTAATGTAAAAGTTAAAAAAATGCTCAAAATCAAAAAGCAATCCTGGAGTCTTCAAATTCACATTGAGCCTAGTTAAATAAATGCTTTGATGATCAGCTCTGAACATAAAAAGGTTTTCAAGATGACATTCTAGCAAAAAATATAGGTCCTCTTTTTTTATTCCTGTTTAACATTAGGATGTTCTATTCCTTTAACAGAAATTAGAGAAGTATCACTATTAGGTCAGCTTGGTTGCTCCCCTGCCAATACTGTCCTGGATTTCAGTCCAAGATGTCGGCTGTTAAGGCAAAGCTAAACCATGTTACCAAAGAGAGGAGAAAAGGGGTGAACATCTTGGGTGAAATTCCCGTCTGAGTTGGGTCAAGTCTATTTGTCATTAGACTAAGCTACCCAAGGAGATTCGAGTAAGCCAGAGTCTGACTGTCTTCAGAAAATGTTGCAAGATCCACCAAAAAGATTGTCTCACGGTTTCCTTGTGTTGCCCCGTCTGTCTATATCCAGCTGTAGTCTTGTCTTACCCTGAGATTATAAACTCTTTGGGGCAAGGACCATCTTTTTGTTCTAGGTTTGTACAGCACCTATCACAAAGGGGTCCTGATCCATGGTGGCACTCCCAGGTGCAATGTCCAGGATAATAAATCGTTCTTGCCATAAAGATAGGCAAAAGTGGAACTTACATGGGATTTAAGTGGTGCAGAGGGCTTGTGGTGGCTCTCTGCACCGGAGTGTATTTCACCCTTATGAACAGAGATGAAGACATCAAAATCTATCATCTTGGTTTCCATCATTAGCTTGCCTGAAACTAGGTGGAACTGTAAAGAAAGAAATAATGTTGTTTTTAAACACAGATACTAGAGCACCTCACAGAGAGATCTCAGATTCTGCCAGCGGCCTGAGGCCAAAGTCCAAGCAAAGGAATGAAAATGTCTTGTAATACAGGTTAGGCGCAACTGACCATTAGAAGCTAATGAAACTAAGCCCCAAATATATCACTGTTGTGACTACATCTACCGTTGGAGCTGGGGATGTAATTCCCAGCATGAGTAGGAAATGTGCTAAAAATAGTAGTGTAGCCAGCGTAGCATAGGCAGTGGCGAGCGGCATTATGGGTACAAACTCACCCGGATGCCATAGGTGCGTACTTGGAGCAGCTGGCTTGTATTGGTGCTCACCACTGCCTCTGCTACTGTGGCTACACTATTACTCTTAGCGTGCAAGCTCGATCAGAGGTAGTGCAAGTGTGCCTTCTTGAGCTGGGAATCACACCCCCGGCTCCAAGTGAAGATGTAGCCTGTGTTGTGTGGCTGCCACTGTAGGTTTCCTGATACACCTGGAGCCACTCCAACTACTGAAGGCTGCAATACACCTGATTGCCACCAGGCAGCTGCAGGCCGCAGAGGAGGAGCATGGCAAGAAATGTAGCCTCCAGTGGGTCTGTGTCATTTTAACCCCACAAAGGTAGAGTATCCTGTGTTTCCTGCTGCCTCTGGGCCTCCTGGCCACCTGCAGCCCCATCATGTGCTTTGGGCACCAGCTGTCACTGACTACAATTCAAAGCAAGCCAAAAACAGCCCCTCCCCAGCTGTTTCTTCCTACCAGATGTTCCTGCGGGGTTAAAGGCATTCTGCGCAGGTAGAATTCTTGATATCCTTGAGATTTGGCATCAGCAAATCATTGCAAATCTAATCAGGGCAACCTCCATTGAATCAGATGACCTAAAGCCAGATCGATAGCCATCAAGCATATTTTGATCTTTTAAAAATGAAGAGTTGTGCATGAAGTCCATCAATGAAAGCAAATTAGAAATCAGTGTAAGCAAAGGAAAAGGATGTTAGTTACTTAGCAAATGAAGTTCCATTCTGGGTTTCTTGAAAGTTGAAATGGCAGATGCACGTTTAAAGATATGTAGAAACCTTTGGCAGTCTGAAATGGAATTCCAGGTGACAATGATATCATTGATGGAGTGATAATAACAGGCAGTAGTCAATCCTTAATGAAAGAGAGACAGAAACAATTAAATGAATGTTCTTTATAATGTGAATGCCTGAGCAACACAAAAAGAACAAATATTGGCCCTGGATCTACAGAAACAAAAGGATTACTGGAATCTGTGTGAAGGAAACTTGCTACAAAAAATGAGAAAGATCTAAGTCCTTGGACAGTTTGTGAAATAGCATTAGGGACCCTGGGTCTTAAACCCCAGTCCACGGGTCACTTGGTAGCCAGTAAGTTCTGACCAGCCATAGACTGACCTGTTAACAGTTGCCAGAACTAGAAGCTCAACTCAGACAGAATATTCTAGTCCTAGGATCCGATTGGTGGAGCTCCAGGGGTGCTGGTTGGTTCCCTGCTTCTATTTAAACCAAGCACAGGACTAGGGAGTTATCCTTGCCAGTTTCCCCTGCTTAGGACTGATCCTGTTGTGCTACCAGCTCCCTACTGCCTGGTAACCTGATCCTGTCTGCTTCCGGACACCCGACTCTTGGTTTGCCCTCTGACCTGTCTCAGACTCTGATCTCTTGGTATCTCACCCGGCCTGGCTCCCAACTTCTTCTCTGACCACTAGGTCAGACTGCCCATGTCCCTGTTGCGACAAATAGGGCTAGAGGGAGCCACTCACATATGTGACTGTGGCGTGCGAAGAAGGAGCAGATCTCTCTAACTTTATGGCTTTCATTATTATAGTATCAGAGCAAGGAATTGCGTGCAGGTCTGCTAAGTCCCGGGCTAGCAACCTAAACACTTGCACCATCCTTCCTCTCAGCTCTGCTCCTTGGGTGGCCCCCATGCCTTAAGATTCACAGGGACTACTCCTGAGATACTGTCCCCCCAGAGCCTCTCACTCGTATCGAGGTAGGGAGCAGAGTCGACTGGCTCTGTGGGGGACAGGGAAGAATTCTGCATCCTTGAAAGGGCATTTCAGCTAACAAAGCCAGCAATAGAACCCAGGTGTCCTGACTCCCAGTTTAGTGCTCTATCCACCGTTGTTCCTTTCAAGACGGTGAAGAATAAAGTCCTTGACTCAGTCAGCGGACAACAAACCTCTACGTACACACGTGCAAAAAACACCTGACTGGGATGGTGCCATGTTGTTATTGCATGCAAGAAGTCATTTTTCTCAAATAGCCTTCTTCCAGGAAAAATGTCACAGCACCAGATATTCTGCACTAGCTGATACTCGCTGTTACTCCTTAGGTACCACTTTGGAGGTTGCATTTAGGGGGGTTATATTTTCCTTTTTCATAGTAGTAGTGTTAAGTAATAGTGTTATGGTAATGCCTAGAGCCCCAAGCTTGTGGCTCCATTGGGCAAGTTGCTGGCCATACACAGACTAATAGATGATACCTGCCCCCAAAGAGTTTACAATCTAATCAAATCTGAAACCTTAGGGAAGCCTTAGGGTATAACCTGATCACTAGCTGAGGTCAGGAAGAAATGCCCCTACTGCCACTAGCACCGCGTCTGGTATAACAGTGAAAAAAAACGGGTGCATTGTGTCAGAGGAAGGTGGCACCTATCTACATCTGTCATTGACCAGCCTTGGCAGCTACAGTATCTGACTCTATGAACTAATATATCCCATTCCAGTAGTCAGGTCCATGCAGATGGTCCCCATGTCCATGTAGAGTCCCATTGAAGACAACAGAACTCTACATGGGTACCGGGATATTCTTACACTACTCTGAGCTTTGGTTTGTAGTGGTACGGTGGTTCCTATGGCAGAAGTGCACACCAGCTTTCTGGCAGACTGGATAGCCAAAATGTTCCACCTAGCTCCTGGTATCCTGGCAGCCCCGTGTTCAAGAGGTATCTGCGGTTCTACTTCCTTCTGTTCAGTTCAGCTCTCTTTGTGATCTTTGTAATGTTTAGTAAAAGATAACAGATTAAACCAAGTGCAGAGATAATGAAATATAAATTAGTAGGTTTGCCAGCCTTTATCCACAGCACTGTCAGAGTATATTATCTGGTATATCTAGTTCAGAGCAGTCAGTTAAATTTCCCCTTATCAGAAACTGAGTGTGAAGTGTGGTAATGTTGCTAAGTGCAGAACAAAAATCTCTCTTTTTTTTGCATCCCATGACTGCTCCAGGCAACATTCTTGGAAACCTCTGACTAGGAAGGAAAAGAAGACCCTGAGATATATACACTGTGACAAGCCAGGAGGCTAAGCTCCACCGGTAAACCGTCCTGTGAGCGGCAGTCGCCTGTGGCTGTGACATTACCACACTTTGCTCAGCTTCAGAAAGGGAAATTTAACTGACGACTGCTATGAACTGAAGCCACAGCCTAAACCAGATAATACACCCTGACAATACTGTCAGGCAAAAAAGGCTGTGTTCCCATTGATTTCAGCGCATTGGAGACATATTACCCTGGGCTGTGTATGTTTGAGGGTATATGTGAACACTGTGGGAATATCAAAGGGAAAGACACACTGATTTGGGCAGAAACAAGCCTTGCAGAGATAAATCCCCAAAGTGCACTGACTGAAATATATATTATTTGGCAAAGTGGGCACGGCAATGATATTGATTGTAATTATAACTTAATCTTCAATCTACATCAGTTGTACCCTGCTGGGTTCATTTAAAAGGGAACCAAGCAGAAAAAATAAATCTCTTACATCTCTGAGTTATTGCTGAAGGAACAGCAAGCCCAGATCATCCACTTTATTAGGGCTTAAATATCGATGACAGGTGAACCTCAAAAGGTTCTCAAAGTTTAGATTTAATTCAGAGAAGATCCAGGCTTCTCTGAATCTCTTGGGTTGAGGGCTGGAAATGACATATAAACAGGCTTTCAACATGAGGTTATATGGATAAGGAGAATAGTCAGTCATAACAGAAAAGATTTTTTAAAAATATACACCAGGTTTGGGAGGAATATAGATCTTCCAGCACTGGAGCATAAGGCAACCGTTACTTATTCAGAGCTAGGAGAAAACTTTTCCCACAGTGCAGAATGTTCATAAGTGTCAATAAGAGCATCCCAGAAAAGGCTAAGTTCAGCTACCCTCTTTCCTACATTGTCTCTAACCCATTCATGCACTTTTCTCTGAGCCATCTGATACTGGCTATCAGATTACCAGACATGGTGGACCACTGGTCCAATCCAGCAGAGAAATTTTTATCCTCCTACATGTTCTTGGATTCCTACTTCTGTTCCAGGCTAAAGAGATCTCAGGAACAAACAGTCTCAGGGTATCGTGGCACTTCTGGTCATGGTTCTGGCCAGAACTTGGATGTATAAGTGGTGAGAGAAAACTGCAAAGGTAAAGGCCTAGATAATACTTAGTCCTGCCACGAGGGTCTAGATAATATTTAGTCCTGCCATGAGTGCAGGAGACTGGACTAGATGACTTCTCGAGGTCCCTTCCAGTTCTCTGATTCTATGAAAGTTCCAAAGCCTCAAAAAAGTGTTTGGCTACAGTTTGCTTCTAAACACGGGCAAGGTTTCAAGGTGCTCTTATTTTAGATTCTTGGTGAGGCTGCAATCCTAACTCTCTCAAGTAGATCTTTATCACATGAGCACGGGACTGTGTGTGCATGTAAAGTCTGCATAGGGGTGTTAGGGGTCAGGAAACTTGAGTGTGTAAGCTCTTTGGGGCAGGATATGCAGTTTCCTGTATGTAATATACATTGCAGCTGAGCATGCTGATCTCTTATGGTGGGATTTTCAAAAGTGCCTAAGCCCCAGAACCTCAAAGGTATTTAGGCACTTAACTCCCATTGAGTTCAGTTGCAGTTAGGTGTCTAAATACCTTTTTGAGGTATCTGGGCCTAAGTGACTTAGCAGCTTTTGAAAATCCCACTCTTAGAGCCACCCCCTCCTCTTCTGGTGTTTTGAGGATTGAGCTCATCGACTTCAACTTAGTCACTCCTGGTTTGCATCCGTGTAAATGAGAAGAATCAGGCCTCACATCTTTTAATTTGTACCTAGCACTCTTCAAACATACATAAATAAATAGTGATAACACAAACCAGTTAATTAACATTGGGCATTAATAAATAAATAAATTAAATTAAATAAATTGGCAATAACAACAAACCTAGCAGCCTAAAAGACAAAGACAAAATCAGGAGTCTAGGCATTGTTAGTTAACTCTTTCATTTTTCATTTCACTGGGGTGAAATGTAGCAGCTCACACTGTCTGTGCTTGTCTTAAGCAACTCAAAAACTTCCCCCCAAATGTTCTGCAAAAGCAATCAATTAGGGGCTGAGATGAACTGATATTTCAGTTGAAATGCCTCGCACCGGCTTGCTGCTTCAGAATTAGCATGAAACAGTACCAGAGGAAACAGAGGGATTCTCCTGTGTTGTACAAAGAGCTATGTGAACTTTTGAAATTCTTGAGATCTCATTACTGACAACATTTTGACCTCAGAGTTTTCATATGCTGACCTGGAGGCTGCCTTTGGAGCTATCAATGCAGATTCACCGTCCAACACGACCGCATGGATTTATCGAGCAAGGTGAACTTTAAAATGCAAAGCTGTGGGATGTGGCCACCAAAATAAAGAATAAGTAAATTAAAAATTATAGGTAAAGAAGCATGATGGGCTAGAGCTGATGTAAGGAATTAAGGGAACTGAATGAGATCCTTTCTAGGGTGCTCTTGTTGAGCTTTTATGTTTTTGTTGTCTGAAAAATAAGGCTAAGCCGGTTGAAGCCCATCCAGAGATTTAGGATTAAAAGATCTACACAAGCTTACAGTACAATACGGAAAGCCGGGAGAAAGCAATAGCTACCGGTCTTCTGAAGCTACTTCTTGTTACTCCTGTGACCCAGTTTTACTGGGAACATTATTCAGAAACAAGGGGGAAAAATGCAGCCGGGCTAAGGAGAGTAAAATACCAAGGAAACATTTCACCCTAGTTTGAAAAGAGAACAAGGGGTGGAATGCTGGCCCCACTGAAGGCAATGGATGTTTTGCCATTGTTTTCAGAGGAGCGAGGATTTCGCTCCAGGTTTGAATCAGCTTTAGGAGTTAGAATCAGTTTTAAGGATGACTTTAGACCACACTTTGGGGAGCAGCCCTCCACTCTAGTTTCTTACTTTCCAAGAAGGACCCATATTTGTGATGCATTCAGAAAATATTTCTCAGCGTTCCAGATATGGTACCATTCTAAACCTTCACCGAGTCCTTTACTGTAGACAGATCCATGAAACAGATCCTTAGCTATGGCAAATTATGCCATCTGAGGATCTGGCCCATTGTGTTGGTGCTTTTCAATTTATCCTCCATTCGGCTGAGACTACCTCATTAAAAATAACCATGGAATTTCTCAGCAAGTAAATGCTGTCTTCTCTATTTCCTATAAGACCTACATAGAGCAAAGTTGGGGAGATATATGGAGGGTTAGGGACAGCGAGATCTGAAATA
Organism: Emys orbicularis; assembly: GCF_028017835.1. NCBI lineage: Eukaryota > Metazoa > Chordata > Testudines > Emydidae > Emys > Emys orbicularis. Next base: position 15,179,273 of record NC_088685.1, on the reverse strand, counting down.
TAAATAAACAATATTAATAGTTCATAAAATGCATAGATTCCAAGGCCAGAACAAACCATTGTGATCATCTTGTCTGACCTCCTTTATACACAGACCATAGAACTGCCCCAAAATAATTCCTAGGGCATATCTTGGGGGGTGGGAAATAAATCAAAAATTGATTAAGACAGTTGATGGGAGAAAGAGATAAATAGGGAGAAAGGATGGATGAAGAGAGAAAAGACAGGAAAATGATAAACTAATAAGCCTGGGCCACAAAAAATGAGCTAGCATTTAACTAGAATGGTGGCTTGCTTAGATTGTATGCTCTTTGGGACAGGGGGCATCTTTTGTTGTGTGACTGTCAAGCACTTAACACAGTGGGGGCCTGGTCTGTGAGTGGGGCTTGTCGACACTACCATAATATAAATAATAAATAAAGGGCAGCTGAAATTCAGTGGGCTGAGTGTTGGTAAGAAACCAGTTTTCTAACCATCAGAGAAATGAAATTCTGGAGCCTCCTTCCAAGGAGAGTAATGGGAGGGAAAAAAACCTAACTTGTTTCAAGACTGAGGTTGATAAATTTATGGATGGTATGGTATGCAGAGTTTGCCTACAATGGCATATGATCCATTTACAATTGCTATTAGCAAATATCTCCAATGGCTGGAGATGGGACACTAAATGGGGAGGGCTCTGAGTTACTACAGAGAATTCTTTCCCAGGTGTCTGGCTGGTGGGTCTCACCCACATGCTCAGGGTCTAACAAATCACCATATTTGGGGTGGGGAAGGAATTTTCCCCTGAGTCAGATTGGCAGAGACCCCGGAAGTTTTTGTCTTCTTCTACAGCATGAGGCAAAGGTCACTTGCTGGTCTGATCTAGAATAAAAGGTGGATTCTCTATAACTTGAAGTCTTTAAATCAAGATCTGATGATTTCAGAGATTATGAGTCTATTACAGGAGTGGGTGTGTGAGGTTCTGAGGCCTGCAATGCAGAGGAGGTCAGACTAGATGATCATGATGGTCCCTTCTGGTCTCAAAGTCTATGGGGAGGATTGGGGCTCTCCCTTGAAAATAGCTAGCTGAGGACCTTAGATTATGTGGAACATATTTCTCCCTGGAATAAATGAGCACCAACTCCAATGAATTCAGTGAAAATGTGCCTGCTTACACCAGGGCAGAATTTAGTACCGGGTCAAAGAAAAAGAAAGACAAATGGTGGAAAAACAAGCTAAGTGTTAGTAGAAGATTGGATACAGACTGCAGGGGCACTGGAGAACATAGGAAACCAGGGTCCACTGGCATCTGACTTTACAGAGAGGAAGTGTTGTGGGGAGCACAGGACTCATAAGCCAGCACTCCTGGGTTCTGTTGCTGATTGTAATGCTCAGTTGGTCTTGGGCAAGATATTTAAACATACCTACCTTGTAGGGGTGATGATGTTTGTGGAGTATTCTGGTATTCTTTGCATGCATGCACAATGTTGTTGCTACTGGTACTGTTAGTAAGTATTATGACTGAGATAATGGATGCATGTTATCATCAGACCCTAGCGCAGAATGAGATTAAGATTGACCACTGTCTTCCTCCCTGTTTGCCCCTCTCCACCCTTCGCACACATGCTCAGGTGCCATTCACAGGTGCAGCCCTTATGCTTACCTGAGCAAAATCTCTGTGCACCCCAGCAACACTATGCACCTGAACGTGGGAAGGGTAGAGAGGAGGTAAGATCATTGTCCCACCAATCCTTGCATCCTAGCCAGCAGAGATGGTCAGCTGCAGAGGAGCCTTTACCTGAAGCTGCACTTTCCTTATATGCTGGGGAGACCCTAGAGGCATTGTGCTTCCTGGAGGCACAATACATCTTAGTGTACCTGCTGAAGCAACCTGGCTATGTACCACCCTCAACAGGTCCAGTCCCTTAAAGGCATCACTGAGCCCTTAGGACATCAGTATTCTGTTTCCCTTGAACTTGTCTATGCTACTTGTTTCTATTGCGCTCGTAAAACAGTTTCTTGTTCTACATTTCACTAATTCTTATGTCAAGGATGTTTGTGTGCATTTCTTCTGGAGTCATTCTCTCCTAGCCCTTAACTTCAACTTGAGTTTTTGTTCACCCAGAGTATATGTTGGAAGTTGGGACTGGGTTGTGATCCAGACGTATTCAAATATATTGAAGTCACAGTGGTGTGGCCAGGTGATCCTTGTGTACCTGTTTGTAGCACTCTGTTTTGCTCGTTAGATTAGATGGGTACCGAAGGATTGCTCGAACCAAGACCCAAACAAGCCTGGAAAGTTCACCATCAAGGATATAATCTCTGATATCGAGCTGCAACTGTACCTGAGTGTACATTGCGGAGACGTGTAACTAGGAAGAGGTTTTCTCCTTAGTACTTTGAGATTTCTATTCTATTAAGAAATTGGACTAGATGAGGAAGGATGATGCAATATTTAGCACACTAGCCCGTAACATGAGAGAGCCTGGTTCAATTCCCTGCTGTGCCACAAATATCCTGTGTAACCCTGGCCTAGTCACATAGTCAGTCACTCTGTGCCTCAGTTTCCCATCTGTAAAATGGGAACAATAGCACTTCCGTACCTCGCAGGGTGCCACGAGGATAAGATTCTGAGGCATTCAATACTATGGTGATGGGCACCATATAAGTACTTAAAATAGATTCCTTTATTTCAATGTAGTTGGGAGTGAATTTTCTTTTTGTTACTTTTTTTAAAGGAGGCAGTTTTACCTGTAATATCCTAGATCTGAATATATAATTAATATAATATAATATAATTATAATTATTCTTGCTGACAAGTAGGGGGGTTGATTGCTGAATTCTAGGTTTCGGGGAGATTTTCTTTCACAGCATATTGGAAAAGACCTTATAGGGTTTGGGTTTGTTCACCTTCTTCTGGATCACTAAGTGGGGGCCATCTATTTGGATCAGGTGGTGTGTCCCACACAGCTAATTTCCTCAGATTGCGAAGAGAAGGGTCCCCTACCAATCTTCATACTCCACCACCCTAGAGTGAATGGGAGTGGGCAGAGCTTTGTCATCACCCACCAACACATCATCAAGTGCATGTGAGGGTGTAGTAATCTGCAACTGGATTAGGCCAACAATAAATTACTTTCTCTTTGAAGCCAGGGGGGAGCAAGGAGGGAATTTTGGTCCAGCAATAACACCACCCTTTACTATGACCTGAGTCCTTATCACACAGTTTTGCTGTTGGTCTCCTTTCAGCCTAGTAACTTGCATTCTGAGTTTACCAGTTACACTGCTCTACAGCCAAAATGCTTCTGAAATAAATGTAGTCAAACTTTACTAATTCTGGGTCACTGAGAATGAAAATGATGCTTAAAATTGTTGATTGGCTCTAGTTTTCAAGATATGCTATTGGGTCAGTATATACGACCCTTGACTTGGGAATGGCGGAGGATAAGTGAGTTATAAAGGGAAGGGATCTCAATTTAAACCAGAAATGACTAAAATACATCTTTGACTGGATCTATGAATAAATCTATGACTGGGTTTGGACAGTACTTGCTTTTTAGGCAAAACAATGAATGATGCAATCTGAAGTTGGTATTGCGTCATACATGATATGAATTGCATCATGTTATTCCTAGAAGTCATGGATGATGCAATCATAACGAAGCTTACATCACTCTGCTGAACAAATTGCCCTATATCAGCTCTAGAAATCATACAGTGTCGTGCTCTCTTATTTGTCAGTGTTTGATTTTGCAAAGGGACACATTTCTGTTTAGCCAAAGTGATCAGAGATGCCTCATACTTGTGTGAACAGTGCAGATAACTTATGCTATGTTTGTGGTGAAGTGACTTTTGCATCACAAAAGCGCAGTATAACCACTATGGTTAAGAAAGCCTATCACCTTTATTTTGGCTGCAAAATTGGAGATCAGGACAAGAGGTGGGCCCCACACATATGCTGCAACACTTGTACAACAAATCTTCGCCAGTGGTTGAACAGGAAAAGGAAATCTATGCCTTTTGCAGTGCCAATGATTTGGAGAGAGCCAACAGATCATACCAGCAATTGTTACTTCTGCATGGTGCCTCCAGTTGGGAAAGGTGTGTCAAAGAAGAAAAAGTGGACTGTGCATTATCCAAACATTCCATCAGCTATACGCCCAGTACCCCACGGAGAAGAACTGCCTGTTCCTGATGCACCAGAATCATTCTCACTTGAGTCAGACGAGGAAGAGGAAGAGGATGAAACTGTTGGTCCTGAACCATCAATGACACAGGACCCACATTTTCTCCCATCCTCCTCCTCTGAACCACACCTCATAACACAAGGTGAACTGAATGACCTTGTCAGGGATTTGGAACTACCCAAGAGTAATGCAGAGCTGTTGGGCTCCAGACTACAGCAGTGGAATCTCCTGGCAGGTGATTCCATGTTCCGTGACCCTCAAAAGGATCTTGTCCCATTCTTCTTCATGGAAGGTGATCCTGTAGCCTGCAACAACATCGATGGTGTGATGGCAGCCCTCAACATCGTTCACGATCCAGATGAGTGGAGACTGTTCATTGATTCATCGAAGACGAGTCTTAAAGCTGTTTTACTGCATAATGGCAATGTTTTGCCATCAATTCCAGTTGGTCATGCAGTCCATATGAAGGAAACCTATGACAACATGAAACAACTTTTGAGGTGCATAAACTATGACCAACATCAGTGGCAGCTTTGTGGCGATTTGAAGGTTGTTGCTCTCTTGCTTGGTCTGCAGACTGGATACACAAAGTACTGCTGTTTTCTCTGCAAATGGGATAGTCGTGCAAGAGATTCCCACTACATCAAGAAAGATTGGCCACTCTGACAGTCATTGGAGCCTGGGAGGAAAAGTGTTCAGCATCCACCACTTGTTGAATCAAGGAAGATTTTGTTACCACCCTTACACATCAAGCTGGGTCTGATGAAGAACTTTGTCAAGGCCATTGACAAAATACAAGCAGCTTTCAAGTACTTCCGTGGAAAATTTCCCAAGGTTAAGTGAAGCTAAGATAAAGGAAGGTGTCTTTGTTGGTCCTCAGATTCGTGAACTTCTTCGAGATGATGCATTTGACCATGCACTGCGTGGCAAGGAAAAGACGGCATGGAAAGCCTTCCAGTTAGTGGCAATAAATTTTCTCGGAAACAACAAGGCAGACAACTACAGGTTGTTGGTGGAAAACCTCCTCAAGGCATACAAAAGCCTTGGTTGCAACATGTCACTAAAGATACCTTTTTTGCACTCTCATCTAGATTTTTTCCCACCGAACTGCGGAGCAGTGAGCGACGAGCACGGCGAGCGATTTCACCAGGACATTGCAACAATGGAGAAACGCTATCAGGGCAAATGGAGCCCATCAATGCTTGCAGACTATTGCCGGACAGTGGCAAGAGATGCTCCATTTAATGAATACAAGAGACAAGCCAAGAAGCGCCAAGTAGACACTGAATAGGACTAAACTATGTACAGAATAGTTTTTTGCCTTTTGTTTCATAATAAATTTTATTTATATAACCCTTTTGCTGATTTTTAAAGTGTTACATAAACAGGACAGGTGAAATATTATCATGTAAAGCAACCATAAACACATGAAAAGACCTAGGTTTACAATTTATGATTAAAACTCTACTATCTACACAATATACATAGACATAAAATGTAAAACTTAAATATCTTAGAAACAGTAGCCAATCAGTTGTTTTAATTGTCATATTTGAATTCAGCACATCAAAATACATAATAAATAGCACATTTTATCTCTGAAGCAGACGACTTCTCAAAAATTGTAGACCAGTGTTACCCGTCCGCTTGCTTCATTGTACAGTTGTTGTGTTCCCTCCCAATGGAATAATTTTTTCTCTCACTGCCATCTTCATCCTGAATTGCACTGTGGTAAGAATTAGCTGGATGGTGTTGTTTAAACTGTTTTTAAAACACGCAATGTAAAAGCATCGCCTCCATATTCCAAGAGGCTTTTCTACTCCACAACCACCAAACAGAAAATTCGGCTGCCCTGATTAAACTTATATGTAGAGGTGAATAAAATATAAAAGAGGTCTTGAGCATCATATATTATTTATTGTCTTGTCCGATAAGTATGATCATTTTTTAAGGATCACAGTATATTTTTAGACACCTTGTAAAGCACTCAAGCTTTTGCTTAGAGTACTAAGAGTGTAAGGTTTAATAAGCCAGTTGACAGAACATTAGTGACATCAAAGCATTGAGAAAAAAAACTCTGTTTGCTTGCATTTCCTTTCATCTGACTTTTAAATACAGTGCAATCAACAGGACTAAGACAGAAAAACACACATACATTCCAAATATATGTAATTAATACCGATGTGATGAACTATTTGAAAATAATGTAGATTTTCAAAGAATCAAGATATTCAGCTCCTGGCAAATGAAGTTAATATTTTAGGGACCCCTGCTGTTTCAGTCTGCTTATATGTTGTTGTTTTTCTTTTGGTTTTTGAAAGGTGCTGGACAGACAATATCAGAGATTGGTGTCATCTGGGTACCACAAAA